>NC_053158.1:199734973-200063723 GCF_016835505.1 Polypterus senegalus
AACAAAGGGTGCAAGGCAGGAACAAACCCTGGGCAGGGCACACACACCAAGCACACAATTTAGAATCGCCAATGCACCTAACCTGCATGTCTTTGGACTGTGGGAGGAAACCCACGCATACACGGGGAGAACATGCAAAAAAGGGAGGACCTGGGAAGCGAACCCGGGTCTCCTAACTGCAAGGCAGCAGTGCCACCCACCCTTCATTGTTTTGTACACAAATAAGAGTTGCCATTTGAACAAAAAAAAGACCTACCATTTTTTGATATCAGTTGTCCATTAAGACAAAAATGCCACCAAGGGATGGTGGAAAGGTCCATAACTGGGATTTTTAAGCACTTTTTATTTTTTCCGTTCATCTCCAGGTTTCTATGTTGAAACTTGACAGATTGCTTTTCTTACAAAGTTTGCTATTAAGATTGCTCTTCTAGTGAGAAGTCAAGCAAAAAGACACCTTTTATTGGCTAACTAAAAAGATTATAATTCAAAAAAAAAAACCCTAACCCTAATTCATAATGGGTGACACGGCACGACACCCTAAAGCAGGGGTCGCCAACTCCGGTCCTGGAGGTCCACCGTGGCTGCAGGTTTTCATTCTCACCCTTTTCTTAATTAGTTTTTGCTGCTAATTAACTTCTTTTGAATTCATTTTAATTGATTTGCTCTTGAAGACTCCGCCCCCTTAATGGTTTCTTTTTCCTTCGTTAGCAGCCAATGAATAATGAGATACAAAACGAGCCAAAACAACTGGCAGGGCCGTTCTTAGGGCGTTGGGGGTCCTGGGCATAATTAGACTGCGTGTAGTATTAGCTACAGTTCAGCCAGATTTGACCAGTTTCCACTGGGCACCGCGTGTGCAAAATGTGCAGTGCAGTGGTGCATATTTTTATAAATTTTAGAGCATTTTATTTATTTATTTTTTTGTCACAATTAAAAAGTGTGTTTTTTTTTTATACCGCTTTCCATTTTTTTCTACCAAATGAAAACTTAGGCTGAAGAACATTCCAGAATAAAGCTCAAGAAACGAAGTCAACTCTTTGCGCTTTAAAGCTTGCAAAATCTTTAATTAAGGCCGAGTAATCAAGCGACTGGACAACGTCTCGCTCAATGGACATTAACGCTAAAGCGTTCAATCGTTCTTGTAACGTGGTTGTCCTGAGGTAATTCTTGATTATCTTTAGCTTAGAAAAGCTGCGTTCCCCAGCAGCGACAGTAACTGGTATGTCACTCGTTGCTTACTGCTGGTCGGTTTTGAACGGAATCAGTAGGTGAATGCACCTCTTCGGCCACGACAAATTTCAGCAAAGCTCCCTTTTGTGTCTCAATAAAGGCTACATCGTCTGCCTTTTTCTTTCGTTTTGCAGCACCGGATGGATAACCGCGTTTCATATTAATATGATGCGTGCGAAACTGCTAAGCGTGAATAAGACGAGATTCTGGCGAGTACGATAAGGCGAAAAAGGGAAGAAAGCGTTAAACGCGACAGAAAAACACGGGAAGAAGTCCGCGCCCACGCTCACGATGCAACCGTGGTCTAGAATGGAATGGTCTCCTGCGACGAGAGCACTCTATTTATTGATTTTCGTGGGGGCGTGTCATAACAAGGCTCCGCCTTCACCCGTGCAGGGCCCTGGCCATAGCGAACGCCCCAAGTCCCAGTTCCCTGTTGCAGCGTCCCTGCCCCGGGAGAGGGCAGTTAGCTTAGCATTAAACTTCGTAGTACAGATACGTAGCTTGTGTCGATCTTAAAAAAAACCTCGAATGGTGGGGCCCCTTTTGTATCGGAGGGCCCCGGGTGACTGCCCTGCTCGCCCATGCCTAAGAACGGCCCTGCAACTGGTGTCCATCATACAATATCTGAAAATAAAGAAAGGTGAAAGTGTCAGGAATGTTGGTCGGCTGAGGTCCACAAAACATTTTAATGGAGCTCTGAAAAAGGAGAAAATGAACAATTTAGGAAATGTCTGCTATTGTCTCACAAGGAGAGCAGCAACAAGCCACGGAATTAAAGAAATGGGTGTAATTAACGACAAGACTCGGCCCCGAATGAAGCAACTGGTTGGAGTTTGAGGCCCTGGTGTAGTTGGTCTTCTGTTGGCTCCCTCACTTCACATCTCAGTTCTGCTTGGGTGCCATTTAAGGAAAGAAATGAAGAAATTCAGGGGAACATCCATCCATCCATTTTCCAACCCGTTGAATCTGAACACAGGGTCACGGGGGTCTGCTGGAGCCAATCCCAGCCAACACAGGACACAAGGCAGGAACCAATCGCGGGCAGGGTGCCAACCCACCGCAGGACACACACAAACACACCCACACACCAAGCACACACCAGGGCCAATTTAAAATCGGCAATCCACCTAACCTGCATGTCTTTGGACTGTGGGAGGAAACCCACGCAGACACGGGGAGAACATGCAAACTCCACAACTGCGAGGCAGCAGCGCTACCCACTGCGCCACCGTGCTGCCCCTTCAGGGGAACAAATCAATTAAAATGAATTCAAAAGAAGTTAATTAGCAGCAAAAACAGGCCACTCATTAAGAAAAGGGTTAGAATGAAAACCTGCAGCCACTGCGGCCCTCCAGGACCGGAGCTGGTGACCCCTGCCCTATAGTAGTCCAGACATACAAGATTGCTCTTATATTAAAGTTACAGTCGGTACGGAAAGTATTCAGACCCCCTTCAATTTTTCACTCTGTTATATTGCAGCCATTTGCTAAAATCATTTCAATTAATTTTTTTCCTCATTAATGTACACACAGCACCCCATAATGACAGACAAAAAAAAGAATTTTTGAACTTGTTGCAGATTTAAAAGTAAAACTGAAATCTCACATGGTCCTAAGTATTCAGACCCTTTGCTCAGTATTTAGTAGAAGCCCCCTTTTGAGCTCATACAGCCAGGAGTCTTCTTGGGAAAGATGCAACAAGTTTTTCACACCTGGATTTGGGGATCCTCTGCCATTCCTCCTTGCAGATCCTCTCCAGTTCTGTCAGGTTGGATGGTAAACGTTGGTGGACAGCCATTTTTAGGTCTCTCCAGAGATGTTCAATTGGGTTTAAGTCAGGGCTCTGGCTGGGCCATTCAAGAAGAGTCACAGAGTTGTTGTGAAGCCACTCCTTCGTTATTTTAGCTGTGTGCTTAGGGTCATTGTCTTGTTGGAAGGTAAACCTTCGGCCCAGTCTGAGGTCCTTAGCACTCTGGAGAAGGTTTTTGTCCAGGATATCCCTGTACTTGACCGCATTCATCTTTCCCTCGATTGCAACCAGTCGTCCTGTCCCTGCAGCTGAAAAACACCCCCACAGCATGATGCTGCCACCGCCATGCTTCACTGTGGGGACTGTATTGGACAAGTGATGAGCAGTGCCTGGTTGTCTCCACACACTGAGGAGAGGCAAGACACACGACAGCCCGCATGGAGTTTGCTAAAAGACACCTGAAGGACTCTGAGATGGTGAGAAATAAGATTCTCTGGTCTGATGAGACCAAGATAGAAGTTTTTCACCTTAATTCTAAGCGGTATGTGTGGAGACAACCAGGCACTGCTCATCACTTGTCCAATACAGTCCCCACAGTGAAGCATGGCGGTGGCAGCATCATGCTGTCGGGGTGTCTTTCAGCTGCAGGAACAGGACGACTGGTTGCAATCGAGGGAAAGATGAATGCGGCCAAGTACAGGGATATCCTGGACAAAAACCTTCTCCAGAGTGCTAAGGACCTCAGACTGGGCCGAAGGTTTACCTTCCAACAAGACAATGACCCTAAGCACACAGCTAAAATAACGAAGGAGTGGCTTCACAACAACTCTATGACTGTTCCTGAATGGCCCAGCCAGAGCCCTGACTTAAACCCAATTGAGTATCTCTGGAGAGACCTAAAAATGGCTGTCCACCAACGTTTACCATCCAACCTGACAGAACTGGAGAGGATCAGCAAGGAGGAATGGCAGAGGATCCCCAAATCCAGGTGTGAAAAACATGTTGCATCTTTCCCAAGAAGACTCCTGGCTGTATGAGCTCAAAAGGGGGCTTCTACTAAATACTGAGCAAAGGGTCTGAATACTTAGGACCAGGTGATATTTCAGTGTTTCTTTTTTAATAAATCAATTTCAAAATTTATTTATTTTTTGTCTGTCAATATGGGGTGATGTGTGTACATTAATGAGAAAAAAAAATAATTTAAATGATTTTAGCAAATGGCTGCAATATAACAGAGTGAAAAATTGAAGGGGGTCTGAATACTTTCCGCACCCACTGTACCTGCTAAGCACTTGAATTGTGAACTATGCTTGTGTCCACATTTTAATAAACTTGTTAGTCTGCTTTTATAACTTGCATCTATCAGTTATACGGGAAGAACTGCACATTTCTTTAATGCGTTAATGTATAACAGAAGCCCTTTTGTGTCTCAGCTTTTAAATCCCGGCTAAAGACTCGCTACTTCAGTTTAGCACACCCTGACCAGAGCTACTGACTTACTGTACAGACTGCATCTCCATTGTCGGTCATTAGCACTAAAACATAAGTTACATGATCGTTATAATTTGATACTAACCCTCCTCACCTATTCTGTTTCTCTTCTTGGTACTCAAATCTGCCCCTTGGTGCCACGGCCCACCTGCCAAGTTGTTTTGCCTGCCTAATGTAAAGTCGTCACTGATGGAGGATCGCAGGAATCATGGGAAAGAGGGCTCCTTTCATCGGATTGGCTGGCCCAGTGCTGTTTCAGCTGTGGAATGGCCAAATGGGGCAGGCAGCTTGATGGCTGAGGTCTCCAGGCCTCTAAACAAATCCAAACCCTATTATGTGATATCATCTACTGTTAATTCTGCTACGTACTTCTAAATTTTTTATTTTTATACTGTATTGAGGATTTGTTCTGTTCTGCGTATTGTATTGACCCCCTTTTCTTTTTGACACCCACAGCACGCCTAACCTACCTGGTAAGGGGTCTCTTTTTGAGCTGCCTTTCCCAAGGATTTTTCCATTTTTTTTCCCCTACAAGGGTTTTTGGGAGTTTTTCCTTGTCTTCTTATAGAGTCAGGGCTGGGGGGCTGTCAAGAGGCAGGGTCTGTTAAAGCCCATTGCGGCACTTCTTGTGTGATTTTGCTATACAAAAATATATTGTATTGTATTGTAAAAGTGATAATGTCCACATATAATCAAAATATAGAAAGAACATAAGAAGTCATTTGAATAGAGTCCGGCCACAAAACGAGTAAAATGAGGAAGGCACTCAGTAGCTGTGTGAAAGGAATCCTTTTTATTGAACACTTGTATATTTCTACATTTTCGTGATATACTGAGTTTTTGGTTATCCTTTTGAAAATATTTAAAGAAAAATTGTATAAATAAATTATTTTATGAGTTGCCTTTAGGGGCATATCTGGGGAATCCCTTTTCTTTAAGCATATTTTAAATCCCAGTTTCAAGGATATGCACTGCAGGGTCTGTTTTGGTTCCCAGACTTTTTAGCAGGCAGCCCAGTTCTTGTCCATCAGTCACATGGTTTTATATACAGTATATATATTTATTAAAGTTTACATTTAGTTATTCTGTGCAAATTTGATATCCATCCATTATCCAACCCGCTATATCCTAACTACAGGGTCTGCTGGAGCCAATCCCAGCCAGATGAATTAATAAGTGAATATAGATAAATGGGGGCGGCACGGTGGCGCAGTGGTAGCGCTGCTGCCTCGCAGTTAGGAGACCCGGGTTCGCTTCCCGGGTCCTCCCTGCGTGGAGTTTGCATGTTCTCCCGTGTCTGCGTGGGTTTCCTCCGGGTGCTCCGGTTTCCTCCCACAATCCAAAGACATGCAGGTTAGGTGGATTGGCGATTCTAAATTGGCTCGTGGGTGTGTTTGTGTGTGTCCTGCGGTGGGTTGGCACCCTGCCCGGGATTGGTTCCTGCCTTGTGCCCTGTGTTGGCTGGGATTGGCTCCAGCAGACCCCCGTGACCCTGTATTCGGATTCAGCGGGTTAGAAAATGGATGGATGGATATAGATAAATGGAGAAGAACAAGAAATGGGGAGAGAATCTGCTTCCTCAGTACTTTAAATGTTTAAAATATTACTGATTTGGTCCTGCCAGCTTTTGAAAAAGTTCTGCACAGATCCTCTCAGTGAGAATTTGATTTTTTTCTAATTTCAGATAAAATATAACATCAGTTACCCACTGACTTAGAATGAGAGAGTTAGGATTCTTCCAGTTCAGCAAGATAAGTCTGCATGCCAATAGTATAGTGAAGGCGATCGCAGTTTGTTTGTCCTTCTCCACTTTAAGCCCCTCTGTAAGACCACCACACACGTGAAGATTTTGGTCCAAAATGATGTTAATTTGGTGTAGGCCCAAAACATGTAGCCCAGTGAGGCTGGAGCTCGATTGTAATGTTCGCAGATTGGTTCTCACCCTGGAAACATTTTGGACAATTTTAAATGGAGACAGATGTGCTTGATATATAATTTTGAGTTGAATAATTCTATGCATTGCACATATGGAGCTCGAGTGAATTCTCTGCATTGCTAACTTCCACTCCTATTCTGAGATGTTGAGTGAGAGATCCTTTTCCCACTGCAATCTGGGATCTTTGAAAGAGAGGGACTGTAAAATAGTTTGAAATATTACAGAAATGCTGTCTGAGTGCGGGCGGCACAGTGGCGCAGTGGGTAGCGCTGCTGCCTCACAGTAAGGAGACCTGGTTTCACTTCCCGAGTCTTCCCTGCATGGAGTTTGCATGTTCTCCCCGTGTCTGCATGGGTTTCCTCCCAAAGGTTAGGTGCATTGGTGATCCGAAATTGTCCCGTGTGTGTGTCCTGCCCAGGGTTTGTTTCCTGCCTTGCGCCCTGTGTTGGCTGGGATTGGCTCCAGCAGACCCCCATGACCCTGTAGTTAAGATTTAGCGGTTTGGAGGATGGATGGATGTCTGAGTCCTCGAGACTGATCAATATTTTTATGGCATAGAGGGAGGTGGGAGGTGAGGAAAATTGGGCGGGTTCCGTTTAACAAAGTTTCCGATTTGAAAGTACTAAATAGAAATGAGTTGCTGGAAAGTTCAGTTTGGAGTGTAATTGTTCGTAGGATGCGAAGACGTTGTCTATGTACAGATCTCTAAATGATTTCATCCCAGATGTTTTCCTGACATTAAAAACTGCATACGTTTCAGAGGGTGGAAAAAGGTGGTTATCATGCAGAGCTGCCACAGATAACAGCTTCTCAATCTTAAAATACTTCCTACATTGGTTTCACATTCTGAGTGAGTGAAGCACAACTGGGTTGTTAGTATGTTGGCGATGACTTGTATTAACTGGGGTGCAAAGCAAGGAATATAAAGAGGTGCTGCAGGATTTTATTTCTATTGCGGACCAAGCCTGTGTGTGTTCATCTATTTGTGTCCTTGTCCAGGTTTTTATAGTTTGTATATTCGCCACCCAGTAATAAAACTGAAAGTTAGGTATTTCCGTGCCACCTTTGTAGGGTCGCCCTTTGGATACGTGGATGTTTTCAATTCCAAATAGATGAGGTTATGGTTGAATCTAACTTCTTAAAAAAATGATCTATTGATGTATTTTGGAATGTTTTGAATAGTCTCAAGTAGTTTTAACCAGTTTAAAGTTGCTTCATTTAATGAGAAGTTTATACCTATTTTGAGTACGAATCTGATTCACTTCGTCCCCTTAACGACTAAATAATGCTTAGTTATTTTGGGAGAGAAAAAAAAAGATAACAGATGACCGCACAAAGCCTTAGGTTATCACAAATGAGAGCTGCTATTTGAACCAAAAAGATCTGCCATTTTTTGATATCCGCTGTCCTTTAAGACAATAATGCCACCAGGGGATGGTGGAAAGGTCCATAATAGGGATTTTTAAACACTCCAAGTTCATCGCCAGGTTTCTATGTTGAAACTTGACAAATTGCTTTTCTTACAAAGTTTACTATTAAGATTGCTCTTCTAGTGAGATATCAAGCAAAAAGACACCTTTTATTGGTTAACTAAAAAGATTACAATTCAAAAGGGAGTCATTTTGCTTGACTTCTCAGTGCATTTATAATGACTTACATGGCACGACACCCTATAGTACCCCAGACAATACAAGATTGCTCTGATAGTAAAGTTACCTGAGTAAGAAGAACGACCATCAGACATTGCGAAGGTTTGGGACAGCCACCCTTATAATTTTTCCCGGATGCAAAACTGTTGCAAAAGCTATAGAAATGTTTGCACAATCGAGTCCAAAACAGAACTGACTTATTATCCACAAGATGCCAGCTTTAAAGGCCAGTAGGGGAAGTGATGTCATCAGGACTGGAACCAGAAGTGACGTTGTTGGCTGCCCTAGAGCCGGGTGGGATTTCCCTAGAATGGTCTGTAAAAGATCGAGAGGGAGAATAAGTGCAGTTCGCCACCCCCTGGTCTGGCGTGGAATTACATGTACTCAAGCCCTTTAGTTGTCGCCTAAACATGCATGTGTGACACCTGCTAAGCACTTGAATTGTGAACTATGCTTATGTCAGTCAGTCAGCCAGTGATTTTCACGGTCACGGGGGTCTGCTGGAGCCAATCCCAGCCAGCACAGGGCGCTAGCCCACCGCAGGGCACACACACCCACACACCAAGCACACACTAGGGACAATGTAGGGTCACCAATGCACCTAACCTGCATGTCTTTGGACTGTGGGAGGAAACCCATGCAGACACGGAAATGTCTGTTATTGCACAATGAGAGCTGCAACAAGCCACAGAATTAAAGAAATGGGTTTAATTAACGACAAGACTTGGCCCCTAACGAAGCAACTAGTGGGAGTTTGAGGCCCTGGTGTAGTTGGCCTTCTGTTGGCTCCCTCACTTCACATTTCATTTCTGTTTGGGTGCCATTTAAGGAAAGAAATGAAGAAATTCAGGGGAACAAATCAATTAAGATGAGTTCAAAAGAAGTTAAATAGCAGCAAAAACAGGTCACTCATTAAGAAAAGGGTTAGAATGAAAACCTGCAACCACTGCGGCCCTCCAAGACTGGAGTTGGCGACCCCTGCCCTATAGTACTCCAGACATACAAGACTGCTGTTATACTAAAGTTACCTGCTAAGCACTTGAATTGTGAACTATGCTTGTGTCCACATTTTAATAAACTTGCTAGTCTGCTTTTATAACTTGCATCTATCAGTTATACGGGTAGAATTGCACATTTCTTTAATGCGTTCAAGAAGCCAGTATTCATTGATAAGAGTAGTAACAGGTTGGCTGCTGAAACTCTCACTTTCAAGAGGTCCCAAGTAATTTTAACCAGTTTAAAGTTGCTTCATTTAATGAGAAGTCTATACCTATTTTGAGTAAGAATCTGATTCACTTCTTCCACTTAACGACTAAATAATGCTTAGTTATTTTGACAAAAAGATCACAGATGACCGCACAAAGCCTTAGGTTATCACAAATGAGAGTTGCCATTTGAACAAAAAAGGTCTACCATCTTGACATCAGTTGTCCATTAAGACAATAATGCCCCGTCATCAGGCAAGATGAAAGAGGTAAGATGAAGAAGAGGCCTGAGTTGCCTCGAAAGCCTGCATATTGTAATCCTTTTAGTTAGCCAATAAAAGGGTTTTGCTTAAAGGTTTTGGTATATGGTTGCGAGACAAGGACGCTATCCAGTTACATGAGACGAAGACTGGACTCCTTCATTTGTGTCTCTTTGGAGAATCCTTGGGTACCGCTGGTTTGACTTTGCTTTGCTCATGGAGTCCCGAATGAGGCACAATACCTGCATTGTGAGGGAGCGTCAGTTATGGCACTGCGGTCATGTGGCGCGATTCCCTGAGGATGATCCACCTTGCAAGACCCTCATTGTTGGGGACCCGAGTGGCTGGACCAGGCCAAGGGGTCGCCCACGTAACATCTGGCTGCGACAGACAGAGGGTCATTTCTGGAGGGTGGGACTGGATTGCGTATCTGCCTTTGGTGTTGCCAACCGGGATCTTGAGTTGTTTCGTCGTGTGGTGGGTGCGGCAATGCGTTGTACCGGTGCATGCTCCCCAACTTGACTTGATTTTGCTTAACTTCTCATTTCGTCCATAAAGGCTAACAGGGACCGACGGCACCCCACTTTTCACCTGACACAAATTCCAATTTTGCTACATTGAAAGCTCTGTTGGGATTGATAACTTGCTGAAGCTGGGAACAGTATTTGTAAGTTCAAATCTATCTTTTAACTATGGCACATGCGGTAGGTCCGGTTTTTATTTCTGAAACTAAAAAAATGAAAATGGAGGGAACTTACATCCCAAATAAAGTTTTAGGGCATTACTGTAAAAAAAAAGAATTAAAACACCACCCTTAATGCAGTAGGATCCTCTTTTCCACCTGGAATGTGAGATAAAGATCTCTGGGAATCAGTGACGTGTGGTGAAGTTCATGGCTGGTGAGGCACTGACTCCTTCAGAGTGAGATTTACAAATATATGAACCCAAAAGAGTAGCTTATTCACTATTCAATTGACAGCCAGCATAATGACTACTGGTTATGTTTCAGATGTCATCAGCATTTTGTACACACTCATAGGTAAGGTTCATATTTGGCTAAAAAAGAATGTTACATTTGTAGCACTGAGAGAGAGAGCGGAGAGAGCGCATTTGCTCCTCACCCTCCATGTGTTCTAAATCTGCCGTTGCAATTCCACAATTCATACTCATTCAATACAAATGAAAGTATCGAGTGGTGTACTAAAAAATATAACGGATTTCAATTTTGACCTTAATTGAAATATTTAGCTGTTTTTAAAAGCTTTTAATTCTGATGCTTTAATCAATTTTAATACCGATTGATCAACACAAGGATAAGAAAAACAAAAGAATATTTTATTTAAGGTCATATTTTAGTTTTTAAATATTGGATTGTTTTTTTTTTTCTTAGTCTGCTCCCATTTTTTGGGAAATTGAAAACCGTTTATGCTCTTTCCTTTATTTGTTAATGAAGTCCATGCGCCTATCCTTCTCCACAGAAATCTCTGTCACTTTCTTGTAAATGTCCTTCGTTTTTCTTTAGGTCCTAAAGTTTAGGAATTTGAATGTTCCATTTTGGCAGTCAGTCGGAACAAAAAATAAAAATAAACGGACTGCTGCAGTGCACTTGACTTTCTGATCTTGCTAACTTATTGGCATCTCTGCATAGAAGAACAGCAGCCACGAGCACCCGTTTGGCTCACAGGCGCCCCCTTCAGGGCGGCACGGTACTGCCTGCCTCACCTTGTGCCTTTTCTTGAACATCCCGGATGATTTCGTGCTTTCTCTCATCACGTTAAGTATCATAGTTCACTTTGTAGGAGCGATTTATTTGCGCTAATACAAGATAGTCTGTCGGGAGGAGCCCTCTTCACTCATGTGCCAGCCACCAACGTCTGTCTGTCTGTATGACTGTCTACTTTTCACGAGAGAACTACTTAACGGATTTAGATCGGGTTTTTTTCTATAATTTTCTTGAACATTCTGGTTGATTTTGAAAGCAAACTGAAGCACGTCAAGTAAACCCACCAGAAAAACATGCAAGCTCAAGTCAGGGAACACCTGTGACCCCCTTGCTGCGAGGCAGCAGTGCAACCACCATGCCACCGTGCCACCACATGCTTTAATACATTTCATCATGAAAATGATATCAAGTATTTATCTTAGCATTCTAAATGTTCAAAGAGCAGGAATATCATGAAGTGAATGTATTCTGTGCGACGATCGCTGCCTTCGCCTCCTTTTAGTGCAAGAGGAAATCAGTTTAAGAAGCGCGTACCGATTAACATGGGTCAGGGAACACTTAACACAAAGCATTTAATGTGCTACATAATTTATGACGGGGTTTGAGAAAATCTAGTAAATTAAACATTCATTTTAAGATGAAGTTTAGTTTGCGACATTCTACTGACAAAATATACTACGAGAATTAAGTCAACATGTCGACTTTAATCTCGAGATAAATGTCGAGAATAAAGTGGAAATGTCGACAATAAAGTCAACATGTCGATTTTAATCTCAACATTTACTTTTATTTTTCTTCACTGCGTCCGTATTTTTTTTTTTCACTGTGGCCCTAATACGCTTCCGTATATCATAGTTCGCTTGCAGGAGTGATTTATTCGTGCTAATCCAAGACAGAGGCTGCCAAGAGGGGCCTTCCTCACTCACGCGCCAGCCTCCGTTCGAATCGCTGAGCGCACCTTGCATCTGCTTAGCTGTTTTGTTCACTTCTTTTTAAAGTTTGTCCTGTTTCACTACTATGTGGGCATAGCCGTGGGGGACAGCTAGTTACAGATAATCACATTATTCTACTTCTGCGGTGGGCTGGCACCCTGCCCGGGGTTTGTTTCCTGCCTTGCGCCCTGTGTTGGCTTGGATTGGCACCAGCAGACCCCCATGACCCTGTAGTTAGGATATAGCGGGTTGGATGTTGACTGACTGACTGACTGACATATTTCCACTTTCCCAAAAACCACATTATTCAATTAGGGAATGCACTCAATATCGGAACCAGTAGAGATCGGTATATTAACAATACATTTGCATCCTTTGAACTGCTTTGCCTCCAAATTAATATCTCCTCAATATATTTCTTCAGCTAAATGTAAGATAGAGATAACACTTCCTCACTGTCTTTCATAGAAATAACACTTTCTATTTGTGGCAAAGATATAGGAAGTATTTTCACATTAGAATAGTGTTTGCAGAAGACTGCTGCTCTAAATAAGCTGAGATAGCATTGCAAGCTCCACCTATCATTTAGATTCTTAAATAGCAAAATGGACACTCGAGATGAAACACACACTTCTTCAATATGTGTGAAATACTGTCAAACCCAATTCTAATTGTGTATTGCATACATTCCTTTTATTCAAACTATCCAAAAAGTATTTGAGTCAAGACTCTACTTACAAGATTTGTTGTCAGTCACCTTCTTCCTTGGGTCATGTTTTGAGAGTGATGAACACCGTGCTCCATGCTCAAATTTTACTGCCATTAAAACTCTTCCTATTGTGCAATGCATGCGTAATGGGAGCGTCCATGTGACACTACTAAGGTAAGCACTTTATCACCACCCCCTGGGGAAACACAAGACCCCTTTGAGAGGACAAGCCTCACGATAACTGCTAACATCATTCTCCATTTTGACCTCTTTCACCCCATGGGCTATTTAAAGAACAACGTCACGGGAAGTGGGCACTCAGTTCTGGAACCATTACAGAAGAGAAAGGAGCTCCACATCCACAGAGCACTTTGAACCCTTGTTGTTTAAAAGAGAGGTCAAGAGTGGCACTGACAGGCGACAACGTACGTGATGACTTTTATTTGGACTTTTCTTTTTTAATAACAGAATTCCATACAAATAAGTCAATTTTTATAAAAAAAAAATCAACCCCCACCCCTTAAAAGAGAGCATGGCCAGCAGTGTAAAACTTTATGCTAGTAAAAATAAGAAAATAGATAAATTAATAAAAGAATCAAGATAAATGAAGTGAAACAGGGGAGAGAACCTGCTTCCTCAGTGCTTTAAATGCTTATTCTAAAATGTTATTGATTAGATCCTGCCCGGTTTTGAAAATGTTTTGTACAGATCCTCTAAGTGAGACTTTGATTTTTTCCAGTTTCAAATAGTAGATAACATCAGTTACCCACTAACTTAGATTGGTGAGTTACGATTCTTCCACTGCGGAGGGCTGCATCCTACCCGGGGTTTGTTTCCTGCCTTGCTCCCTGTGTTGGCTGGGATTGGCCCCAGCAGACCCCCGTGACCCTGTGTTAGGATATAGCAGGTTGGTTAATGGATGGATGGATGGAGATTTCTTCCAGTTGAGGAAGACAAGTCCACATGCGAATAGTGAAGTAAAGGCAATCACAGTTTGTTAGATAGATAGATAGATAGATAGATAGATAGATAGATAGATAGATAGATAGATAGATAGATAGATAGATACTTTATTAATCCCCAAGGGGAGATTCACATACTCCAGCAGCAGCATACTGATAAAAACAATATTAATTAAGTAATGCTAAAAATTCAGTGCAAGTTAAAAAATGCGGCATGTGAGGCAAGTATAACAGACAATAACTTTGTATAATGTTAACGTTTATCCCCCAGGTGGAATTGAAGAGTCGCATAGCGTGGGGTCTCCTCAGTCTGTCAGTGGAGCAGGACGGTGACAGCAGTCTGTCGTTGAAGCTGCTCCTCTGTCTGGAGATGATCCTGTTCAGTGGATGCAGTGGATTCTCCATGATGGACTGGAGTCTGCTCAGTGCCCGTTGCTTTGCCACGGATGTCAAACTGTCCAGCTCCGTGCCTACAATAGAGCCTGACTTCCTCACCAGTTTGTCCAGGTGTGAGTCGTCCCTCTTCTTTATGCTGCCTCCCCAGCACACCACCTCGTAGAAGAGGGCACTCTCCACAACTGTCTGGTAGAACATCTGCAGCATCTTATGGCAGATGTTGAAGGACGCCAGCCTTCTAAGGAAGTATAGTCGGCTCTGTCCTCTCTTGCACAGAGCATCAGTATTGACAGTCCAGTCCAATTTATCATCCAGCTGCACTCCCAGGCATTTATAGGTCTGTACCCTCTGCACACAGTCTCTTCTGATGATCACGGGGTCCATGAGGGGCCTGGTCCTCCTAAAATCCACCACCAGCTCCTTGGTTTTGCTGGTGTTCAGTTGTAGGTGGTTTGAGTCGCACCATTTAACAAAGTCCTTGATTAGGTTCCTATACTCCTCCTGTCCACTCCTGATGCAGCCCACGATAGCAGTGTCGTCAGTGAACTTTTGCACGTGGCAGGACTCAGAGTTGTATTGGAAGTCTGATGTATGTTGGCTGAACAGGACCGGAGAAAGTCCAGTCCCCTGCGGCACTCCTGTGTTGCTGACCACAATGTCAGACCTGCAGTTCCCGAGACGCACATACTGAGGTCTGTCTGTAAGATAGTCTACGATCCATGGCACCAGGTATGAATCTACTGCCATCTCTGTCAGCTTGTCCCTAAGGAGCAGAGGTTGGATGGTGTTGAAGGCGCTAGAGAAGTCCAGAAACATAATTCTTACAGCACCACTGCCTCTGTCCAAGTGGGAGAGGGATAGGTGTAGCATGTAGATGATGGCATCCTCTGCTCCCACCTTCTCCTGGTATGCGAACTGCAGAGGGTCGAGGGCATGGCGGACCTGTGGCCTCAGGTGGTTTGTATGTCCTCCTCCACATTAAGCCCCTCTGTGAGCCCACCAAACACAGCTGTTAGTGGATTAGGAGGGATTGTGACACCAAGGCTCTCTGAAAGGCATTTAAAGATTTTGGTCCAAAATGATGTTAATTTGATGCAGGCCCAAAACATGTGGCCCAGTGAGGCTGGAGCTTGATTGTAATGTTCGCAGATCGGCTCTCACCCTGGAAACACTTTGGACAATTTTAAACGAGACAGATGTGCTTGATATATAATTTTAAGTTGAATAATTCTATGCTTTGCGCATATGGAGCTCGAGTGAATTCTCTGCATTGCTACCTTCCACTCCTTTTCTGAGATGTTGAGTGAGAGATCCTTTTCCCACTGCATTCTGGGATCTTTGAAAGAGAGGGACTGTAAAATAGTTTGATATATTACAGAAATGCTGTCCGAGTCCTCGAGACTGATCAATATTTTTATGGCATAGAGGTAGGTTGGAGGTGAGGAGAATCGGGCAGGTTCTGTTTAGCAAAGTTTCAAATTTGAAGGCAGTGAAAGAAATGTGTTGGGGGAAAATTCAATTTGGAGTGTAATTGTTCATAGGATGCAAAGACGTTGTCTATGTACAGATCCCTGAGTGATTTAATCCCAAATGTTTTCCAGCCATTAAAAACTGCGTACGTTTGAGAGAGGGTGGAAAAAGGTGGTTCTTGGGCAGAGATGCCACAGGTAAAAGCTACTCTATCTTAAAATACTTCCGACATTGGTTCCATATTCTAAGTGAGTGAAGCACAATTGGGTTGTTAGTATGGATGACTTGTACTTATTGGGGTGCAAAGCAAGGAATATAAAGAAGTGCTGCAGGATTTTATTTCTATTGTGGACCAAGCCTGTGTGTGTTCATCTATTTGTGTCCTTGTCCAGGTTTTTATAGTTTGTATGTTTACCACTCAATAATAGAACTGAAAGTTAGGTAGGGCCGTACCACCTTCTGCTTTAGGTCTTTGTAGGGTTGCTCTTTGGATGTTTTGAACTCCAAATAAATAAGGTTATGAATCTAATTTCTTAAGAAATGATCTACTGATGTATATTGACTACTGCAAGGCGGTGTTCACTGGATGTTCAAACTGTTCTTTATTCATCCTCCAGTTAATCCAAAATGCTGCTGCAAGAATTATTACAAGAACAAGAAAATACGAACACATAACCCCAGTCCTTAAATCCTTACACCTGCTCCTGGTTAAGTTTAGGACAGATTTCAAAATCCTCCTTTTAACATTTAAAGCATTAAATGGCCAAGGTCCGGCTTACATGTCTGAACTTATCATGACTTACATACCAGAGCGCACATTAAGATCTCAAGATGCCGGTCTGCTTAGGATTCCAAGGATTAATAAAATAACAGTGGGAGGTCGAGGTTTTAGTTACAGGGCCCCTAAACTGTGGAATAGTCAGCCTGCTACTATAAGAGATGCCCCTTCGGTCTCAGCTTTTAAATCCTGGCTGAAGACTCACAACTTCAGTTTAGCACACCCTGACTAGAGCTGCTGATTAACTGTACAGACTGCATCTCTTTGTTAAGTAACATGATAGTTAGAATTTGATATTAACCCTCACCTATTTTGTTTCTCTTCTCGGTACTCATATGTGGCACTTGGTGCCACGGCCCACCTGCCAAGTTGTTTTGCCTGCCCAAGGTAAAGTTATCCCTGATGGAGGATCGTAGGAATCATGGGAAAGAGGGGTCCTTTCATCGGATTAGCGTTATTTCAGCTGTGGAATGGCCAAATGGGGGAGGCAGCTTGATGAATGAGGTCTCCAGGACTCTAAACAGATCCAAATCATATTATGGGATATCATCTACTGTTAAATTCTACTCCGTACTTCTAAATTTTTATTTTTATACTGCATTGAGGATTTGTTCTCTTCTGTGTATTGTATTGTATTGACCCCCTTCTTTTTGACACCCTCTGCATGCCCAACCTACCTGGAAAGGGTTCTCTCTCTGAACTGCCTTTCCCAAGGTTTCTTCCATTTTTTCCCTACAAGGGTTTTTTTTGGGAGTTTTTTGTTGTCTTCTTAGAAAGTCAAGGCTGGGGGGCTGTCAAGAGGCAGGGCCTGCAAAAGCCCATTGCGGGACTTCTTGTGTGATTTTGGGCTCTACAAAAATAAATTGTATTGTATTGTATATTGGAATGTTTTGAAATAAAAAGAGAAGCATAGGAAGTTTAACTGGTTTCTCTTTATCTACTTTTAGGACTTTTTTGGCCCAGATGCAGCAAAACAGGCCCACACCATGATACTACCACCAGCATGTTTCACAGATGAGATGAGGTTCTTATGCTGGAATGCAGTGTTTTCCTTTCTCCAAACATAACGCTTTTCATTTAAACCAGAAAGTTCTATTTTGGTTTCATCCATCCACAAAACATTCTTCCAATAGCCTTCTGGTTTGTCCACGTGATCTTTAGCAAACTGCAGACGAGCAGCAATGTTTTTTTTTGGAGAGCAGTGGCTTTCTCCTTGCAACCCTACCATGAACACCATTGTTGTTCAGTGTTCTACTGATGGTGGACTCATGAACATGAACATTAGCCAATGTGAGAGACGCCTTCAGTTGTTTAGAAGTTACCCTGGGGTCTTTTGTGACCTCGCCGACTATTACACACCTTGCTCTTGGAGTGATCTTTGTTGGTTGACCACTCGTGGGGAGGGTAACAATGGTCTTGAATTTCCTCCATTTGTACACAATCTGTCTGACTATGGATTGGTGGAGTCCAAACTCTTTACAGATGGTTTTGTAACCTTTTCCAGCCTGATGAGCATCAACGACTCTTTTTGTGAGGTCCTCAGAAATCTCCTTTGTTCGTGCCATGATACACTTCCACAAACGTGTTGTGAAGAGCAGACTTTGGTATATCCCTGTTCATTAAATAACACAGGGTGCCCACTCACACCTGACTGGCATCCCATTGATTGGAAACACCGGACTCGAATTTCACCTTCAAACTAACTGATCATCCTAGAGGTTCACATACTTCTGCCACTCACAAATATGTAATATTCGATCATTTTCCTCAATAAATAAAAGACCAAGTATAATATTTTTGTCTCATTTGTTTAACTGGTTTCTCTTTATCTACTTTTAGGGCTTGAGTGAAAATCTGATGATGTTTTAGGTCATATTTATGAAAAAATATAGACAATTCTAAAGGGTTCACAAAGTTTCAAGCACAACTGTAGACTGATTTGAACAGAGGCTGGCTCATAAGCGAGGAGGACCCTGCCCGGCTCTCCACTCCTGATGTCACGCTTCCCACACCCTCAGCTCAGAGTCTCTGTCTCGGATTAGCGCGAATAAATTGCTCATGCAAGCAAACTATGATGAGTAAAGTCACAGAATCAACTAAAATGTTCAAGTGAATTATTGAAAAAAAACCCGATCTAAATCTGTTAAGTAGTTCTCTCGTTTGCTAGCTTAAATGGAGGCAAGGTACGTTCTGAGGCTGGCGCGTGAGTGATGAGGGGCCTTGCCTGGCTCCCCACTTCTGATGTCACGAATTCCACTCCCCTCGGCCCACAGTCTCTCTCTTGAATTAGTGCGAATATATCACTCCTGCAAGTGAACTATGATACTAAGCGGGATGACAGAAGTCGCAAAATCAATCGAAATGTTCAAGCAAATTATAGAAATAAACCCGATCTAAATCTGTTAAGGAGTTCTTTCGTCAAAAAAAGGACAGTCAGACGGACAGACAGACAGACATCTTTATAATGTTAATTCTTCCAGCTAAAGTGAGATGAAGGGTAGACCATCTATGCAAGTCTTGCTTCATTTTTTCTATGAAGACAGCAAAATGTTGTTGATAGAGAGCTTTATGTTTACTTGTGATGTTTACCCCTCGGTATTTAAACTGATCTGCGATGATAAAAGGGAAGGTGTCCAATCTAATGTTGTGTGCTGGAGTATTCACTGGAAAGAGCTCACTTTCAGTCAAATTAATTGATTGAGACCAGAAATCTTTTGAAATTCTATAAATGCTGTTAAGCCTGCAGGCACAGTATTTTGTGGATCTGATATATACAGTACCATATCATCTGCATATAGAGAAATTTTCTGTTCCACTCCTTCTCTGATAATCCCCTTTATCTCAATAGCATTTTGACAGTGAATTGCTTTCCTTTTACATTTCTTTGTTTACCCAACATTATACGGGGTCTGTTGTCATTGTTGTTGACATCATTTATCAGGTAGTCACAATAATCATTAATCCTCTAACAGTTCTACTTGGAGTAATGCCCAACGGGACATTAATGCTCAATGAACAGTCTAATGTGGTGCAAGCATGACATTCAAAAAGTTTTGGTTTTCTTTTTTTCAATCTGGCAGGCATTTATCAATGTTGGCCATGCACTTCTAGTCATTGATAACGCACTGTATGTGTACATTTCAGTTTCTCTGATTATTTCACATTAAATCTTTCATTTTCTTTGCTCCTCAAAAGGGCTGTGAAAAGATATATGGATTCAAAACGATGTACTGCTGTACATTAATGATCTGCAATGAATATATTGTAAGTAGCTGTCCCCCGCGGCGCTGCACGTGTAGTAGTGAAACAGGACAGACTTTAAAAACCAACAGGTATCACTGCTAAGGTACGGTCCAATATGTGGTCACAGGTACCGGTGTGCTTGAACGTTTGTGAACCCTTTAGAATTTTCTATATTTCTGCATAAATATGACCTAAAACATCACCAGATTTTCACTCAAGTCCTAAAAGTAGATAAAAAGAAACCAGTTAAACAAATGACACAAAAATATTATACTTGATCATTTATTTATTAAGGAAAATGATCGAATATTACATATTTGTGAGTGGCAAAAGTATGTGAACCTTTGCTTTCAGTATCTGGTGTGACCCCCAATAACTGCAACTAAACGTTTCCGGTAACTTCTGATCATTCCTGCACACCGGCTTGGAGGAATTTGAGCCCATCCTCCATACAGAACAGCTTCAACTCTGGGATGTTGGTGGGATTCCTCACATGAACTGCTCTCTTCAGGTCCTTCCACAACATTTCAATTGGATTAAGGTCAGGACTTTGACTTGGCCATTCCGAAACATTCACTTTATTCTTCTTTAACCATTCTTTGGTAGAACGACTTGTGTGCTTAGGGTCGTTGTCTTGCTGCATGACCCACCTTCTCTTGAGATTCAGTTCATGGACAGATGTCCTGACATTTTCCTTTAGAATTCTCTGATATAATTCAGAATTCATTGTTCCATCAATGAAGGCAAGCCATCCTGGCCCAGATGCAGCAAAACAGGCCCAAACCATGATACTACCACCACCATGTTTCACAGATGGGATGAGGTTCTTATGCTGGAATGCAGTGTTTTCCTTTCTCCAAACATAACGCTTTTCATTTAAACCAAAAAGTTCTATTTTGGTCTCATCCGTCCACAAAACATTCTTCCAATAGCCTTCTGGTTTGTCCACGTGATCTTTAGCAAACTGCAGACGAGCAGCAATGTTTTTTTTGGAGAGCAGTGGCTTTCTCCTTGCAACCCTACCATGCACACCATTGTTGTTCAGTGTTCTCCTGATGGTGGACTCATGAACATGAACATTAGCCAATGTGAGAGAGGCCTTCAGTTGCTTAGAAGTTACCCTGGGGTCCTTTGTGACCTCGCCGACTATTACACACCTTGCTCTTGGAGTGATCTTTGTTGGTTGACCACTCCTGGGGAGGGTAACAATGGTCTTGAATTTCCTCCATTTGTACACAATCTGTCTGACTGTGGATTGGTGGAGTCCAAACTCTTTAGAGATGGTTTTGTAACCTTTTCCAGCCTGATGAGCATCAACAACTCTTTTTGTGAGGTCCTCAGAAATCTCCTTTGTTCGTGCCATGATACACTTCCACAAACGTGTTGTGAAGAGCAGACTTTGATAGATCCTGTTCTTTAAATAACACAGGGTGCCCACTCACACCTGATTGGCATCCCATTGATTGAAAACACCGGACTCGAATTTCACCTTCAAACTGACTGCTAATCCTAGAGGTTCACATACGTTTGCCACTCACAAATATGTAATATTCGATCATTTTCCTCAATAAATAAAAGACCAAGTATAATATTTTTGTCTCATTTGTTTAACTGGTTTCTCTTTATGTACTATTAGGACTTGAGTGAAAATCTGATGATGTTTTAGGTCATATTTATGAAAAAATATAGACAATTCTAAAGGTTTCACAAAGTTTCAAGCACAACTGTAGACTGATTTGAACAGAGGCTGGCTCATAAGCGAGGAGGACCCTGCCCGGCTCTCTACTCCTGATGTCACGCTTCCCACACCCTCAGCTCAGAGTCTCTGTCTCGGATTAGCGCGAATAAATTGCTCATGCAAGCGAACTATGATGAGTAAAGTCACGGAATCAACTAAAATGTAAAGTGAATTATTGAAAAAAAAAACTGATCTAAATCTGTTAAGTAGTTCTCTCGTTTTCTAGCTTAAATGGAGGCAAGGTACGTTCTGAGGCTGGCGCGTGAGTGATGAGGGGCCTTGCCTGGCTCTCCACTTCTGATGTCACGAATTCCCCTCCCCTCGGCCCACAGTCTCTCTCTTGAATTAGTGCGAATATATCACTCCTGCAAGTGAACTATGATACTAAGCGGGATGACAGAAGTCGCAAAATCAATCGAAATGTTCAAGCAAATTATAGAAATAAACCCGATCTAAATCTGTTAAGGAGTTCTTTCGTCAAAAGCAGACAGTCAGACGGACAGACAGACAGGCAGACGTTGAATTTTATATAGAGAGATGAATCCATAAATTCATCTAGTCATCTAATTTAAAAATGGGGTGGCATGGTGGCACAGTGTCTGTTGCATCACAGTAAGGAGACCAAGATTCATGTGCCGGGTCCTTCTTGTGTGAAGTTTACATGTTCTCCTTGGGACAGGCAAGTTAGGTGAATTGGCGATGTTAAATTGACCCTGCTGTGCATGTGTGTGTGTGTGTGTGTTGTCACACACGTGCGCTTAGGAGGGAGTCAACAATTCCTAAGGTGAGTGAAATATCGCAATTAACACCTCTCTCTCTTTCTCGCCGACTAAAAGAAGAAAAATAACTCCAGGTTGACAAGATGGACTCCAAACGTCACTTCCGCTTCTGATTTTCGTTAATGACGTCACTTCCGGCACCATCCCAATGACGTTACTCCCGGCTCCATCTTGATGATGCCACATCTGCCTCACGAAGATGACGTCACTTCCAACAACACCTCACTTCCGGCTCTCTTTTATGACGTCACATAGCTATGACGTCATTTCCTGCCAACCCGTATCTGTCAGCCATTTTTGAATATATAAAAAGTCCATCGCGCTCTGGTTGGCTGAGGATGGCGACGCTCTTACAGTTTTGCTCTCCAGCCACACTGCTGTGCAGTTCTCTATCAGCATTGGAACATACAGGGTCAATAAAGTAGGTTCTTACTATTCGCCACAACCTACTTTTTTTCTAACTTGAAAACTAATCCATCCATCCATCCCAAGATGCCAAAACATAAGTGTGAATATTCCAGCGAATGGACATTTATTAAACAAGGCAGAAGCTGTTTTGAAGCAAACTGTGGTGTATGTAATTGAACTTTCAGTATTGAACATGGCGGGAAGTGCCTGTACTAAATTATAATAATATTTCTCTGTTCTCTGTATTAAATAAATATTTTCAAACGATTTCACTTTTACAGATTTTTTTTAGCTTGTATTAAATAATTTTCAAAAGGTTTTTCTTATTGTTTTCCTGATAACAAAATTAAAATCCTTGCTTTATGTTTTTAACTTATGTCTCTACTTTTATATAATATATTGGTCTGGGTGTGAAGGGGGAATGTACACATTTATATATATATAGTAATATAGAGAGAAATTTTAAGAGTGTGCCGTATTTCTAATTTTCTAATCTGGCAACCCTAGCTCAAATACATCAAAAACTTAGTAGAAAGTAATTGTAGAACCACAGCCAGATAGTAGAAAAGGAGACAGACAAGCCAGACACAGTCAGAGTAGTGGACACCTCGGCCAACAAGCCGCCTCCCCTCTATTGGCCAATCTACAGCTGAGTCAGCTGGAGTCAGTGCTGGGCCGGCCAATCAGATGAAAGGACCCTTCTACTAGATAAGTGTGCAAGGGGAGGTGTGAAATGCTGATAAGGCAGGGCAAGTATAAATGCAGATATTGGCAGTGGGATTTCTTTCTACATAAGCAATGCAGATTTTAAACTTAGGAAACAATCAAAATGTAAACATAGAGGTGCAGACTTAGGGGATCTTGCCTTGCACCCACTGCTTGGTGGGATAGGCACCAACTTCCACGCAACCCAGCTCAGGATAAGCAGGTTTGAAAATGGATGGATGGACTTTCAGGAGCATGAGTGATGCAAAAGAAAGGTTCCAGGAAATCTCCCACATCGTAATTTCTAAAGGAGCGTTTCTGGCTTAGCAAGAAAAGGGTGCATACGAGTTTTACCCTGAGTTGTATTACATATGGCATTGGGACAGGCTCAGTGAAAATGGAACATTCACTACAGCTATAAATAACTGAGATTAGAAAGTTGTGTCGTGAGGCGACAGAGGCTGAGACAGTTTTAGTATATGGGGGAAAGGGCAGACAATGACTAGCTGGAGAGTTACACTATGATAGATTCTGAGGAGGGAAAATCATTAAGAAAGCAGAATCAAATGTCAAAGGAATTGATTGCAGATGTAATGAAAAGAATATGTCTCACCCTTATGCATTCCCAAGAACTGAGGAAAAAAGGGCAATTTTGGTGTTATGGAGTTTGATTTTTTTAATATTCTATATTTACAGTTAATACTGTATTACAGGGTGGCGCAGTGGTACCGCTGCTGCCTCGCAGTAGGGAGACCTGGGTTCGCTTCCCGGGTCCTCCCTGCGTGGAGTTTGCATGTTCTCCCAGTGTCTGCGTGGGTTTCCTCCCAAAGTCCAAAGACATGCAGGTTAGGTGCATTGGCGATCCTAAATTGTGCCTAGTGTACGCTTGGTGTATGTGTGTGTGTGTGTGCCCTGCCCGGGATTTGTTCCTGCCTTGCGCCCTGTGTTGGCTGGGATTGGCTCCAGCAGACCCCCGTCATCCTGTAGTTAGGATATAGCGGGTTATATAATGGATTGATTTTAAGACTCTTTTTCTCTTTGATTACAATTGCTCCGTATGATTTAAATGTTTGTATTTTAGTTTTGTTTATAACTAGTGGGCTCCGCCCCCCGGTTTGCTTCGCTCGCCCACCCCCAGGTTTGGTTTCCCGGATATACAATTTAAAGAGATTGTTAGTTTCATGGGAATTGTTACATATCCATTATTTTCACTTTTATTTTAAAACTTTTGTAAAAACAATACTTTATTTCCAGCTCCGGGCGTGGTTACATCTGCTTCTCGCAGGACGTATAACGCTGGTCGCGTTGTGAAGGGGGTGCGGCTGAACGCACGCTAAGGAGTTGCCGTCGGATCATCTGCTGTCTTTCTATGGCTGGCGAGCTGCCTGTTCTGCTTGTCTCGCTGCCCGATCATTTTAAAGCCTGTACAGCAGCTGTCCTTTTGCCAATTCGCATCTTTTTTGCTATCGTCGTTTGGGGGGGGCGAGGGTTAGTTTGGCTGAACACACACTAAGGAGAAGCAGTCTGATCATCTGCAGGCTTTTTGCTGCTGGCGAGCTGCCTCTTTTGCTTGTTGCTTGTCGTTGTTTTAAGAGCTGGGAGCACATGAAGCGTGTCTGCCAACAGCAATCCAACAACTGCTAGGTTAGATGTCTGTGGACTTGTTTTAAATGATGTTAAATGACGGTAGGGACTTTCAAAACTCGACTTGATGTTTTCTTGGAGGATACAAGTGGATAGGACTGGCGAGCTTTGTTGGGCTGAATGGCCTGTTCTCGTCTAGATTGTTCTAATGTTCTAATTTGATGTCAGGTGCCTAATTCCAAAATCCATGTTTTTGGATTTTGATGGTTTCCCCACCATACCTTTATGATATTAGTGCCTTACTATCTCTTTCTGGTGTGGCTGACTCTTTAAGTGAACACCCTTGAATCTCATTACACTAGTTGAAGCTGCTATGTGGCAAACATCTAATGTAAAGAATCAGAAATGTGTATTTACTTACATGGAATTAACTTAACATCAAATTACAGCAGCTCATAACTGACAGATATCACTTTTGTATACTTTGTATGTCTCACTGCCTTGTCTCGCGTGACGTTGTAAAAACAACACTTGTCCTTTATTTCCGGCCCGGGGCGTGGTTAAATCTCAGGACGTAAAATGCTGCTGGCGTTGTCGGGAAGGGGGGGTGAGGTAAACACATGCTAAGGAGGTGCCGTCGGATCATCTGTTGTCGCGCTGCTGCTGTCGCGCTGCTATCAGTCTTCCGTGCTGTACTCTGCCTCCCTTAATCGGACCTCACAGTCACTTAAAATAAACCTGGCTGGGAAGCTACAATACTTTCGAATTTTACTGCTTTCATATTCTTTACCTTTCTCTGCATGTGTATCGTGCCATCATCTGTTTGAGCCTTTCGAATTCCACTGCTTATCTTCCTTTTTTTTTCTCTCCAACGCTTTTGAGTCTCTTTTCTCTGCGCTGCTTTTTCTTCTTTGCTTAGTCGTTGACATTTCATCTAGAACGTATCGTCCTCATGCGCTTTATATGTGCTGAGAGCACAGGATCTGTGTGTGCTACATGCCTTTACACGATTGAGTGTTATTTGATATTGTGTGCGTCTCGAGGGTCTTTTAAGTGTCTTCCGAGAACTTCCGAGAAGATCACGTGTCGTCTCCCTCCTGGATTTGTTTTTATTATAGAGAGAAGAGATGTGTGTTTCATCTACACTGAAAAAAGTATAACATTGATGTTGTTCATTCAATGTAAATTTTCTCTTTCAAGCAACTTAAGATTAGTCATTTAGTGTTGCAGCTTGAAATATTTGGTTTCAGATCTCAATCAAAGTAAAAAAAATTGTACCAAATTAAGTTATGGTGGAGGGAATAAACGTAAAAATCCTATTTCATTTAACTTAATATTTTAGGTTGTTCATGTGCTGTGTTTGAGGGGCCGTTCTGTATATTCTTTTGGTCGAAATTTCCAGTTTGATGGCTTTCCAACTGCCAAAAATGAAGAACTTAAAAAATAGATTTACTTCAGTAAAAAAAAAAACCAAGTGAATCGCACCCAATCACTGTAAATGATTTGCCTCAACTTAAAAATTGTGGGATCAATAAGCTAAAAAGAATTATATTGGGTTCAGATTGAAAATATTAAGTGTGAATTATCACATTTTTTTTTTCAGTGTATTGTTCGGTGTCCTTGAGTGTTTAGAAAGGCGCCTACGAATAAATAAAATGTCTTATTATTATTATTATTATTAGTTTTATTATTATGAAAACTATATAAATGTCTTTGTCATACAGAATATGGTACAGAACACTACACATATATTTTTCTTCCTGCTCCACATAAGCGCTATCTTTTTCTACTTTTAAAAATATCTTTCACTTTAATGTGTTTTATGTAGCGCTATAACATTTTTCATTGAAGTCTGTATTTTAAACACTGGCAGCTAAAATTAAAATTGGAAAATACAGTATGACCCAGAAGACTAAAATGTTAACAGCTGCACATTTTGGCTTTAGCTTCCATGAAAATATCTTGACTCACTACATGTGTCAACTGCAGTCTGTCTGGTTACTTAAAGTTATTTAAAGAAGGAAATTTACATGTCCAAAGTTGAGAAGGAAATGACCAATGATTCAAAACAAGCCACTGACACATTTACATTTTTCTGTTAACACTATTATAAACCTTTATAACCCAATAGTACTATGAAAAAGCGGCAGCTAACTGTTACTTGCATTGGACTTGTGAGTGCCAGCGCTCTAAAATGCACAATGATTCTGTAAAGAATCAAAAATAAGATGCTTTATCATTCACAGCAACTCAGCCACTCATGACTCATTTGTGTCAAAGGACTGAAATGCAGTTTCTCCTGAGAAAGTGGCAGCATCCTCATTTTCGCTGTACTTGGTCTATGACCTGAGATTTTTCCAGTTAGGAGGTAATGAAGTTACACTCCCTAATCACGGCACTGGAGAGCAGGACTTGCTGCTAGTTGGTTTGCACATGAATGAACAATTTCACTGTACTCTACATTTGTGAAAATAATGACCAAATAAAGCTATAATACAGAATGATTGTATAAAGAGGTGCATTGTTTATACATTTAAAAATTACAAAAATATGTATGTATTTCCTCCTAACATTTAACTTGGGTGTTATGATGTGACTTATGTATCTCAACCATCCTTACAGCTATTTGAAAATACCGTATGTCATCTTGAAAGGATGACGTTACGGGAAAGATTAGTGGAAGCTCGGTTAAGAAGCTCGGTGATGATTAGTGAGCAGCAAGATGGTGTCATGCCAAGAAAGAGCACCACAGATGCCATGTTTGCTCTGAGGGTGTTGATGGAGAAGTATAGAGAAGGCCAGAAGGAGTTGCATTGTGTCTTTGTGGACCTGGAGAAAGCATATGACAGGGAGTCGGGAGTGGCAGAGAAGTATGTAAGAGTTGTACAGGGTATGTACGAGGGAAGTGTGACCATGAAGAGGTCTGTGGTAGGAGTGACGGATGCATTCAAGGTGTAGGTGAAATTACATCAGGGTTTGGCTCTGAACCCTTTATTATTTGCAATGGTGACGGGTTGACAAGTGAGATTAGACAGGAGTCCCCGTGGACTGTGATGTTTACTGATGACATTGTGATCCTGGAGAGGTGGAGATCTGCTCTAGAGAGGACAGGAATAAAGATCAGCAGGACCACCAAGACAGAATACATGTCTGTAAATGAGAGGGAGGTCAGTGGAATGGTGAGGATGCAGGGAGTAGAGTTGGCGAAGGTGGTTGAGTTTAGATACTTGGGATCAACAGTACAGAGTAACAGGGATTGTGGAAGAGAAGGTGAAAAAGAGTGCAGGCAGGGTGGAGTGGGTGGAGAAGAGTGTCAGGAGTGATTTGTGACAGACTGGTATCAGTAAGAGTGAAAGGGAAGGTCTACAGGATGGTAGTGAGACCAGCTAATGTTATATGGGTTGGAGACGGTGGCACTGACCAGAAAGCAGGAGACAGAGCTGGAGGTGGCAGAGTTAAAGATGTTAAGTTTTGCATTGGGTGCGACGAGGATAGACAGGAATAGAAATGAGGAGGCTCTGCTCGGGTGGGAGACAAAGTCAGAAAGGCGAGATTGTGTTGGTTTGGATATGTGCAGAGGAGAGATGCTGGGTATATTGGGAGAAGGGTGCTAAGGATAGAGCTGCCAGGTAAGAGGAAAAGAGGAAGGCCTAAGTGGAGGTTTATGGATGTGGTGAGAGAAGACATGCAGGTGATGGGGGTAATAGAACAAAATGATGAGGACAGGAAGATAGGGAACAAAATGATCTGCTGTGGTGACCTATAACAGAAGCAGCTGAAAAAAGAAAAGATTTACCATATATACCATAAGTCGGTTCTTGAAAATCGATCATAAAATCAGACCCCGACTTATACACCCGTTGAAAAATGCGACACTTACATTTTTTGAACGGTTGTAGATATAGCTTATGATTTTCCAATGGCAGCCATGAGGCAATGCCAGTTCGCAGAGCACACTTTGCCTCTTGCTTCCTCCAATCTCGCACCAGTTTTTCAGACGCATCGAATTTTGTTTGCAGCGGTGCAGTTACCAATTTCTTTCGCCATTTCAATGACTTTTAATTTAAAACCAGCTTCATATTTTCTTCTGATCGGACGATCCACCGTAGATAAGGGATGCTCTTACGATAAAGGTGTATGAGGGTGTGAGATATCAAAAACACAAAACAGTGCAAACATGGCTTCGGAATAGTTTGGGTATTACCGTGTGGTCACGTAGGCACAATACATAGAAGAAAAGGCCGTGTGCTCCATGGTTACTCTCTCAGGTGGGCGTTAGCATATCATAATCCCTTGGACCAATAGCGTGAGTTTTCCATGTTCGACTTATACAACTGACATTATAAAATACCGGAAATTATATGGTAAAATCGAGCCCTGACTTATACGCTGGAGAACTTACACATGAGTATACCCGGTAATAAAGAGGATGAGGCCAGTCAAGAAAAAGATTAAAAATGGTCTTCATGATAGTTTAGTTAAAATGATAAAAAGGATATTGTGATCCATTCCTGGAGCCAGCCGAAGAATAATGTTCACTAGTGAGTGTCTGGTAGTCAGGTGATTCATGTAGGTCAGTTTGGCTCAGTCCAAAAAACCTCCATGGTACTATGATATAACTCACCACCCACAAAGTAAGGGAGGTGTCATGCAAGACTAAAATGGACCCAGGCATGCCAGACCTTGGTGATGGAAGACTGGTTCTTGGTATGTGGAATGCAACTTCTCTGGTGGGTTGGGAAGCAGACCTTGTGCAGAAGGTTGAAAAATAATGGCTAGATGTGGTATGTACAGCACTGACTTGGTAACCAGATTTGATCAAGCACAGGCTTTCTCTTACTCTGGAACTGTCCGACAAGAGTCCAACAGGTAGATCTGGCTGGCTACCACACAGCTGGAGTTTGTTCCAGTAGTTGAAGGAAAACTTTAACTGTTATTTGAATGCTTGCATCAAACAACTTTTGAACTTGAGACCTGAGCTTTCCGAAATGGGGATCGTAACACCTTGGGGTGTCACAATATAGCCTGAGGGGTGTTGCAATTGTAATTTTGTAATTTGTTATAAATGTTGTATTTCAATTTCAACATTCAATGTATAACAAAACAAATCAGCAGTAGTGATGTCAAATTAGCAGAAAATTAAGATATGAATACTCATTTAAAAAATACAACTGGTGGATTACGTGTGTGGGACCAAGCATGGCTTAAAACTTTGCAGCATTGGATGCCAGTTTAGTGCTGCAGGCAGGGACCACCAGTCAATAAATGACATGCAGGGTTAACATTAACTTGGAACCCTTTTTGTCCTCTTTGACAGTGACAGTTAAAATGTAATTCAGGTGAGCTTAATATTTATTCTTCTGTTATAACAACAAAATATGAAAAATATGGTATTGTATGCAGACAATTAAACACAGAAAGATTAACAATTGTTTAAAGAAGAAATACAAGTTAACTTTCTTTAAAAATGTGTTCATAAATTTCAACATGGAGTTTGTTTCTCTCCACTTTCCTTTCAAAATCTAGGTACATATGTAAATATACGTGGATATTATACTGGGGTGTTGAGCAGAAACCTTGGAGGCCACCATGTAAAAAACTCAGAAAGTACTGACTTTGAGCGTTCGGCTTCCTTAGGGACATTAGAGAGGGGGCAAATTCCACTTTTACATCATAGGAACACTGGATTTGAACTCAGGATGCCAGATTTGTGAGGAAGCTGCAGTATTCACTAAAGGAAAAAGGTAAAGGTTAATTGAATGTTACACGGGTGAAATGCTGAGTCTCCAGCTCTCTTTTCTGTTTTTTCAGCATTGGAATGACTTTTACCTTTTTCTTTTTGCAGATACAGCCCTGAACTAGTGCTGTCCAGTCAATACACCATCTAGCTGCCAGAAATCAGAAATACAAATATTATATCATCTCTCTTTCACAATGGCTTATTACCTTCAGTCTGCTGCCATGTCACATACAGATAGGGGTGGTCTGACACCCAGGCAATGCATGCTTCACACCTGAACCCAGTGTTGTCACAACAGGCTCCAGCTGGATGTGCTGGTGAATGGGACATGCCTGTCATTGGAATTCAGTCTGGTGTCATTCCAGCCATCAAGACTGGAATGCAGAGCCACCAGAAATCTGAAATAAAAGAGAGATTGGACTGGACTGCCAATACTGATGCTCTGTGCAAGAGAGGACAGAGCCGACTATACTTCATTAGAAGGCTGGCGTCCTTCAACATCTACAATAAGATGCTGCAGAGGTTCTATCAGATGGTTGGGGTGAGTGCCCTCTTCTACGCGGTGGTGTGCTGGGGAGGCAGCATAAAGAAGAAGGACGCCTCACGCCTGGACAAACTGGTGAGGAAGGCAGGGAGCTGGACAGTTTGACATCCGTGGCAGAGCGACGGGCACTGAGCAGACTCCTGTCAATCATGGAGAATCCACTGCATCCACTGAACAGGATCATCTCCAGACAGAGGAGCAGCTTCAGAGACAGACTGCTGTCACCATCCTGCTCCACTAACAGACTGAGGAGACCCCACACTATGCGACTCTTCAATTCCACCTGGGGGGGTTAAACGTTAACATAATACAAAGTTATTGTCTGTTATACCTGCATTGTTATCACTCTTTAATATTGTTTTTTATCAATATGCTGCTACTGGAGTATGTGAATTTCCCCTTGGGATTAATAAAATATCTATCTATCTATCTATCTATCTATCTATCTATCTATCTATCTATCTAAAAGTGTCAAACCCAGAGCTCACTTGGCAGGGAAAGGTACAACATGAAATGACGATGGAGCCCACCTGACCTCTGGTCCACTGTTATGGCCACAAACAGCATCTGAAGATGGTGACACCAACAAGTGGCCTGCACAGTTCACAGCGCTCAATCCGGTATAGCGCCTTTAGGAGAACAGTGGACAAAGATAGATAGATAGATAGATTGAGTCTCCATTGGCAGGGGAGGAATAGAAACATCAATAAGGATGATGCAACTTATTTCTTTGGACAAATAACATGGATGAATTCCAATGGTCAGATTTCAATACCTGAATTACAATTTTTAATTTTAACTGTAATATGCTTCCATTTACACCTGAGGTGTCAAACTCCAGTCCTGGAGGGCCACGGTGGCTGCAGGTTTTCATTTTAACCATCTTCTTAATTACTGACCAGTTTTTTTTTTCTGTTAATTAACTTCTTTTGCTTTAGTTTTAATTAACTTGACTCTGGCCTCTTAGTTGTTTCGTTTTCCTTAATTAGCAACCAAACAATAATGAGACACAAAACAAACTGCCACATGACCAGCTCACCTGTGCCCATTACACAATATCTGAAAATAAAGAAAGGTGATTGTCTCTGTAAGGCTGATCTCTCAAGTCACCAAAACATTTTGACGGTGTTCTTAGTTAAAACAGAAAATCAACAGTTTTGGAAATGTCTACTGTGGCAGAATGAGAGCAGCAACAAGCTATGGATAATTAAATAATGAGTTTAATTCCCAGCAAGAATTGGCTTCTCATTAAGAAACTGGTTGGAGTGAAATTGGTTGGAGTTTAGCCCCAATTTAGCTGGTCATCTGTTGGCTTGTTTCACGTCTCCTTTCGGTTTGGCTGTCATTTAATAAAGAAAAGAATCAACTCAGAGGACTAAATCCTTAAAAACAGGGCTAAAATGAAGGGAAAATGAGTTAATTAGCAGTAAAACTTGATTAGGAAAAGGGTTAGAATGAAAACCTGTAGCCACTGTGGCCCACCAGGCCCGGAGTTTGACACCCATGAATACCATTCTTTATTTAAACAGATGATCAAACAACCTCCTGTCTTTTTTCCATGCTGTAGTGCATCTCTATCTGCTAAAATAAGATTAACTAACTCCATCAAGTATTAAAAGAGTGTCATGTATATTAGGTTTAAGCCATCTCCCTGTAATACATAAAATATTTTACTATTTATGTAAATGATATGTGTTCAATGAGCACATTATTAGGAATATGTATACACCTGCTTATCCATGCAATTATCTAATGTGGCAGCAGAGCAATGCCTAAAATCCTGCAGATACAGGTCAGGAGCTTCAGTTAATACTAACATTAAATACCAGAATAGGGAAAAATGTGATCTTAGTGATTTCAACCATGGCAGTGATTGTTGATGCTAGACAGGTTGGTTTGAGTATTTCTGTAAGTATTGAGTCTGTAAAGTTTACTCAGAATGATGAGAAAAAAAATTCAGTGAGTGGTTGTTCTGTGGACAGAAACATTTTGTTGATATGAGAGGTCAAAGAAGAACAGTGAGACTGATTTGAGCTACAACAACAACAACAACAACATTTATTTCTATAGCACATTTTCATACAAACAGTAGCTCAAAGTGCTTTACATATTAAAGAATAAAAAAATGAAAGACACAAATATAAAACAAAATAAATCAACAATAATTAACATCGAATAAGAGTAAGGTTCAATGGCCAGGGGGGACAGAAAAAACAAAAGAACTCCAGACGGCTGGAGAAAAAATAAAATCTGTAGGGATTCCAGACCATGAGACCACCCAGTCCCCTCTGGGCATTCTACCTAACATAAATGAAACAGTCCTCTTTGTATTTAGGGTTCTCACGGAAGGGCTTGATGATGATGATGGTCACGTAGACTTTTGCCTTTTAATCCGTCCATCATTGTTGGAGCATCATGAAGCTTTGAGTAGGTGGTGGTGGCGCAGGCCACCACCACAAAGAAACCGGAAAAAGAAACAGAAAAGAGAGTAGGGGTCAGTACGGATTTTAGAGCCACCATGAATAGTTGTTATGATGAATTGAACATATAGAGTATCGGGATTAAGTTAAATTAAGATTAAATTGAAGTTATAGAAAAGCCATGTTAAAGTAATGTGTTTTCAGCAGTGTTTTAAAGTGCTCTACTGTATCAGCCTGATGAATTCCTATTGACAGGCTATTTCAGATTTTAGGTGCATAGCAGCAGAAGGCCGCCTCACCACTTCTTTTAAGTTTTATTCTTGGAATTCTAAGGAGACACTCATTTGAGGATCTGAGGTTACGATTTGAAATATAGGCTGTCAGACATTCTGATATATAAGATGGGGCGAGATTATTTAAGGCTTTATAAACCATAAGCAGAATTTTAAAGTCAATTCTGAATGACACAGGTAACCAGTGTAGTGACATTAAAACTGGAGAAATGTTTTCGGATTTTCTTTTCCTAGTTAGGATTCTAGCAGCTGCATTCTGCACTAGTTGCAAACGATTGATGTCTTTTTTGGGTAGTCCTGAGAAGAGTGTTTTGCAGTAATCTAGTCGACTGAAAACAAACGCGTGAACTAGCTGACAGAAGGGCTAGAATAACTCAGAGAACCACTTTCTACAACTGTAAGGAGCAGAAATCTCAGAATTCACCGCATGTCAAGCCATGAGGCGGATGGGCTACAAGAGCAGAGGACCATGTCAGGTTCTACACCAGTAAGCCAAAAACAGAAAGGTGAGGTTGAAGTGGAAACAGGCTTACCAAAACTGAGGAACTAATGAGGAACACAGATGGTAGGTTCTGAATTTGGTGCCAACAACATGAATCCATGCATCCAAACTATCTTGTGTCAACAGTCCAGGCTGGTGGTGGTGGTGGTGGTAGTGTAATGGTGTAAAAAATGTTTTGTTTTCTTGGCACAGTAATGCCAATCAATCATCACTTGAATGCCAAGATCTATTCGAGCATTGTTACTGACCATGGACATCCCTTTATGGCCACAGTTTACCCATCTAGTGAGCACAGACATGAACCCTTGACACATATTTCGAGGACGTCACAGGGGACTGGGGAGATTCCGAAGGATTGGAAGGTGGCAAATATCATCTCATTATATAAAAATGGTGACTGGGCAGATCCAAGCAACTATAGGCCAGTAGGTGTAAGGTGCACCACAGTAAAATTAATGGAAGGAATTACAGTATTAAGGATAAGATTGAGCAGCACGTAGCAAGGACAGGTGTTTAACTGAACAGTCAGCATATTTTACTGACATGCTGGAGTTCTACGAGGAAGCAACAAAAGTTTATGATGTATATATAGAGAAACGCCAAGCAAAATGTATATACAGTATACTGTATATATATATATATATATACTGTATATATATATACTGTATATATATATATATAATTAAGCGAGATTAGAATATGAATGGATGGAGAGATGGATATAGTAATATAGTATAGCAGTATTACAGTTTTTCTCAGTTGCTTTGGTGCATTTCTCACAACAGACTTAACATTTGCATAACAGCGAGTGCATTACTCAAAACACTTAGTGCAAATGGCAAAACATCATGGATGACCAGCAAAAGCAGGTAACCTCTTCAAAATCCTTAATCCATGCCTCAAAAGCAAGTATTTACATCGCTGAATATGTCAGTGCCATCAAAATGCCAAGTCCATGAATCATCGTCCACGGACATGGCAGCCAAAATGTAAAGTCATGTTATCAATATAAAATTGGCACAATCTAAACATTTTCTGATGCACAAAACATCTGAATGACAAGGGCAAGAAATATAAAAATACAAAACACCGATTGCGGGAGACTGATTCAAGAAGAATATTTTTTTGATTGCACAGGTACTGTATATGGTGACATACCATGCACTGCACTTGGAGTCTAGCAAAAAAATGCATTTCAATACTTTATGCATAACATATGAAATAAAGGAAAGAAAATTACAACATCGAAAACAATATATACATACTGAAACTCTAAATGCTCTCTACAATTGCTGCTTATCCTGTATATTGGGCCACATGTTCTCATCCACATCACAACGGATATCTTCCTTTGCAGTGCAGCGTGGAAAGAACCTCCTAGAATGTCTTATCCAGCCTCTGCAGGCATCTGCTGTTGTATCCCCACACGCAGCTTCCATGGAAGCAAGCAGTGTCATTTGTGTATGTGAGTTACGCTCATATACCTTCCACCTCCAAGCTGAGAAGAACTCTTCAATTGGGTTGAGGAATGGGGAATATGGAGGTAGGAATTCCATCAGCATCCTGGGGTTCTTGGCAAACCATTGTCTGATTAGGTTGGAGTGATGGAAACTCACATTATCACAAATGATCACATACTGTGGTACATTTTCTTGACCAATCTCCTCTTCGGGAATGAGATCCCTGTAGAGGGTGTTCAAGAAGGTCAGCAGATGTTGGGTGTTGTATGGCCCCCACAAGAGGAATATGAGTGTGGACCCCATTGTCCGAAATAGCCTCACACATAGTGATGTTCCCACCCTGCTGGCCTGGCCAAAAAAAGTTTTGTAGAAACCTATAAAATACACTTGACAGCCAATGATATCTTGTTGAAAACTTTTGACTGCAATGACATACACAATGAAAAAATGACAAGCTTGTCTGGAGTGTAACACTATGCAAAAGCGGGCTACACAATGCATTTTGATCATCATGACAAGCAACCGCTGATGCATGATATAGCTGAGCATTGCACATAAGCATCTGCCTGAGTGAACTAAAGCAATTGCAAAATGACGAAAACACCCAGAAATTGCTGTTATAATGTGCACAACTGACTAAAGGTTGTGGGAATTGAACGAGCAGTTTTGAGAACTGCAATTCTGTTGTGAGAAATGCACCAAAGCAATTGAGAAAAACTGTAATATAACGTTTCTTTTGAACAAAACAATGTCTTTCTTTTTGTCAGTTAAAAGTCAAACACGTCACAGTACCTTTCTGTTGTATTTCCAGTCAAAACTCACATCATAATTAGCAAATAAAATTCGTCTCCAGTGTTAAGGTGCCATTGGACGTAAACTCCACGAAACAGCAACTGTAACTTCGGCAGTCGGCACCGCCCCGTCTAACTCCAGTGCGCGCGCGGTAAGCAGCCTCGGGCCGCGCGACTGTGACGTCACTATTGTGATTGACGCCAAGAGAAGCAGCGCGTGCTTCGAGCACATGGAAGAAACAAACGGATGCACGCAATTCCTTTCCACTCGCAATGGGATTTTAAAAATTCTCTTTTCGAAAAAATGGAATATAGGTACTGTATATGGAAACCAGGGTACGGAGGTATAGGAAAAGGTAAGCCGTTTATGTTGATTTTCGTTTCTTTTATTTTATTTATTTATTTTCCAAGAAGTTGCGTACCCCAATGCAGGAGAGCAGGCTTCAGAGTGAGATTTTTTTTTAGATGTGGAACAATAGTTTGCCTCGCACGGTCGAATTTAAACTTCTTTTTTTAGGAGTATATGGTAATTTAATGTTGAGAACACTTTGTCCGTGTGAAAATGGCGCAGAATCGGTGTCTTAACACAATATAACGCAAGGAGCTGTTCGAGTTTGGTGCTGCTCTCCATATTCAGGGTTCATGCTTGCGAGGGAGCCTTGCGTGCATTTATTAATTTTTGGCCTTGGGTTTTTGATACCACCTACACTGCTAAGCGTTCACTTTTCTGATTCGTTTCGTATACGTTCTCCCAACCAGATAATTTTATTTTAAGTTTTCCGAGTATTTTTGTGCAGTTCTGGTGAATATTTTTGACTAATATTTGCCATATCCTCAATACTTAAACCCCATTGATTGTAGTTTTTTATGTAAAATAGCAAGGTGGTTATGATATTCCTGAATCTTAGCAGAAACTAACAACTGTCAACTTATTTATCTAAATCTTGTCAGGCGCAGGCGCAAACGTTTCTCTCTCTGTCTTGTCAATAGCAGAGGAAAAGGCAGATGTGGCCCTGAATTGTGACAGTGGCTGCAGATTTGTTTTGGAACGAGTGTCTTCATGTTGTTAATATACACATTTGCTCAAATTGACAAACACTGTTTTTGATGGCCAAGAAAAAGGCAAGCAGAATGACACCATTTATTGGCTAAATGAGCAGATTACAACATGCAAGCTTTCAAGGCAGCTAAGGCCCTTTCTTTAGGCAAGATAAAGAATCAATAAACAACGTTTCACAGATTCCACTGCCTAAAATCAACATATTTTTGACATTAGCTAGTTCTAATTTACAATTATTGGCAAATAAAAATGTATATAGCTAACTTGCCTGCTGAAGTGTTTGTATGCAGCTTCAGTAGTCTGTCTTAAGGTTAGTAGAGACCATTTTAAAAGTACACTGTGTCCGAAGTTCTAGATTAATAAACAACTACAGAAATGTAGCTTTCAAATAATCTGTGGTAATATTATTTTATGACCATAAAGTATGTGTTATTTTGAATTGAGGCTGTGTCTGTCTGTAATGAGGCCAATTTGTTGACAAACGTCTGGGGCTGTGTGTTACTTTTTATGCTTTGAACAAGTGACGTAAATGGTGCTCCGGCCAAACCACTTTAAAAAAATCCCCTAGAGTTGCACATATACTCACATATGGGGATGGATATTTGAGGAGTAAACCGCAAGACAAGGATTATCCATCCATCCATCCATTATCCAACCCGCTATATCCTAACTACAGGGTCACGGGTGTCTGCCGGAGCCAATCCCAGCCAACACTGGGCGGAAGGCAGGAAACAAACCCCGGGCAGGGCACCGCAGAAGAAAAGAATTATATTTTTATATTATGTACATTAAAGAATCATCAACATCAAATCAAGTTAATGATATACTGAACAATTACTATAAGTAAAGTTGAATAAATCAGACTCAGCAGCTGCATGAATAAAGAATAAGTGCCACTTCCGGTTAGCGGAAATAGCCCAAAAATTGATATAAATACTTTTTTTTTTATGCAAAATTTGGTTGAACCAAGTGAAAGGGTACTCGGGTTATTGTGTTTACATATGGGCACACAGACATCCATCCATCCATTTTCTAACCCGCTGAATCCGAATACAGGGTCACGGGGGTCTGCTGGAGCCAATCCCAGCCAACACAGGGTACAAGGCAGGAACCAATCCTGGGTAGGGTGCCATCCCACCGCAGGACACACACAAACACACCCACACACCAAGCACACACTAGGGCCAATTTAGAAACGCCAATCCACCTAACCTGCATGTCTTTGGATTGTGGGAGGAAACCGGAGCGCCTGGAGGAAACCCACACAGAAACATGCAAACTCCACGCAGGGAGGACCCGGGAAGCGAACCCGGGTCTCCTAACTGCGAGGCAGCAGCGCAACCACTGCGCCACCGACACACAGACATAATTACAAAAAATTGTATTTTAGGACCTGGGGAGGTCTAAAACGTTGCGATTCATTAAAATCTCGAAATGGAAGTTTTGGAGGTTTCCAATACTTTCCCTATACTTTGTATACGAGAAAGTAAAAAGTTCCTGTTAATTTTGTTAGTGCTTGTGTGCACCGTGTAGTGTCGCATCATCTTGCAGCAATGGATGGATGGAAACTTCGATATGTGGGAGTATTTCTGCATATATAGTAGCAGGCACTAACAAAATGATCTGCTGTTGGCACAGAGGTCAGAGTCCAAATAATCTGCCGTCTTCTTAAAACGTAAAATCAAAGCAGAAGGGAGGGGAAATCTATTACAGTGGCATCATGCAGTGGTATGAGCAGTGTTGGCAGCTGCCAGTCTTGAGCATTTGTGGTGGATCGGTTTGTTGAGTTTTGGTCAACCAATTGAAAAGTGAATTTCCATCTCGGGAGAACATAGGATGCAATCTTGACTTGTAGAGTCCACCTCTCAAAGATGTATGTTATCTGAGCAAGACGCAGGTCATAAAGTGGTGAAGAAAAGTTGGATTAAAAAAGTCTAGGAAGCTTTACTAGTGTGGGAGCTGGACTTTATCAGCAGTGTGAATGAGACACTCACTTACTAAAGAAAATGATTAGTTGATCCGTAATGACATTGATGAAGCTGTTATGTAACAGTGTATAATGTGTGTGGTCGTATATATTATGTAAATACACTCACCTAAAGGATTATTAGGAACACCTGTTCAATTTCTCATTAATGCAATTATCTAATCAACCAATCACATGGCAGTTGCTTCAATGCATTTAGGGGTGTGTTCCTGGTCAAGACAATCTCCTGAACTCCAAACTGAATGTCAGAATGGCAAAGAAAGGGGATTTAAGCAATTTTGAGCGTGACATGGTTGTTGGTGCCAGACGGGCCGGTCTGAGTATTTCACAATCTGCTCAGTTACTGGGATTTTCATGCACAACCATTTATAGGGTTTACAAAGAATGGTGTGAAAAGGGAAAAACATCCAGTATGCGGCAGTCCTGTGGGCGACAATGCCTTGTTGATGCTAGAGGTCAGAGGAGAATGAATGGGCCGACTGATTCAAGCTGATAGAAGAGCAACTTTGACTGAAATAACCACTCGTTACAACCGAGGTATGCAGCAAAGCATTTGTGAAGCCACAACACACACAACCTTGAGGTGGATGGGCTACAACAGCAGAAGACCCCACCGGGTACCACTCATCTCCACTACAAATAGGAAAAAGAGGCTACAATTTGCACAAGCTCACCAAAATTGGACAGTTGAAGACTGGAAAAATGTTGCCTGGTCTGATGAGTCTCGATTTCTGTTGAGACATTCAAATGGTAGAGTCAGAATTTGACATAAACAGAATGAGAACATGGATCCATCATGCCTTGTTACCACTGTGCAGGCTGGTGGTGGTGGTGTAATGGTGTGGGGATGTTTTCTTGGCACACTTTAGGCCCCTTAGTGCCAATTGGGCATCGCTTAAATGCCACGGGCTACCTGAGCATTGTTTCTGACCATGTCCATCCCTTCATGACCACCATGTACCCATCCTCTGGCTACTTCCAGCAGGATAATGCACCATGTCACAAAGCTCGAATCATTTCAAATTGGTTTCTTGAACATGACAATGAGTTCACTGTACTAAAATGGCCCCCACAGTCACCAGATCTCAACCCAATAGAGCATCTTTGGGATGTGGTGGAACAGGAGCTTCGTGCCCTGGATGTGCATCCCACAAATCTCCATCAACTGCAAGATGCTATCCTATCAATACGGGCCAACATTTCTAAAGAATGCTTTCAGCACCTTGTTGAATCAATGGCACGTACAATTAAGGCAGTTCTGAAGGCGAAAGGGGTCAAACACCGTATTAGTATGGTGGTCCTAATAATCCTTTAGGTGAGTGTATATGTGTGTGTGTGTGTGTTCATATATATATATATATATATATATATATATATATATATATATATATATATAATTTGACATCACGTGAGACAACATTTAAAACAAGTTCACAGACATCTAACCTAGCAGTTGTTGAAATGATTTTGGAAGACATGCTTCATGTGCTCCCAGCTCTTAAAACAACAACAAACAATAAGCAGAAGACGCAGCATGCCAGCAAATGATCTGACTACTACTCCTTAGCATGCGTTCAGCCAAACACCCCCAACCCAAAAAAAGCGAGCGGCACAGACGCAAAGTGGCAAAAGGACAAGCAAAATATGCAGCTTGCCAGCAGATGATACAACCGCTTCTCCTTAGCGTGCGTTCAGCTGCCCCCCCCTTCACAACACAAGCGGTGTTATACGTCCTGTGAGAAAGAGATTTAACCAGGCCCAGGGCCAGAAATAATGGTCAAGTATTATTTTTACAAAAGTTTTAAAGTAAAAGTGAAAATAATGCATATGCAACATTTCCCATGAAAATAACCATCTCTTTAAATTGTATATCCAGTAAACCAAACCTGGGGGTGGGTGAGTGAAGCCCCCTAGTGTGTGTGTGTGTAATATACTGGTAGTCCACAAGTTACGGGCATCGGACCTACAACTTACAAACGGGGCCGCAGCTGCGACGCATGCGCCTCAGTAACTGCCGCTCCGCCATCTTCGGCCTGGGGACGCTGCAAGCGTAGGCTGGAGGGGGGCGATTTCGCTGCTCGCGCAGTATAATGTCCCTTTGGGCGGCTCCTGCCGGCAAGCGGTGACTCATGGTCCATAGTCACCGGGCCCAGAGCTATTGCTCGTGTGCAGGACGGAGGCTTGATGGGGCGGTTCGCTGCCCGCCCACCATGCCACTGCAGCTACTGCTCCTGACTGGACACGGTGTGGATGGAGTGGAGGGGGGCGTTTCACTGCCCGCCCACCACACATGGCTGCCCCGTTCATTCTCTGGTGACCCGGTTGTGGCTAAACGGAGGCCATTGTGGGTGAACGGAGGGGCGGGGAGTAGCATTGTAGTGTGCCTTGGATGGCTGCCATTTGAATGGGGGTGGTGGTGGGCGATTCACTATCCGCCTTTGGCCGCACCATGTTCGTTCTCGGTGGGCGGACGCTGCAGGCAGCATACTGTAGTGGAGGTGACTGTGTGGTGGGCAGGTGGTGAACCGCCCCTTGCCGCTCCCATTCATTCTCAATAACAAGCATGCTTATACTGTTATGCACATAGCAGCAGAGACGCAAAGTAGCAAAAGGACCGCTTCTGTACAAGCTTTTAAGTGATTGATGCAAAGCGCGACAAGCACAACACACAGCTGGCCAGCAGCAGCAGCAAGACACCAGCTGAACCAATCGTATGAATAAATCCGTGATGTAGCGGGGCCGCAATAGCTGAACTGCGATATAGTGTGGGATCACTGTAAGGGCTCATTTATACTTCACGCTCAGAACGCGTATGCGCCCGCATCATGGCTGCCACGTGTTCCCAGCGTTCATTTCACGCGTCCTCTGAGGCAGGTCCTCAGAAATTAACGTGACGCGTGTGTGAGTTGCAGTACCAGCAAAAAGTCGGGGGGCGCAGTGTGCTAAAAGTCGGAACGTGACGTCAGAGTCTCTGTTTACTATCTACATGTGACAGCAAGCCTCTATGGAGATCCTTCGGGATCGATGCGCGACTTTGCTGTTTGATGAATGGCTCAAATACAGCGCTATACATTATGTTGCCGATGTGAAGTTGCAAAAAAAAATAGACGGCACAAAAGATGGTATGTGAGACTTTTAAAATGTATCGTGTCATTTATATACAGTATGTCTTTTTTACTTTTTAATTTTTGCAACTTAACAACAGCAACATAATGTATAGCGTTATATTTGAGCCACTGAGAAAAAAATAAAGGACACGGTGAAAACGTGTACTTTGTGATTAAAGTGGAAATTTCGGCTTTAATCTCGAAATTTCTACTTTAACCTCGTAGTCTACTTTATCATTAAAGCAGACGGTCGTAAACATCCCAGTTTTTAATCGCTACGAGCTTCTTGGACCTGACAGCAGGTAAAGTAAAATAATAAAAAATAGACGGCACAAAAGATGGTATATGAGACTTTTAAAATGTATCGTGTCATTACGATCGGGAATATGCAACGCTTGAATATAAAAGCACCACGAATGCATCTGTATGTCGGCATTTTGCTTCAGCAGCGGAAAGCAGCTAAAGATCGCCAAACAGAACAAATTAAATGTGTGATATTCCAACTCTCTGCACATTTAGAATCTTTAGATTTATACTTGATATCACTTTCATGATGAAATGCATTAAAATGTGTATGTTACATTTTACATATAATTTCATTTAAATAATGAATACTGTTAATAAATACACACATGGGGGAATAATTACACACATGGGGGTGTCACGGTGGCGGAGCGATAGCACTGCTGTCTCGCAGGGAGTTATGTTGCTGGTATTCCACACTGTGCTCCGGTTTCCTTCCAAAGATATGCAGATTTGGGGATTTTGTGCCGCTAAAATGACGCTAGTGTATGCGAGTGCTTGTATTCACTTTGCGATGAGCTGAGGCCTCGTCAAGGGACTGTTTCTCACTCGTGCCCAATGCTTCCTGGAATGGACACATACATCCCTGGATTTAATCAATAAACATCCTTTTCAGAGATATTGCGGTAAGGTGTTATCGGAATTTAATAGGTGTTCTAGGCAATTCACAAAACAGAGAAGCCGAACATGTTCTCACCACGATAATATCTTGCACTGCCACCTGGTAGATTCCTCCAAATTTACGTAAAGAACGCGAGCAAGTATAAACAATACAACGCTTGCGTAGCGGGAGCGTCCGCTGCAGCATGCGTCGCGTCGCGTGAAGTATAACTCCGGCCTAATGATCATTCCAAATTGGCCTTTTGCGAGTTAGCAGATATGAGTATGTGGGACCTGCTTTAGACTGGTGTCTTAGTAAAGTTCTATCTATCCGTCAATCTGCCTAGAGCAGCTTTTCTTCTGGGATAGGCTTCCACACTTGTCCCTAAATTGGATTATGCAGTTTTGAGATTATTTTTGTTTTGTGGGATTGACATTTTAATGTTCTTTAATCGCATAGATGCATTTAGAAATAAGAAAAATACTAATCTTATATATAAATGTCTACATGTGGAAGTAAAGTGTGTGTGTGTTTGTGTCTGTTTGTCCGGCCCAGAAGTGCAAGGCTACAGCATGAAGCTCAAAGAAAGCCACTCTGTCACCAAAGTAAACCGCCAAGAAAAGAGCGAAACCTAGTTAGCCACTAATACACAAGCAAGATGAGCACATCGGCAAAACGGTATACCTTTTAGTTCTTCTCCCGCTGCTAATACACAAGCTAGGCGAGCATATCGGAAAAAGAAAACTCTGAAGAAAGAGATGCTCGCTTAGCTGCTAATACACAAGCGAGGCAACCATGTCAGCAAAACGAAACCTACTAGGAGAGAGATGCCCAGAGTAGTTCCTTTCAGTTACCTGACATCTCTACATTTCAGTTATTTTTTCTGATGATTTCAATAGTTTCTAGGACCCTGTGCTTTTTACAGCACGGGCTTACACAGCTAGTATTTTATAACAGGATGTTTTTGAGAGTGTAGGGTGTCCTTGTGTTTAGCTGCCACGAAATGAAACAGTACTAATGATCTTGGCCAGGGGTCCTCGGTCACGGTCCTGGAGGGCCACAGTGGCTGCAGGTTTTTGCTCCAACCCAGTTGCTTAATAAAAAGCACATATTGCTCAAGTAACACTTCTGCTTCACTTTAGTTGTCTTGCTCATTAAGATTTTGAATCCTTATTTCTTATTTGAGTCTTAAACAGCTGTATTATTGGTTTTTAATTTTTCCTAATTAGCAGTAACATGCAAATGACAAAAGACCAGCATTTCTCCATTTATCTTGTTACCTTTTTCACCTGTTTATTCATCATGCACTATTGGGTTTAATTAAATACTTGGAAGGAAAGTGAAGAGAAAAAGGTGAAGGACTGAGAATTACTCATCCATTTTAGCCTTCAAATTATTTGGATGATATCCTTAGAAAGGGGAAGAAAAGCCAGGATATGAGAATTACCTGACGTAGCAGAGTTAAAGCACTAACAAGCCATCCATCCATCCATCCATCCATCCATTTTCTAACCCGCTGAATCCGAATAGGGTCACGGGGGTCTGCTGGAGCCAATCCCAGCCAACACAGGGCACAAGGCAGGAACCAATCCTGGGCAGGTTGCCAACCCACCGCAGGACACACACAAACACACCCACACACCAAGCACACACTAGGGCCAATTTAGAATCGCCAATCCACCTAACCGGCATGTCTTTGGATTGTGGGAGGAAACCGGAGCGCCCGGAGGAAATCCACGCAGACACGGGGAGAACATGCAAACTCCACGCAGGGAGGACCCGGGAAGCGAACCCGGGTCTCCTAACTGCGAGGCAGCAACGCTAACACTGCGCCACCGTGCTGCCCTGCACTAACAAGCCATGAAATTAAATTATTGGCAAGGATTGGTTCCTAATTAAGCAACCGGGTTGAGGACCCCTGATCTAGGCTGTCGACTTCAGTTTCAAACTTTCCCTATCATCTGGTTTTCCCTACCCTTCGTGTTATTTTTTAAAGCACTATGTGTTCCGAAAGTCTCAACAATTAAGACGTCTTTCAAGCACTTTTATAAAATTATGAAAACCCAATCCTTTCTCTCCTCATCTGATACAGAAATGCTTTGTCACACCTTCATCGCCTTGTAACTGCGTTACTCCAACTCGCGTTCCGATGGTTTCACTGCTACAAGTATCAATATATACATAATATGTATGTGTGTGTATAATTTATGTACCGTATGTAATGAGTACATCACAGTCACTCTTCTGCTATCCTGCTTTTCTTCACAGTGTGTTATTATATTAAAAATAGTCCAACTGACTTACAAAGCTGCTACATTTATCAAACCAGGTTTCTTGTTTCTTTGTGCCTAAATTGTACCAACCAGCTAGACAACTGAGATTTTTTGAGGACAACCTTTTGGTTTTTACATAAATCGTAAAACAAAGAATATATATTGTGATGACTTATGGAGAAAGGATGCATGTCAAATCATTTTATTGATGAACCCAATGCCTTTATTGCTGATAGGTTAAGTTAAGTTAGGAGCACACACTGATACAGCGCATTGCCGCCCCCACCACATGACAAACCAACCCAGAATCCATATTAGGACCTGAGTGCAGCCATGCAATGGGTGACACCTCAGAACCACACTAGTTCAGATTGAATGGAACAATGTGACGTTTTTTTATGGTGGCTGGAGTACCAATTCTGCCACCAACCCCCAGACTTTTCTGATACAGAGAAATTAATTCATACATACAGTATGTAGATGCCTGCTTTAGAAATTATCTTAACTAACCTGAACTCTAGTCACATTAAATGCAAAAAAATGCTTGTACTGTAAAGGCAAGAGGCTCTATAATATACATAAACTTAATTGCAGATATACTTGTCACAACCACTTCACTATGCACTTCTATTTAAGGAAATACATGCAAAGTGTAATACATACCTTCTCAAAGACTGTTTAAGCAGCTCTTAGTGAAAACTATGCCACAGCTTTGTTCTCCCACTTTCTGGAACTCTCTCCTTTGGTCTGTTTGTGAAGCACCATTAGTGGAATCATTCATATATTTTTTTTAAAATGACATCACATTTCTGGAATGATCTGTTTTACCTGGCTATGTCTTCTGTACTGAGATCCTTATTTAACAACTTTATTTATGATTTTTGACTATTTTTATAAAGTATTTTCTGTTTAGTTCATTTAACTTATTCACAATTAAATTAGTTTAAACTAATTTTGAATAATATTGAAACTTCTTGTATTTTCTGTTTCCACTTTAAAATGTGTACTTGTTTGATTTAAACTGCTTGTTTTTAAGCAGTGTAGAACAGTGATTTCAGCAGTATTTTAACCATTTCATGCACTTACTAATAAACTCTCAAAAAATCTGAACTAATTGGCCATTTCTGCATCATGAAGTCAAAAACCAACTTCCATATCATTGAAAGTTTTTATGTCCCAAAGGAATGTCTATTGACAATAAGTTAAATTCAAAAAGCCAAACTTCCTTTTCAATAATTACAATTACTATGGGATAGTAGTTCCAAGATAGCAGTTGGAGGCGATCCGTCCTGAATGTGTGTAGTATCCTCTCTGCAGGCTCAGCCCAGTAGTCTTCCTGTTGAAAAGAACTGTCAAAATCCTCAGTAAATGGATACCATCACAACTGCTCCCTTTTGATGTGGACCTGTATCTGCTTTATATAGTTCCTTTTTAAATTGTTAATGTGCTGAGCCTGTTGTTTGAGAATAAGCCCATAAACCCTGTGGACGAGCCTCACGTACATACAGGTTTATTCTTTGAATTACTTTCTAATGCACAGAATAGGGGATTTGGCATCAGCATCACAAGTTGGTCAATCATGCAGCCGCCTTTTCCCTCAGTCATGAACAGGTCTCTAGGGTGTTTTCATTGTGCCTGTTGGGGCAGACAATTCATCTTGTATGCAGAGAGCAAGCAACTCTTCTCTATAAGAAAACTACATCCTAGAAAGTAGTTAGACGAAGCCATAACAACTCAAGTAAAACTCTGGCCAACACCTATTCTAACACATATTTCAAGTGTACTGGTCCCAGGCAGGAGGAGCTTCACCATGCTTATACCTTCCCTTATCCCCTAGTAGGTCAGCCCAGTTAAAGGTAATAATTATAACCAGCCCTCCCTAACGTAAATCTTATTTATTCTGGCCCATACCATTAGCATTAAGTTCTCAGCACAAAGATTCATCAAGCACATAATGGCACGATTTAAAGGAAATTCCTGTAAAGGTGAGAAAAAAGGTGCATGTAAACTTGTAAGGGCAGCAGAGCTGTTTTAAAGACTCTTAGAAACCAGCAGACCATGGTGAGGGCCATACTGTAATTTCCAAATGGGAAACATTTGGAAAAGTAGTGGATCTTTCCAGGAATTGTTGGTCAGCCAAAACAGACACAACCTGTCTGTGAAATCTCAAAAGAACCTAAATAACTACTGGCCTTGCCTCAAATAAAGTCAGAGTCTAAAATTCACAGTCAGCAAGACACTAAGAAAGTGAGTTTTATTAGAGAGTAGTGATGCAGAAGAGTCTGTGAACTTGGGCTGACAGATCATAGTACATGTACAGATGCATGTACATAATTTTCTTGTCTGTAACAGCGCATATGATCTGTGCAGGTACTCATTTTATAACATCCACCATCATAACAAGTATTGTATTTGTGGCTAGGGATCCAGTGTTCTTAACAGCTTTTTGAATCCTTCTTTCTCTGTGGTATAGATAGATACTTTACACTGCTGTCTCCAGGAAATAATTTGCAAAGGACCAGTTGAAATTCTTAGGAGGTTGCTGATTTTTGGGGTAAACTGAGCCATTTCAAATACCCATTGAAACTTTACTTTCATTTTCAATCCCAACAAACACTACAATAACAGACTTATATTTCATTAGTTGATATTTTATTATCCTGTTACTAACCTATGCTCACAAAGTAGTATGATTGTATATTCTACTTCCTCAAAAAATCTTAACTGATTGAAAGTTTACCAGGACAACGTATTTATAATTGTTAATGCAACAATAATGTGTTATACATTGAATATCCAATCGGTATGCTTAATTCATCCGTTAAACAAAATAACAGACTCAAAATGAAAATAAAATGGCCAGTAATGCAGTTTATGCCATATTTGAACATATAATTTATGCAAAAGAAAACTACGAAACATAGCACTCCCACAGTATAAACATCATTCCAACAGTTAAACGTATTATTGATGTGATGGTGTGGGAATGTTGTGCTGCTTTAAGAACTGGAATACTTGCTGTAATTGAAGGAACCAAGCATAAACTCTGCTATGAATCAGAAAATTCCTAAGGAGAATATTGTTTGATTATTATATGTAGTATATAGTATGTTATATTTGTAATTATAGTATTTTCCTTGTATAATGAACTCTGAAAAATGCCAAAAATTGTATTTAGCTTTTAGTTCTTTTTTACTTTGATGGCAGTTCCATGATAAAATGTCTGAAATTTTTAACTTAGTTCTTGTTTACCCTATTTTTATCGTTAAACATTATAATTCATGTTTGTGCTTTTTGTCATAGTAAAAAGATGATCAAAGAAAGTGACATAAATATACAGGTGCCGGTCATAAAATTAGAATATCCTGACAAATTTGATTTATTTCAGTAATTCCATTCAAAAAATGAAACATGTATATTAGATTCATTCATTACACACAGACTGATGTATTTCAAATGTTTATTTCTTTTAATTTTGATGATTATAACTGACAACTAATGAAAGACCCAAATTCAGTATCTCAGAAAATTTGAATATTGTGAAAAGGTTCAATATTGAAGACACCTGGTGCACACACTCTAATCAGCTAATTAACTCAAAACACCTGCAAAAGCCTTTAAATGGTCTCTCAGTCTAGTTCTGTAGGCTACACAATCATGGGGAAGACTGCTGACTTGACAGTTGTCCAAAAGACGACCATTGACACCTTGCACAAGGAGGGCAAGACACAAAAGGTCATTGCTAAAGAGGCTGGCTGTTCACAGAGCTCTGTGTCCAAGCACATTAATAGAGAGGCGAAGGGAAGGACAAGATGTGGTAGAAAAAAGTGTACAAGCAATAGGGATAACCACACCCTGGAGAGGACTGTGAAACAAAACCCATTCAAAACTGTGGGGGAGATTCACAAAGAGTGGACTGCAGCTGGAGTCAGTGCTTCAAGAACCACCACGCACAGACGTATGCAAGACGTGGGTTTCAGCTGTTGCATTCCTTGTGTCAAGCCACTCTTGAACAAGAGACAGTGTCAGAAGCGTCTCGACTGGACTGCTGCTGAGTGGTCCAAAGTTATGTTCTCTGATGAAAGTAAATTTTGCATTTCCTTTGGAAATCAAGGTCCCAGAGTCTGGAGGAAGAGAGGAGAGGCACAGAATCCACGTTGCTTGAGGTCCAGTGTAAAGTTTCCACAGTCAGTGATGGTTTGGGGTGCCATGTCATCTGCTGGTGTTGGTCCATTGTGTTTTCTGAGGTCCAAGGTCAAGCAGCCGTCTACCAGGAAGTTTTAGAGCACTTCATGCTTCCTGCTGCTGACAAACTTTATGGAGATGCAGATTTCATTTTCCAACAGGACCTGGCACCTGCACACAGTGCCAAAGCTACCAGTACCTGGTTTAAGGACCATGGTATCCCTGTTCTTGATTGGCCAGCAAACTCCCCTGACCTTAACCCCATAGAAAATCTATGGGGTATTGTGAAGAGGAAGATGCAATACGCCAGACCCAACAATTCAGAAGAGCTGAAGGCCACTATCAGAGCAACATGGGCTCTCATAACACCTGAGCAGTGCCACAGACTGATCGACTCCATGCCACGCCGCATTGCTGCAGTAATCCAGGCCAAAGGAGCCCCAACTAAATATTGAGTGCTGTACATGCTCATACTTTTCATGTTCATACCTTTCAGTTGGCCAACATTTCTAAAAATCCTTTTTTTGCATTGGTCTTAATTGATATTCTAATTTTCCGAGGTACTGAATTTGGGACTTTCATTAGTTGTCAGTTATAATCATCAAAATTAAAAGAAATAAACATTTGAAATACATCAGTCTGTGTGTAATGAATGAATCTAATATACAAGTTTTACTTTTTGAATGGAATTACTGAAATAAATCAACTTTGTCATGACATTCTAATTTTATGACCAGCACCTGTAATATAGCAGTATACCAATATAAATATACATAGTACAAAAGTATGACTTTAAAAGACATTTTAGAGTATGGATATTCTACCCATCTATGGCATGTGTGCCTTGCAAAAGACAAATATTATTCAATTTTCAAACAATTGCAAAGCCTTCTGCCAGACCAAGATAGGTGCAGTTCATTCTCTGATTTGAAAAAAAAATCATATAATATGCCATATGCCTCGCTAAGACCGAGGTAGTGCTTTGTATGTTTTTATATTTCAAGTTAAATCAAAAGAAATGATGCTGTACTGCACAACGAAAGTTTGGGTGTATTCTCAAATTCCTTCCACATTTACTCACAAACATAAAGAAGATTTAGAAAATAAAGCAGCTATTGAGCTGTTGTTTTTTTCTTTTCCTCTCCCTCTCCCTTTATGAATCTAGCAGTGTTACTCCTTCATAGGTTAAGATATGTAATCTGAAACTGATAAATATTTTTCTACTAATTCTCAAGTGTTGATAGGGATGTGACTCTGTCAGTGATTTTGAAATTCAAAATAAATTCTTTTGTCTTGTTTTGTCTTGAACCATGTTGTAATAATGCAGCTTAGTTAGAATTGCCACATCTTTCTTCTATGCAGTGTCAGTGCTCTTATTCATCTGCCTTTGTTGTATCAACAGCAGTCCAGTTTAAGAATTTTTTAATTCACATTTCAACTAATGTTTGTGCAGTAAAACCAAAGCTAAGGCAAGTTAAAATCTCAGAATCCTCGTGTAAGCAATGCGGTGTATGAATTCTTAAGTAGTATGAATAATTTCTGGAGAGTTGACTACTAAAAAGCATATTTTTTGTCCAGGTGGCATTTTGAGATATTCAGTGGTTTTTTTTTTTTTTTTTTCCTTCCCATAAAACAATTTAAGAATAGCATTTGTAAGATTTCAATCAGTGTTACTATTAAGAGGAAACCGGTGAATGTTATCCATATTTTGAGAGCAAGAGCCTGTTACATTTTTGAGAACAACATGCGATCTTATTTGAAATAATACAAATCCAGAGAAGGAAATTAAATGTCTTCCACAAAACATGAAGATTGAATCCACTGTAAAACCATACAGAAGCATTATTCTTTTGCAAACAAATGTTACATGCAGCATACAAGAACTATGAGCAGTATTTATGAAATTTGCGGAATTGCTACAGTAAAATTTTTACTTATGAGAGTTAGTTTTAAAGGAATCTTAGCAAAAATATGACGCAAGACTCTTCCATGTTTGGCCAGTTAACGTACATGAGTTGCACTTTAACTAGACTCTAAAGCAAGGGTGATCAGCGTTGTTCCTGGTGGGCCACAGTGCCTGCAGGTTTTTGTTCCAGCCTGTTAGAAAACAATCCTTTCCAGTAATCAGTCTTATTTAATATCATGACTTGCTATTGTTTTAACTTCAATGTCAGGTCATTCTTAAATCATAGAATTTTTCTTTCGTTCTAAGGATATCATCCTGATGATTTAAAGCCTGAAATGGGTGGGTAATTTCTCAGTTGTTTTCTTCTGAACACTTCATCAAACCAAATAGTGTGCAATGAATCCACACAGGTGTAAATGGAAACTAGTTGGAGAACTACTTGTTCCTTTGTCATTTGCATCTTATTGCTAATAATGAGAAATTAAAAAGGGTGAATGCAGCTGTGTAGATTAAAATAAACAAATAAGAGTTCAAAATCTTAACAAGCAAGACTACTAAAATGAAGCAGAAAAACATCAGATGAGCAATACATGCTTCATTAGTAGTAAATGACTTCTCATGAAGCAATTGGGTTGGAACAAAAATCTGCAGCTACTGTAGCCCTTTAGGACTGATGTTGCTCTCCCCTGATTTTAAAGGGTCTGAGTCTTAACTAGCAAATCAATCTAATAAGTTAATTAGTGGCAAAAACTGGTCACTAATTAAAGAAGTGATTAGAATGGAAACCTGTAGCTACTGTGGTCCTCCAGGATCAGAGTTGGGTTACTACCCCTGTTCTAATGCATACGTTATACAAATATGAATGGATTATGAAAAGAATTGCTTTTCTAAAAATAAAATTTGACTTAAAAAATAGTATTGTGCCATTTATTTTTTGTACAGTATGGTGTGTGTTTGTTTGAGTTAACAAGACAACAGAACAGTACTAATAAGGTAGGTATAGGCTTAAATCTTTTAGTCTTAATAATTCCCTTGCCAAAACTCTCATGACTTTGTAGTCACCACTGTAATGCATGCAGTTCTGTGCATAGAGCCTGTGTTGCATATGGTTGCATATAATGTGACCTTGAGGTAAATATTGGTGCTTATAATTTAGATCACACCATTTTTATTTAATGCTTTTTACAAATTATGCTGATGAATTGTGTATTTACCACCACTGATTAATTTTCCTACCCAAGGAAACTGATATACACATGCAAATATTTTAAAATAAGCCACTAAAGACTTGTGAAATGATTGGGCTATGCAAGTTGGTCCCACCTAGACTGTTCAGTACAGTAATCCCTCCTCGATCGCGGGGGTTGCGTTACAGAATCCCCCTTGATAGGTGAAAATCTGCGAAGTAGAAACCATATGTTTGTATGGTTATTTTTCTATATTTTAAGCCCTTATAAACTCTCCCACACTGTTAACATTATTAGAGCCCTCTAGGCATGAAATAACACCCTTTAGTCAAAAGTTTAAACTGTGCTACATGACAAGACAGAGATGACAGTTCTTTCTCACAATTAAAAGAATGCAAACATATCTTCTCTTCAAAGGAGCGCCGTCAGCAGCAGAGAATGTCAGAGAGAGCGTGACAGAAAAGCAAAAAATCAAAAAATCAATACGTGCTGTTGGACTTTTAAGTATGCGCACCGAGATAAAGCAGCCGCAAAGAAGGGAGCAAAGTGAAGGTAATCTTTCAGCATTTTTTAGAGTAGTGTCGGTATCTTCTAGGCAAACAGCCCCTCTGCTCACACCCCCTCCGTCAGGAGCAGAGCATGTCAGAGAGAGTGAGAGAGACCACAATCAGGCACCGCTCGGGAAGCACATCGTATATCATTGAGGAGTTTTATTTAATATGTAATACCTGCTCTGATTGGGTAGCTTCTAAGCCATCTGCCAATAGCGTCCCATGTATGAAATCAACTGGGCAAACAAACTGAGGAAGGCATATACTTTAAATTAAAAGACCCATTGTCCGCAGATATCCGCGAATCAGTGAAAAATCCGTGATAAATATTTAGATATGCTTACATTTAAAATCCGCGATGGAGTGAAGCCGCGAAAGTCGAAGCGCGATATAGCGAGGGATCACTGTATTCACCTAGAATTTCCACTTCTCTAGCAGATCTGCACAGGCTGTAAAATAATAAACTTTGGGTTATTCCATTTTAATTCAAATGATATTTTGGATAAAAATTTATGATTTTGATGAAGCTGGGCATATAAATAACACACACATTCCAGAGCTCAGAAATATTTTTTGTTTATTTAAAAAGTCCCCTTGAGAGAGAGGCCCTTTTTTTTTTCCAGATGAGGACAGCATAAAAATGATAATTTAGTGTTTTATTTTCTTCAGAGTGATTACATTTTCCTTTGGTCTGTAAAATAAACACAAGAACAATGTCAAAGGTTTGGGGATCCACCTTGTATATGGTAGAGTGTATGAAATACAATGAGGTTTTTACTGACTGGAGTCCCAAACAGAACTGAGAACAACAAAAATGGAGGTGATATATAAGGTTAGCGGGAGGCAAATGGCGTTCTGAAACCAGACGTGACATCAGGAGGAGGCAGGTTCTTGACGACTGGGACTGGAAGTGATGTTGAGGTTGTTGTCGGAGGACAGGAAGTGACTGTTAGATTGAGGATTCATCAGTTGTTCTGCAGGAACAGAGGAGAACCAGCGCCAACCCCTGATCCAGTGGGTACATACACTTATTTGAGCCTGTAAACTGTTTCCCAATCGCATGTGTGTGGCAGGGCAGCATGGTGGCGCAGCGGTAGCACTGTTGCCTCGCAGTTAGGAGACCTGGGTTCACTTCCCGGGTCCTTCCTGCGTGGAGTTTGCATGTTCTCCCTCTGTCTCCGTGATTTTCCTCCGTGTGCTCCGGTTTTCTCCCACAGTCCAAAGAAATGCAAGTTAGGTGCATTGGCGATCCTAAATTGTCCCTAGTTTGTGAGTGTGTTTGTGTGTGTGCACCCTGCGGTGGACTGGTGCCCTGCCCAGGGTTTGTTTCCTGCCTTTTGCCCTGTGTTGACCGTGACCCTATGTTAGGATATAGCGGGTTGGGTGATGGATGGGTGGATGTGTGTGGCAGTTGGTATAACCAAATATAACTTTCACATAAGTCTAGGCGATCCTTTTTCAACCTGATCAAGGTTGAAGTTCATCTTGTAACCAGAATGTAATTTTTGAGCCTCAAAATGGAAATGTGTGGGGACAGGGGTCACATTTTTTCCCCTAATTGCGAAGAAACTACTGTGCACCTGCATTCAAATGAAGCAAAAAATGCTGTTGCTTCTCAAAATAGTTTAGTACTTACAAGGGCTCCATAAAAAGCACTATATCATAAAAGGTCTTCTGGGGCATATAAAAATGATTCATATTTATTATTTTCCAGGGTCTGAATTTATAAAAAATGACTGAAACACCCTAATGTCACTTTCTTTTAATTCTCTTCATATCTCCAGTTTCTTTTCATACAGAGTAATAGGGATTGTGGAAGAGAGGTGAAAAAGAGAGTGCAGGCAGGGTGGAATGGGTGGAGAAGAGTGTAGGGAGTAATTTGTGGCAGACGGGTATCAGCAAGAGTGAAAGGAAATGTCTACAGGACGGTAGTGATTCCAGCTATGTTATATTGCCTGGAGACGGTGGCACTGAGCAGAAAGCAGGAGACAGAGCTGGAGGTGGCAGAGTTAAAGATTGCATTGGGTGTGATGAGGATGGACAGGATTAGAAATTAGGACATTAGAGGGTGAGCTTAGGTTGGACGGTTGGGAGTCAAAGTCAGAGAGGCGAGATTGCGTTGGTTTTGACATGTGCAGAGGAGAGATGCTGACTATATTGGGAGCAGGATGCTAAGGATAGAGCTGCCAGGTAAGAGAAAAACAGGAAGGCCTAAGAGAAGGTTTATGGATGTGGTGAGAGAAAACATGCAAGTGATGGGTGTGACAGATCAAGATGACAAGGACAGAAAGATATGGGAGAAGGTGATCCGCTGTGGCGACACCTAATGGGAGCAGTCGAAAGAAGATCTCCAGTTTCTTTTCAAAGTCCTTAAACTTCAGTTACTAAAACATTATAAACATGCTCACCAACAGCTCTGATTATAGCTATAGCACTGATTGAAGCATTGATACAGTAGTGATTAAATAGCTTCAGAGTTTAGTGCACTTTGGGTGTAGACAATAGAATATATCTGTAAGAATACCACAGAGAATTTGATAACCCAAAAAGATCTTCATGTAGGTAGGTCAAATTATCTCTCTATTCATCCATGTTCTTGACATAGTTGTTGACAAGGAACTTAACATTGGCACCTTTAAACATACAAGTTAAAAGAATATTCATTGAAAATGTAACATGGGCAAAAACTCCACACAGGCAGTTATAGGCTGGAAAACTGGAAGTCAGTGCTAACTGCAATGACAATGTCCAAGTGGGCCAGTTAGAACGTATTTATGTTGTGTTTGTCCTTGTTTATTTCTCATTGCCTTTGTTGGTAAGTTTCATGGGCAAGTTAACATAAATAAATATCACTCTTTGCTTGCCCTTGTACCAAGGCCAATACAAGGCACCACATCATACAAGGTCTTTTGGCCAGATAAAAATAATTTATATTTATTATTTTCCAGGGTCTGAAGTAATAAACTTGTTGAAAAAATGTTCTTCTCGTGTAAACATGTTTGTTAAGTTTCACAGTTTTTTTTATATGTTCTTTTTTTTTTTTAAAAAAAAAGCTGTGTTCAGTTGTTTAGAGAATACTTTAATATTTTAAAACAGGTTTTTGATTAGAGTTTAACAAATTTAAAATATTGCTACAGTAATTAAAAATTGCCAAAAGGTTGCTTGTTCGAGGCCAAGTCTGCAAGCTGCTATGATGATTTCATTGCAGGCGATTCCTCAACCTGTCTCCAGCTTTTAACTACATTGTTTAATTAGACTAGTGGTTTTTCTGTTTTGCTCTGGGTTTTTGAATTCAAATTATTCTTCTGTGTAAAAATCTAGCAAACGTGTGTCCTGCTGGGCACATACTCTTAGCAGCTTTCACTATTCCATTTTTTAAATATTGCTGTCTATTTCCAATTATTATTATCTATTCACTTACCTGTCATGTATGCATTTATCTATTTACAGCAAGTATAATTCCTTACTTATCTTGTGTTGATGTATATGTTGCACTGCATTCATGAGGAATGTTTTTTCGTACCACTGTATGCTGCAATACTGTGTATGACTGGTATGACAATAAAGCCACTTGCTTTGACTGACATGCTGTCTCTCGCAGTTTTGTTTAATTTATTTAGCATAGTTGTTTTATATATCCTTATTTTTAGTGAAAAGGTGGGGAGGATATATTTAAACTGATTGTTACACCTTATTAACAGTCAATTGTAAAAATTTATGGTAGACCTTATAAACTCTCATTTCTAGAGGGTTAGATCACTTTGATTAAGCAGCTCTGAGATTTTATTCACATCTAGCATTTTCAAAAGTAGGATAGTCCAATTGTGCTGTAACAGCTGTAGGCAGAGGCAGCATTTACAGATTGTTTTTTTGTTTCATATTTTTAACGATTTACTTTGCTTTACAAAATCAGTTGCAATGACACAAAACGTCTCAAAGGTTGTCGATTGGATTCAGGTCTGGGGAACTTGAGGACCTGTCGGTGGCATCAATGCCTTTGTCATTCAGGATCTGCCTAAACACTTTGGTCATATGAGGCTGGGCATTGTCCTGCGCCAGGAGGAACCCAGGGCCCACTGCACCAGTGTAAGGTTTGACAGTGGTTCTGAGGATTTTTATCTCGGTACCTAGCACATGGAGGTCTGTGGGACCTTCTGAGGTATGGCTCACAAGATCATCATTGACCCACCACTAAATTGGTCATGCCAGATGATGTTGCAGGCTGCATAACGTTCACCACGACATCTCCAGGCTCTTTTACGTCTGTCACATGTGCTCAGTGTGAACCTGCTCTTATCTTTGAAGAGAATGGGATGCCAATGGTGGAGCTTTAAGTTGTGTATTCTTCAATCGAGCTGCACACTAATGGGCTGTGAGCACAAGTCCCGCTAGAGCAGGTGTCACCAACTCCAGTCCTAGAGGACCACCGTGGCTACAGGTTTTCATTCCAACTCTTTACTTAATTAGTGACCTGATTTTGCTGCTAATTAACTTCTTTTGAATTAATTTTAGTTGACTTTTTTTTTTTTTTAAGATTTGTTCCCCTGAATTTCTTCATCATTCATTTCTTTCCTTAAATGGCACCCAAACAGAAATGAAATGTAAAATGAGTGAGCCAACAGAAGACCAACTAAGTCAGGGCCTCAAACTCCAACCAATTACACTCCAATCAGCTGCTTCATTAGGTGCCGGTTCTTGTTGTTAATTAAACTGGTTCTTTAATTTCATGGCTTGTTCCTGCTCTCATCGTGCAATAGCATGCATTTCTGAAACTGTTAATTTTCTCTTTTCTAAGAGCACTGTTAAAATATTTTGGTGACCTGAGTAGATCGACATTCCTAAGACCTTCATCTTTCATTATTTTCAGATATTTTATGATGGACACCAGTTGTTTTGGATCATTTTGTATCTGATTATTGTTTGGCAGCTAAATAAGGAAAAAGAAATAATTAAGGTGTCCGAGTCTTCAAGAGCAAGTCAATTACAATTAATTCAAAAGAAGTTAATTAGCAAAAGTAGGTCTCTCATTAAGAAAATGGTTAGAATGAAAATCTGCAGCCGCTGTGGTCCTCCAGAACCAGAGTTGGGGACCCCCTTCACTAGTGGACATCGGGCACTCATACCACCCTCATGCAGTCTGTTTTTGACAGTTTTGTCAGAAACCTACACACCAGTAGGCAGATGTAGGTCATTTTGTAAGGCTTTGGCAGTTCCTCCATGTACTAAGTAGCAGATACTGGTCCTGCTGCTGGGTTGATGTCTTTCTACAGCCCTGTCCAGCTCTCCTCGTGTAACGGCCTGTCTCCTGGCAAAATTCCCTCTGTGCTGAGGAGACGGCAAACCTTCTTGTGACGGCACATATGGATGTGCCCTTCTGGAGGAACTGGACTACCTGTGCAACCTGAATTTGATGCAGGTACTGCCCCATGCAACCAGCAGTGACAGGAACACTAGCAAACGCAAAAAACAATAATTTTGTATCTGTAAGAAATAAACACTAACTATTGTGTCACTATGCCACCCTCCATTGTATTTAGTTGAGTAAAAAATGTACTTTATACATTAGAATATCATTTTAATATATGGATAAGAATTTGTCAAATTAGTAACATGTACTTTGTGGATGCAGGGTAGCTATCAATCAATTTTTTTTCTAAATTATTTATGTAGTTTCAGGGGTTTGAGGTTTATGCACAGTGTTTCATTGTAATTTAGTTAACAGGTAAGCCCAGTTATCAGTGAACATTCCTCCTCCTGTAGCTGTGTAGAAATGGATTATAATTAGTAATGGTCTGATCAATTAGCCAATGATCGGAATCTGACAAATTGCACTCCAAATGACTCATTATGGACCTCTCAAATTGCTGATCTCAAAAAATCATTTTCTTTAGGTCCTGCTTTTCTAAGCGTTATAGTAGTGATGATGTAGTGCTCCTTTGGGCAAAGTATTATGGTACTGGAGCAAGTGTACATGTATTTCTGTTACTGGAAAGTGGCCTGTAACAAGAGAGGAGCTGGACAGAGTTGAGGAGAGAGAGGAGTGAAGTATTGGATTTCACATTAAAGAAAATGGAGCAATAAACTTGAGATCTAGGAATCTGAGGAGCCGTCCTGTGCATAGTGAAGGAGGGCATATTAATATTGTAAAAGCACGGTCTCTTAACACCAAGTTTGGGGGGGAAGGGGGTTGTAGGGGCTTGATTTGTACAAGAAATAAGAAAAGGAACAACTTCAGGTCTGGAAATAACAGTATGAGTTGGCAGATTGTTATTCGAATGAGCAGCTTCAATGCCAACCTTGGGGCCTGTAAAAGGTTAATCTACCACAACCACCACACTGTCACCATTTAGGTGTGGCATATATGGTTCTTTTTAACAACAGCATTTATTTATATAGCACATCTTCATACAACAGTGTAGCTCAAAGTGCTTTACAAGATGACAAAAAGAAAGTTACAAGAAAAGAAAAACAATTAAGATTAGGCAATAATAATAAAGAATTAGTAACAATAAAACAAGGTAAGGTCAGATGGCCAGGAGGACAGAAGAAACAAACAAACAAACAAATAAAAAAGAACCTCCAGGAAACAATAACTAAATCTGCAGGGGTTCCAAGGCCAAAAGACAAGAGCCCCCCACTTGGCATTTTACCTAACATAAAACTGGGAACTGGCAACCTAACATAAAACAGGACAACTGTTGCGGAAAATACTTATTAGATAAAGATGAGACTTAATTCATTGTTGTATATGAAATCCAAACACAGCTGTCCCTAATTTACACCAGCTGGGAGAGTCCCAACATATTTTGTTTAATGTAAAATGACAGACTATGAAAATCTAACAAAAAGCTTCCTTTAATCAGCGACAGGTTCATATCCATGTAATGACTACAGAGCATTTCAAGCACCAATTGACATACAAATAAATGGTTTAATCCAGAAACACACCTCTGCATTAAGTATTATGTAAAGTCCCAAAATAATTAATAATTAAGGGTCATGGGAGAATACATGGTAAAAAATCGGGAGTGGTCTCCCCTAGACTTTCTCATATACTCAGATATATGGGGGTGGATATTTGGGGAGTAAACTGCAAGATGGTGATTCTATTTCTATATTCATTAAAAATCCATCAATAACAAATCAAATTAATAATATATTGAACAATTATTATAAAAGTAAAGTTGAATAAATTGGACTCTGCAGCTGCATGAATAAACAGTAAAGTACCACTTCCGGTTAGTGGAATTACCCCAAAAGTTGATAGAAGTGTATGTTTTGTACCTAATACTTGCAAGCAAAATTTGTTTGACTTAAGTGAAAGTGTACTCAAGTTATCATGCTTACACACACACACACACACAAACACTGAGGCATAATTCAAAAAATGGTATTTTCGGACTCGGGTTGGTCTAAAATGTCGAGATTCTTCAAAATATGGAAATGGATTTTTTTGGAGGATTACAATACTTTCCCTTCACTTTGTATAGGAGAAAGTCTGGAAGGTCTAACACGTCAAGATTCATCAAAATCTCGACATCAGATTTTTGGACGATTACAATACTTTCCCTATACTTTGTATATGAGAAAGTAAAACGGGCGACTTATATGTAAACTTTCATTAGAAAATTAAATAGTAAGTTAAATGTTGTTTATTATCTTATTTTCTAATTTGAAAATGCTGGTACAAGTTTCAGGATGTCCTAGTTAAACAGGCAGGTAGTTTTAAGTAGGTATTTTCTCTGGCCCAACAAACTAATAAAAGAGAAAAATGAGCACAGCACTGCAATAAGTTGTCTGGCTGAACTTAGAGAACAAAAGAATACCACAACTGATTGAAATAGAACCAATAAACAGAGAAAATGGTCTCCCACTAAAATGAAAAGGTCTGAAATCATTAAAGCAACTTCTATTTTAGTTTTGACCTTAATTTAAAAATGACATTGCTTGCGGAAGTGAGAATAGCAAATATGCTTATGTTAAGTAAAAAAAAAAAATCACATTCTGATTTTGGGGAGGAACAGACTGTAGTAGTAGTAGTAGTAGTAGTAATGTCCAATACACAATCAAGAAAATACAGAGATACTCGTACAGTATTGATAAATTAAAATCTGCTGTTGCTGCTCAGTAAATGATAGGCTTGTTAGTTTGAAGGCTAAAATAGGCTGCTTTAATGTCAACATTTTAAGCTTGTTAGCCTTGTATTTTCTCGGTAAACATCTTCTGTACATTTTATTTATTAAAATTGGTAGTTGTATTTAAGATGAGCCTTTTATTATGTTTTAGTTTCTTTGTAAATGATATTTCTTGTACAAAATGTGTATTATGGATAAATGTTTTTAATATAGATTTCATTAGTAAAAATTAATTTAAAGAATTTTGTTTATTTAGTTAAAAGTTTTATTTAGTGTTTGCTGAATAAGTCTGCAATTTTTATTGTTTAAAATTTGAAAAAATGTCACAGTCTACTAATTAATTTTCATTTTAAAAATACCAAGGATAACCCTTTTTAAAATAGAACATGAAGCTTATACAAAAATGTGTTATGCGGGACTAGGTGTTAACAAGAAAAGGAAAAAAAAAAAAAAAAAGTATTGACCAATTCCGATATGGGATCAGTGATCATTACAGCTCTAAAAACCTGATCAGAGTATCCCTAGTTATAATTGATGTCATAAAGACAAGCAAGAGAAAATGGATGGTGCCGCTCTAGTAACAACTACTCTTACTGAAGCTTGACAAAACTATCTAGAGAGTTGACATCATAAATTACTTTCTAATTTCTTAAGAAAAACAACAGCATAAGAACTTACAATGATCTAAATTATTCCATCTGTCAATCTATTTCCTAAGCACGTCTTGCGTGGAGTGGCATTTCAGAGCAAGTCAATGTAAAGTACACACTCCGAGATAACCAATGCAGACATTCCAATCAATCCAACAAATACAGTCCAGATTTATGAAGCAACAGAACTAACCACTATACCAGTTGGTTTACATACTTTTTTTCTACCATCAGGCTAATTGATTTTGTAACACATTTGCACCCACAACAACTGGAGGCAGTATTGTGGTTTAAAGTCAAACGATTTGACCACTAGTGGACCACAACACTTTCAATGTACAAATCACAAGTGTGTTGAATAATTGCTCCCACACGTGTACACTGGCATTAGTACTGTCAGGTAAATTGACTCTTTCTGGGTCACCCCGTTAGTCAGGGATGTGTGTTGAAGTAGTAACCTTGTGGTTTAGAGTCCAATATCTTAATCACTAGACCGCATAAACCCTGGGAGAACACAAACACTTCACACAAAAGAGACACCAGTCAGACTTTGAACAACACCAGGCACGGTATTGGTATGACACTGAAGTATATAAGTGGCATAGTACAGTATAGGTTTATTGGGTCATTATTGTCACATGGACAGAGTGAATGTCATACTTGCATGTAATAATCAACATGTAATACATTGCCATTCTCTGGCACCATGATTTAATGAGTGAAACTACCACAAAGGCACTTGGAAAGAGACCAAACTGTTGTAGCACTTGTGCAATAAGTTAACATTACTGTTCTGATTTGACCAAAATTTTCAATTCAGGTAGGAAACCATTCAGTCCTGGAAGCTCATTTGGTTAACAAATAGTTAATCTGTCTCAGTTTTGCCTCCACATCTTTCTAAAAAGCCTTAAGGGTTTCTACATCAACTATTAGACTTTTAGGTTTAAAGCAAGGTTGAGGAGGACAGTTTATTTACCCAATAATGTACTTTTAGTGGTAATATACAGACAACTGTCTCATAAAACATTTGAATACAGAATCAGTGAAAATTAATACTTTAACTGTTTAAAAAGTGTCACCAGTGATACAAGCTTAATATTTATGTTATGTGTAAAAATGGATTTATTGCTGCTGATTGCAGAAAGCTGTTTGCCTTGAAATTAATTAAAATTACAATTCTGGTTGATCAAAAAGTTTCCAAACTTTGTTTCTAAGCTATTTTTGTGAGACAGCCCACTGAGAGTCTGCAACATTTTAGCTCTTGGTCATGTGGTTCAGTTTGGTGATGCTGTTGACATTTCAGATTGTGTATGACTTACTACTACAACCAAGGCACTATATATATATATATATATATATATATATATATATATATATATATATATATATATATATATATGAATCATGAAGAATCCACTGCATCCACTTAACAGGATCATCTCCAGGCAGAGGAGTAGCTTCAGTGACAGACTTTTGTCACCGTCCTGTTCCACTGACAGACTGAGGAGATCGTTCCTCCCCCACACTATGCGACTCTTCAATTCCACCCGGGGGAGTAAATGCGAACATTAATTTTATTTTAATTCTTTTCATTTTTATTACTATTTAATTTAATATTGTATCTTTGTATCAGTATACTGCTGCTGGATTATGTGAATTTCCCCTTGGGATTAATAAAGTGTGTGTCTGTCTGTCTGTCTGTCTATCTATCTATCTTTACACTAAAGGACAGTCTTGATTTATTCATTTGTGTATTTATTTTGAGGGCAAAAGGTAATTTCACTCCACAATGCTTTTTTTTGGTGAACAGTAATCCCATAAATGCCAGGAGTGACTCTACCCTGTTGGGCCCTTGAGCAAGGCCCATAACCTACCATTGCTTTGTCCTGGGTTTGACGTTAACCTGCATCTAGCCCTGAAAGCAGGTCCTCCAACTTTCAGGGAAAACTCTGGGGTTGATGGCAGAATTGGCACTCCAGCCACTGTTAAGAACCTCACACTGTTCAGTGTGGTGCTGAGGTGTCTCCATTGCATGGCCTCACTCGGGTCCCAGTTAGTTTGTTGTGGGTTGGGGGCAGCAACGTGCTGTAATTGGCACAATCTCCCAACCTATATCAGATAGAGCTGTTCATAATTGGTTAGAGAGTTATGATTGGCGGAATGCTTGGCCATGCTGTTAACCTCGACCACTGATGAGAAGTGGGAAGATTTCTGTCACTTGCAGAGAAGTAACAGCAGTGAGATACAACTGAATTCAGGTTATTTTTGTATAGTGCTTTTCACATTACACCTTATAGAAGTTATTGATTATAAAGTAAAAAAAATGGGTTGTCATTGGCTTTGCACTCAGACTTTTTTTTTTATTATTAAGGGCACTCTGATATTCAGACTGTTAGCATAACTGACAGACAAGGAGGCAATACTGAGAACTAATGAAATTGAAATAAACACTTTTGAAATGTAAAGTGCATAAACAATATGAAGAATCCTCATTAAAGAGTCTGACTATTTTAATTGTGTGTATTTAACTAGGTGCCCAACTAAAATTCTAGACTATTGGGGAAAAAAAATATATTTTTTAAAACAAAATGGAACAATTAAACTTTAAATATTCCCTGTTTCTCCTCCATGATAGGAGTGTCTCCACTGGAAAAACATTCTTCTTTCATGTTTCTATAAGGAGTAGAGTGGGATGCCAGCTTGCAAAAGACAAACTTCATGCAGTATCAATTTGAATTAGTCAAATGTGCACCTGGTTACTTCTCCAGCTAAACCAACGTGGAAGAAATATTAAAATTATAAAAAGTTATAACTGTGATAATTATGCAAATACTTTTGAGTTTTAGATGTAAAGCTAACAAAAACATTTACAGTGCAACCAAACCTTTTATCCTGCATCTTTGAGTTTGGTAGGAATGAGTACTACTGCGTTCATTCATATTTTATAGCTAGTACCACTCAGTAATTTGTTGTTTTTAATTTTGGCTTTTTCCTTTTTTTTTTTTTTTTTTTAAGTTCAGTGGAAGCCCTTACTATAGCTGGGTCAGTACTTTCCAATAGTAAACGGCTCATGTAAAAATGTGATTTAAATATCCTGGAACCCTTTGGCTTGCCTGTGTTTTGTATTCAGTGTATTAAAGGTAGTGTATAAACTGGATTATAAAAAAGCAATGTTGAAAGATGTGCAGATGTGTTCATGCATCATAGTGTTTACATGGCAAAGAATGAAAAACAGTGTTGGCACATTTTAGGAATATCAGTGTGATGACTGAGGGCGGCTGCTTCTCATACAAAGATTGCTGATTGCAGACTTCACAAAAACATAAAAAGTGCAGGCTCATTCTAGCTTTTGTCTCACATATCTGCATCTAAAACAAAGAAGTTAAGTGCAAAATAGAGCATTCTGGGAGAAGGAATGAAGACTTGCATTCAAACTGCTAGAGAGAAAATTTAAGTTTTCCTAAATCTTAAGCCGCTAAAGGAGTACAGAAATTACAGTGGATCTCAAAAGTCATCACATCCTTTACTGAAAATTCAGTTTTTTTAGTGTAAAGGGTGAAATCAAAGCAAATCATCATGTCAGATCTTTTTTCTGTGTTCAGTAAAACCATGTATACATTGGATTTTAAGTTAAAAACACAGATCAATACTTTTAAAGATGCATAATAACAGATAAAATCATTTGTTTAGTATTCGAGTGGTGGTATTCTCTGCACATTCCTACAATGTTTTTTTGGTTAAACAAGATGAGTGTAGAGAATATCAGTATAAAAATAAGTTTTAATAGGAAGCGAGAAAAGGAATATACCTTTTAATGCAATATTAGTGTCTCTTGAGTTGCTTTGGAATCTATGTGGCAAACATTTTTTAATTGATTAAGAAAAGAGCCAATCAGAGCTTATTAAAGTTTAAGCGTTAAATTACATTTCTCTCCATTTTTAAGGAGTCCTATTTAGTGTGCTAATGTTTCTTTAAACTGAGGTCTCTTCAGTCCTTTCGCACCTTCATCCTTGTGAGTGTTTGGCCTTTACTTATTTATCTATTTATTTAATTTTAAGCAGCTCCTCTCAATTTACAAATAAGATATATGAATGTATTTGTTTCTTCACACAAGTGTCAGAAAAGGTAATCTGTACAAAACTCAAAAAGTGGAAAATAAACATTTCATCTCTTAAATTGAAATTCTTAAACTAAATGGAAATTTGGAAATGTCTGTGGAATTACACAGTCCTTAAAGCGGAAGCCTTTTGTTCCCGTTTCATTAACTTAATCATGTGTTCAGAGAAGTTATTTTCATTTATAGTGTGCTTACACAGCCATCCATCTATTGGAAAATTTCTAGTATGCCTTATGCATGTGATAATAAACTTGATCTTAAATTTGGAAAAAAGCCTATTTTTCCATTTAATGACCATCTGGCTTATGTGTTGAAATAAGCATGAAATCAATTTTTATTTATATTTTATTTTTAAAATGTTAGTGAGAAAAATTGTTATTTGCAGTTTAGATGGGATAAGCCAAATCACTGAAGGTTAGTACAGTTCAGTTTACTTTACTCTTATGTAGATATCTCTTCTGATGTAAGAAGGGAGATAAATTTGCACAACTGTCATCAATATAAAGATTTCTATGAAACAATTGCAGGAGCAAACTTTATCAATATGAAGTTGAGCTATTGGTAGCAGTAGGAAGAAAAATGAAAATTCAAATTAACAATACTGTATTTCTATGGAATATGAATTAATCTCGAGGGACCATAAATCCTTTAGATTAAGTAAAGACAGGTTCTTACTGATTTATACAAATGGCATCTCTTCTCTGTTCAAGGCGTACTATAAAAGATACAGCATACTTAAGTTCTGTATTTATGGTGCAACTGTACAGTTGTCTAATGTTGCTTCTGTACCTGTTGATCTCAGAGCTGTTCAACCTTTTCAATCCCTTTTTTCTTGGCCAAGAGGACTATTTTAATCAATATAGTATTAACACTAAATGCCACTGCAGGATACTAATAGAATGATTTTCTAACAGTAATTCATTAAGATTACATCAGTTTATCTTAAATAAATAACTAATAGATGTTTTAACAATAAGAAACTTCTGAGTCAGCACCCTTAATTAGAGTATGTTGTCTTTAGCCTGCGTTTGTGCTGTTACTGGCTTTTCACTTTAGTTCATTTTGCCCCTAACAACAACAACAACATTTATTTATATAGCACATTTTCATACAAACAGTAGCTCACAGTGCTTTACATATTAAAGAATAGAAAAATGAAAGACACAATTATAAAACAAAGTAAATCAACATTAATTAACATTGAATAAGAGTAAGGTTCAATGGCCAGGGGGGACAGAAAAAACAAAAAAACTCCAGACGGCTGGAGAAAAAATAATCTGTAGGGATTCCAGACCATGAGACCGCCCAGTCCCCTCTGGTCATTCTACCTCACATAAATGAAACAGTCCCCTTTAGATTTAGGGTTCTCACGGAAGGGCTTGATGATGATGATGATGGTCACGTTGACTTCTGCCTTTAAATCCGTCCATCATTGTTGGAGCATCATGAAGCTTTGAGTAGGTGGTGGTGGAAAAAGAAACAGAAAAGAGAGTAGGGGTCAGTACGGATTTTAGAGCCACCATGAATAGTTATTTTGAGGAAATTGAACATATAGAGTATCAGGATTAAGTTAAATTAAGATTAAAATGAAGTTATAAAAAGGCCATGTTAAAGTAATATGTTTTCAGCAGTGTTTTAAAGTGCTCTACTGTATCAGTCTGGCGAATTCCTATTGGCAGGCTATTCCAGATTTTAGGTGCATAGCAGCAGAAGGCCGCCTCACCACTTCTTTCCTAAAATGCAGTTCCCCACAAGCACCGTGCAATGTTCACTTTTACACTTACTGTGAAGTAGAATAAAACACAATTTTGAGCACAGAAACTCCATGTAGTTTATAGGTTTGTTTATATTAGGAAGACTTTAAATGCTCCAGTTGTAAATTTGTTTGCAGCAGGAATGAACAAACATACAAACATTGTCCTGCAGATCCTATTACATAGTTTATTTTATTGTATCCTGACCCCACACTTAGGATTTGCCCAGATAGTGTTCATTAAGATCTCTGCAGCCATTAAAACTCAAAATACTGGCAATACTGAGGTTTGGAAATATAAATCTATATCTTGATTGCAATATTTGAAACTTTAAAAGTGGTGCATCTGCCTGAATTGGGTTGCCCAAATTACAAGCCATGCTTGTGACACAGCCTATGAAAACTTCTGCAGACCAATACTTTTCCCATTCATTTAAAGGTTTTTATACTGTTCGTGTTCTTAATGTTAACATTCAGAAGCAAGCATTGAAAATGTAAAGTTCAATGAAAGAGAAAAAACAAAGAAATTGTCTCTTATTATAAACAGTGCAAGTTGTAATTGAACGCCAAGGTGGAAACTTAAAGACAGGAGCTGTGAGGTCATACTACTTCTAGTGACATTCATTGTGGCAGCAATGCTTATAAACTGCATGGAGGGATGGAATCACTTGATCAGCCTGGGAGCAAATGGTTAATGAAGTCAAGGCTTGTATTTACGGGTGACAGATTTACTACGTTACAGCAGCTGCTGAGTCATTGGGCTTGCCATAGCTTTTCTGTTCTTTGTGCAAAAGGCATTTCATTGCTAAGATAAATGGATGTCTTTCGAGAACAGGTGGATTGTAACAGTGTCCTTTTCCTTAAGGTATCTTCTGTTCTGTAGCTGTTGTTTTTTTCTTCAGTGCTTGTTTGTTTTTGTTTTAGTATAATTTGGGTGCCACTTGCTATTGCATCACAAGACAAGGCTGCTAAAGTTGATATATGCAGCTGGCCCAACAGTTGCTGAGACTGAACTAAATTAGTGCTTAGGACTCTTGTAGAAATGTCAACTGTTCATTAAACTGTAGTGTGTGTGAAAGAGCACTGGATGATATGCATTAAGTGTTATTATAGTGTATTTATGTTTTATCAAGATGTGGTATGCAGCTAGACAGTGTACCAGTAGAATAATGCAATTTAAGGCAAGCTGCAGAGCTATAGAAGATGTATTGGTAAAATTATCAGAGGTTAATCACTCGCGTTCTTAATCCAGAAAAAGCACAATCCAAACAGAAACAGGCATGTGGTCATTAGTCTGTCATCAGTCAGTAATTTTCCATTCCGCTATATCCTAACACAAGGTCACAGGGGGTCTGCTGGAGCAAATCCCAGCCAACAACAGGGCACAAGGGAGGAACAAATCCCCGGGCAGGGTACCAGCCCACCACCGGGCACACACACACAAGCATCAAGCACACACTAGGGACAATTTAGGATCGCCAATGCACCAAACCTGCATGTCTTTGGACTGGAATCTAAACAAGAACCAAAAAATTAAGCAAATCAAAACAAAAAAAAAGCAAGGGTCAAAAACACAACACTAAAAACAATGAAAATAAATTGCTTTCCAAGGTGAGGTTGGATTTGGCACAACAAGAGCATATAATGCTTGAGTAAAAGCACTGTCCTTGGTTCCCTAGTTCATATCTCCAGTTCCTGCATTGTAGCATACCAGTGGAGTAATATGCTGCACAGTAGGAAATGCTGAAGGTGGAGGCCTGGACCATTCCTGCCACACAGAAGCTATACCATCAAAAAATTATTAGGCAAACCCTTGAGTTGATACGTGGTACAGGATAATGAATTGAATAATTCCAAATTATTTCAGTGTGTCTTGCAGAATGATGAAATTAGAAAAGGTAAAGAAAGTTTGTATACATTTAGTTTTCAGTTTTACATTAAACAGGACTATTTTTCATAGATTTGAAAAATATCTGACTAGTGAAAGTCTTTCTGACAGCCTTTACAGATTTTTGATCTTCACAAATGAGTGGTTGCCAAAAATACTTTTTACAGTGACATGTAACACAGTGAGTTAGTTGCTAACCATTGGTTAACTGTAAAAGGATGAATGTGTGTTCCTGTCTACACACACAAGATGGGTAGAGAAGAAGGCAAAAAAGAATCCAAGGGTCACAGTCACAGAGCTTTAGTGTATGGTTTTTATGTTGTCATTACCAGCAATTAGGTGGCATGCCCAAGGTGTTGGGTTGCCTGGAAGAGATTAAAAAAAAAAAAAAAACGCAAATCAACGCTACCTACATGTTATGTTTTTGGTAATGCAGGTCAAAGAACGCATCTTTTTATAGTGCCTACCCTGCATGCACCAAACATGAAAGAAATATTGCTTAATTTCTTGTGCATAATTACAAAGGACAAAAGAAAAAGGAATCTATTTTGCATTTAGTTGAATGTATATAACCCACATAACGTAAATATTCATTAATGCAATTATTAGATTAAAAGTAAATAATTGAACATAAGGAAGTTCAAAGTTAAAGTTAAATAGCACATTTTGTCTTATTTGTCTTACCTGTTCATTTCATTTCTGCTTTAGTTCTGTCTTTTTGGTTGTGAATGTGGTGTGACAGCTGAGAATATTCTTGTAAAGGACAAGAACGTTTGGTTTGGAAAATTAATATGGATTAGGGCTTAGTCTTAGGACTGTACGTACTTTATGCCTTCTTGAGGAATTAACATGTTTCTAGAAGAAAAACTTCAAAGAGAGTGAAAATTGAATTTGGAAAATTTAAACTGCTGTGTGTGTTCTTCTTGAAACGCAGCATCCAGTGGAAGGATTAATGTTTCATTCTTCTGTGATCATAGAGGTTTTAACCCACTCACTCCTACAAAATACCCTGTGCTGTTAACATTTGTCAGTTCTGAGGGGTAAAATGCCAATAAATTCCTCTTGCTTAACAGAGTGGCCTTTTGAAGCCTTTTGTTAAATTTCACTCAAGCTGGCACTTGTCTGTTGGGGATAGAGGGAATTTTTTTCACCATTGTAGGGTAAACATGGATTTTGCTGTAATATACAATGTTTGGAATGTCTTTTATAAATCTCAGGCTAGAAAATGGCCATTTTGGACTTTTGTAAATTCACGTTTTAGGTATTCCAGTGCTACCCTCCAAATCAATAGACCCACTTTTAGCATGAGCCATCAAATATCTGTTATGCTGTTAGTGATCCTATTAAGGTCAGTGGCATACCAAACTCATGCTTGATGTTTTAAAGACATTATTATTTGGCAAATATGGATAAAGCTAAGTTTCATAGCTGTTAGTGAACAGCTTTCATAATTTCTTTATTTTTACTTTGTGGTTAGATGTGGACTCCAACTCGGATTACTTCCAAAATTAGCATGTTCAAAGAAAAATGCTGATTATTAAAAATCAAATCAACCAATGAAACTGTTTAGAATATTGGTGCTGGTCCTGCTAATGTTTTTAATCAAGCAAAATGTCTACAAAGTTGCTCTTGGCCTTTAATGGCCTATAGTCACTCATCTTAGGTCAGTCTTTTCCCACCTTTAAATATTAGTTCTTATTTTTGGTCAACATATGTCTTTGTCATGCTTGAGTAAACCTGGTCTTTAACTATATTTCTCATCTGATATTGTGGTTTGCATTTTAACATGAACATGGCTCAAATTTCCAGTTGTTTTTGTCTTTCATTTAATTTATAATGTGAGTCAATGTTCCTAAAATTTTGTGTTCAAATTTATCAACACAAGTATCCCACATGTCAGTATGCTGAGCCCCATGTTGTATTCGTTGTTCACCTCTGACTTCTGTGGCCAGACACCCTCATTAAATTTGCAGATTAGGGACTTTTCATCTCTCTCTCTCTCTCTCTAATATATATATATATATATATATATATATATATATATATATATATATATATATATATATATATATATAAACTGCTCAAAAAATTAAAGGAACACTTTGAAAACACATCAGATCTCAATGGGAAAAAGAAATCCTCCTGGATATCTATACTGATATAGACTGGGTAATGTGTTAGGAGCGAAAGGATGCCACATCGTTTGATGGAAATGAAAATAATCAACCTACAGAGCCCTGAATTCAAAGACGCCCCAAAAATCAGAGTGAAAAATGATGTGGCAGGCTAGTCCATTTTGCCAAAATTTAATTGCAGCAACTCAAATTGTACGCAGCACTTTGTATGGCCCCTGTGTTCTTGTATACATGCCTGACAACATCAGTGCATGCTTCTAATGAGATGACAGATGGTGTTGTGGGGATCTCCTCCCAGATCTGGACCAGGGCATCACTGAGCTCCTGGACAGTCTGAGGTGCAACCTGGTGGCATTGGATGGACCAAAACATAATGTCCCAGAGGTGTTCTATTGGATTTAGGTCAGGAAAGTGTGGTGGCCAGTCAATGGTATCAATTCCTTCATCCTCCAGGAACTGCCTGCATACTCTCACCACATGAGGCCAGGAATTGTCGTGCACCAGGAGCCACTGTACCAGCATAGGGTCTGACAATGGGTCCAAGGATTTCATCCTGATACCTAATGGCAGCCAAGGTGCCTTTGTCAAGCCTGTAGCGGTCTGTGTGACCCTCCATGGATATGCCTCCCCAGACAATCATTAACCCACCACCAAACTGCTCATGCTGAATGATGTTACAGGCAGCATAATGTTCTCCATGGCTTCTCCAGACCCTTTCACTTCTGTCACTTGCTCAGGGTGAACCTGCTCTCATCTGTAAAAAGCACAGGGCACCAGTGGTGCATCTGCCAATTCTGGTATTCTATGGCGAATGCCAATCGAGCTGCATGCTGCTGGGCAGTGAGCTCAGGGCCCATTAGAGGACATGGGGCCCTTGGGTCACCCTCATGAAGTCTTTCTGGTTGTTTAGTCAGAGACATTCACACCAGTGGCCTGCTGGAGGTCATTTTGTAGGGCTCTGGCAGTGCTCATCCTGTTCCTCCTTGCCCAAAGGAGCAGATACTGGTCCTGCTGATGGGTTATGGACCTTCTATGGCCCTCTCCAGCTCTCCTAGAGTAACTGCTTGTCTCCTAGAATCTCCTCCATGCCCTTGAGACTGTGCAGGAGACACAGCAAACCTTCTGGCAATGACAGGTATTGATGTGCCATCCTGGAGAAGTTGGACTACCTGTGCAACCTCTGTAGGGTCCAGGTATCGCCTCATGCTACCAGTAGTGACACTGACTGTAGCCAAATTCAAAACTAGTGAAGAAACAGTCAGAAAAGATGAGGAGGGAAAAATGTCAGTGGCCTCCACCTGTTAAACCATTCCTGTTTTGGGGATCATCTCATTGTTGCCCCTCTAGTGCATCTGTTGTTAATTTCATTAACACCACAGCAGCTGAAACTGATTAACAACCCCTCTGCTACTTAACTGACCAGATTAATATCCCATAAGTTTCATTGACTTTATGCTATACTCTGATTAAAAAGTGTTCCTTTAATTCTTTTGAGCAGTATATATATATATATATATATATATATATATATATATATATATATATATATATATATATATATATATATATATATATATATATATATAAAAATCCTAGAATGGAAAAGCACATGATGATCTCGGAAGTTCTCGAAAGACATTTTAATGACCCGTGAGATAAAAAAAGACTGGCCACGGAGTATCTCGCAGGGACCGTAAAGATGAGACTTGGTGCCAAGAGATTGTCCCAGGGCAGTCTCGCGGAGACGTGGAACATAAGATTCTTGCAAGACACGCCCTTCTTATCAAATAAGAGCCCGGACAGCCAGCAAAACATTCAGTCATGTAAAGTCACGTGGCACACACAGATCCTGTGCTCTCAGCAAAGAAGAAAGAGCAGCGCGGAGAAAAGAGACCCAAGGTGCGATACATATGCAGAGAAAGGTACAGAATATGAAAACAATAACAAGCGAAAGTATTGTAGCGTCCCAGTCAAGCTGAAGCCTTTTTTGTTTTATGTGACTGTTGGGTCCGATCAAGGGAGGGCAGAGTGCAGCACGGAAGACTGATAGCTGGGTGCTGATTGTTGCAGTAAGGGGGAGGTGAGACCTGTTGGAGAAGGTGCTAGAAAGTTGTGTTTTGGTTACGCAGTCGGCGATTTTAGTAGAAGTAGAACTTTTGTGACACTTTATTACATCAGTCACTACAGTATCAAAAAAAAAGATAGCACAGATTGCATTGACGCAAACAAAAGGAAATTAGTTTAAGTCGGAGAATTTCAAAAACTGGCTTTAACTCGCATGCTTTTATTGGTTACTTGGCAAAAAAAAAAATATTAACTGCTGCTGATGTGGATCGTTTTGTCTGTGCTGAAATTCCAAACAGAGAAACCTATCCTGAATTATTTTACAAAAATCATTAAACACAAGTCTCACAGACCTCATTTAAAAGATTCAGCATACTGAAATAAAAGTGAAACTAATGAAATAGCAACAATTCAAAGAAATAAAAAATCTTACAAGTGTGTATCTGGAAAACCAAACACGGGGGTTTGGTGAGCAAAGCGAGCAGGGGGCAAAGCCCCCTAGTACATTTCAAACAAAAAAACTGGAGGCAGGACACGCAGGTCTTTGCAGGGATTTATAATATACTGGAGAGGGTCAGAAGCTTTTTCTTGTAGTTCCCATAAGTGGAAACCTAAAGTTAGACTAAATACACTTCGGCTATCATCAAGAAGGCTCTCCCATCCTATTTACTGTACTTCACAGACGTATGTGTAAAGCCGAAATATCTCCCTCTATGTTTTGCCAGGTTTTATAAATGTGTAGTGGAGTCTGTCCCCACTGTCTGTATAATAATCCTAGTAGGGCATCTGTTCAGCCCAGGACAGAAAATCACTACAGAGCAGGAGTAAAAAGTTGAAACACAATATTGCTGGTCCACAGCTGCTTTCTGTGAAAGGCATATACAGTGGGACACACTCTGCCTTAGAACGACGCACAGTATCATTCAAAACCTCAGCCATCCTAAACAGTGACCTTTCTCTGGCCATTCAGGTAAATGTTTCAGGCCCATTTGCACTAGCTTCAGGTACATTTTTATGATAGGTGATGAGGCTACTCAATGACCACTCATACTAACGTCTGCACGAGTGTTTCTTGTAAATATTCATCTGATTTTTGAATTCATTTATGTTGTTATATTCATTGTCTGCCTTCTACTGTCGCTAGTCCTGTGAGAGATATGTAACTAAATATGCATGTAAGAGTTTCATTGTACTATGAAACATGACAGTAAATTTACGCTTTTATTTAATTGCACGTGGGTTGAAATAATCTTAGTCCCGTATGTTTTGTATTAAGCATCACATAATTATTTTTCAAAACGATGATTAAGTAACCAAAATCTTCCCTTTTCAATCTCCACAAACTAAAAAAAAACACATTTCTGTGCTAAATGTTCTAACAATGAAGTTTGAAATGTTAGGTGTTTTAGAATTTGTATACTAGAATAAAACATCAGAAAGGTTCAATTCCGCAAAAGTAAAAACAAGGACCGTCCTGATTAAGAAATCTGTTATATTGACAAGCTGCAGGCGTAATGTTCCCTTAGGACAAGGATGTGAAAAACACTTCCTTCTTAAATTATTCATTACAAAAGTATTTTAGTCATTCAGTACTCGGTATAAATGATTATCCTGTGAAGTGCATTTTTGTAGTGTTACAAAAACACAAAGTAATTACAATAGACCATCTCCTCACATACACAGAAAATATGAAATTCTTTTTGCCTGATGTATCTTATGCTAGCATAAGTAGCATAAGCTTATATAAGTCATGTTTTTTTAATTATGCTGTGAGACATATAACGTCATTTTTCTTGTAAACGAAATACTAGCTGAATTGTAAAAGTGTGGGAGTCTTTGGAGAAACTGGCAAACGTTGTGCTTTCTCATTTCTTGTAATGGTCATTTATAGTTATTTTTATTGGCATATGGTTTAGACTTTTTTTTTTTCTACCATGAGATTTTAAAGTCAATTTCTGGTATTTGCAGTGTGTGAAGAAATCTTGGTTAGTTAGGCATACAGTATATGCAAAATGATAGTGTATAGGAGTCTGGAATTTACATTGAACTTCGGGGGTCCGCACAGTGAGTGGCTTTTAATCTGACATGTTGTATATGTGCCAAGGGAAAGAAAGCAATCTTTTTTTTTTTTTTTTGCCCTGTCTTCCATTGCTGTACCTGTACCTCTTTTATTGCCTTATCTGTTTGTGGACTGTAACTCAATCTTGCTCATTTTTTATTTTGGCTTTGACAATAAACTATAGCAGCACAATAGCCAGTTCCGCTACTGAAGTGCCGCTTATCCCTGGAGAGGTGTCTGATTACCTTTGTGGATCTCCAAAAAAGAAAAGAAGATTGCTTGCCATATGCTTGAAATGATACTGAGCCTGAATCGTACTCTCTTAAGTGATTGCCAGGATGTTTGAGTTCCTAGATTCAAATATCTGCCTGGGTGCTGTTTTTATGTGGGGTTTTATATTATCTCTCTCGCTGTATCTCTCTTATTCAAGTGCCTCCTTTTCCTCCCATTTGTATATGTCTGTTTGGTGGGTCTGTACTGGCTTGCTGTAGTGGGTATGTTTGCATTAAAGTACCTTGGAATGGACTGATACCCATCCCGAATGATTCCTGCCCTATATGCAATAATTCTGAGGTAATATATAGCTCCAGGACTTTTATCTAGAAGTGGCGCATTTGAACTTATGTAACCTTCATCAATACAGTTTCACAATTCACTATCTCACAACATCAGCCAAAATATTCCAAAAGTTCAGGACTACATACACATTTTAAATTACAAAAGCCATACCCACAATTTTTATTATACAGTGCATCCGGAAAGAATTCACAGCGCGCATCACTTTTTCCACATTTTGTTATGTCACAGCCTTATTCCAAAATGAATTAAATTTGTTTTTTTCCTCAGAATTCTACACACAACACCCCATAATGACAACGTGAAAAAAGTCACACCAAAGAGTTCAATCTTTGTCTCATCAGACCAGAGAATTTTCTTTCTCATGGTCTGAGAGTCCTTCAGGTGCCTTTTGGCAAACTCCAGGCAGGCTGCCATGTGCCTTTTACTAAGGAGTGGCTTCCATCTGGCCACTCTACCATACAGGCCTGATTGGTGAATTGCTGCAGAGATGGTTGTCCTTCTGGAAGGTTCTCCTCTCTCCACAGATGACCACTGGAGCTCTGACAGAGTGACCATCAGGTTCTTGGTCACCTCCCCGACTAAGGCCCTTCTCCCCCGATCGCTCAGTTTAGATGGCCGGCCAGCTCTAGGAAGAGTCCTGATGGTTTCGAATTTCTTCCACTTACGGATGATGGAGGCCACTGTGCCCATTGGGACCTTGAAAGCAGCAGAAATTTTTCTGTAACCTTCCCCAGATTTGTGCCTTGAGACAATCCTGTCTCGGAGGTCTGCAGTGAATTCCTTTGACTTCATGCTTGGTTTGTGCTCTGACATGAACTGTCGACTGTGGGACCTTCTATAGACAGGTGTGTGCCTTTCCAAATCATGTCCAGTCAACTGAATTGACCACAGGTGGACTGCAATGAAGCTGCAGAAACATCTCAAGGATGATCAGGGGAGACAGGATGGACCTGAGCTCAATTTGGAGCTTCATGGCAAAGGCTGTGAATACTTATGTACATGTGATTTTTTTAGTTTTTTTTATTTTTAATAAATTAGCAAAAACCTCAAACTTTTTTTCACGTTGTCATTATGGGGTGTTGTGTGTAGAATTCTGAGGGAAAAAATGAATTGAATCCATTTTGGAATAAGGCTGTAACATAACAAAATGTGGAAAAAGTGATGTGCTGTGAATACTTTCTGGATGTACTGTAAGTTACATTTTTTAAAGGGGGTAGGAATTTTGTGGGAATGTATTTTCTTTGAGGATGATGGGAGAGCATATTATTGTCCAAAGACAGTGTCTGATTTATGACTCGAAACAACTCCCAATAATTTCCAGACAGCATGTCACATTTAAGTTCTACAGTTACTAAAATCTTGTCACTTCTTGGTCGCTGTCACCTTAAAGGAATCGCAGAGCATGACTAAATAAAGGATTGTTGCAGAGTTTTCAAGTGATGTATTGTGCTGTGCGTATGGTGCATGGTGAGATTCATTTTGGCGACCCATCAAAGTAAAGAACACCTGAATAAGAAAATAAACACCATGCAAATGTAAAGAAACAAACATCAAAGACAACTGTGCGCCCTTTGAAAATACTCAGTGAGTTAATAAATTCATTTTTCTGCTAGATTGGATGTCTAGTTGTCTTTACATAATATTCCTAATACTTTCTCCACCCCATGAGCAACTCCATTTCATTGTTAGAAGAAATGCAGGCTGTCCGCGGGTTATGTACAAGATAGGGGCTGTATACTGTAATACTGTTTGTATTTTACTTGAATTTGTATGTAAGTCGGAACAGGTCCATTATTTTAATAAATGCTATTGTTGACCAACTGTAACCAAGTGCTGCCAATGAAGGATGGAGTTTCACCTCTCTCTGACCTTTTTATTATTTCTACTTTATTTTCAATGGTGATGGTTTTTCTCTTCTTTACTGTATCACCAGCACTTGCATCAGATTTGTGTTTCAGAGACATTGTTGAAAGGTGAAGACAGAAGGTTAAAATGAGCTCCTCTGCACAGCACTGTACACGCGATCACAGCAGGAAGGCACCCCTTATCAACACGTCTGGTGTACTGACAAGAGACAACTTCCTGCTATGTGCGTAACAGTACAAGCAGGCTTGCTATTGAGTATGAATGGGGGTGGTGAGGGGCGATTCAACATTCGCCCACCACACAGTCATCTCCACTTGCATGCATTATGCTGCCTGCAGCGTCTGCCCACCAAGAATGAACAGGGTACGGCCAAAAGCAGGTAGTGAATCACCCACCACCGCCCCCATTCAACAGGCAGCCACCGCTTGCAGCATCACCAGTCGCCCACCAAGAACGAATGGGGCAGTCAGGAGCAGTAGCGTGTTGGGTGGGCAGCGAACCGTCCCATCAAGCCTCCACCCTGCACACGAGCGGTAGCTATGGCCTTGGCGACTATGGACCCCGGGTCCCTGCTTGCTGTGCACCCAGCCGGCCACTGAGAATGAATGGGGTGTGGCTCCCACCGCCCCATTCATCAACCGGAGCTGATTGTAGCATCCCCTGGTCGAAGATGACGGAGCGGCAGTTACTGAGGAGCCTGTGTCACGTCCCCCAGACAGATGGAGCAACTGCGGCCCCATTCGTAAATTGTATGTCGGATGTCTGTAACTTGGGGAATACCCGTACTCTCTAAATTGATATAAGCTTTTGTTATGATTATTTTAATCACTTTTCATAGAATGCAAAGCAGGATGCTTTCCATGCACATGTTTTTATTAGATGTTCTCTAGCTACAGTATATCTTTTTTTTTTTTTAAAGAGGGGAGATTCCCCTTGGTAAACTGCTATAAGAATTTCCACGAAGAGGTGGAAGGGCTAAAGTCTGACATTTTATTACTTTCTGTCCTACTTCCACTTATTTTTGTTACCCTTGTAGTAGATGGTTGGCAGCATGGTGTGGCGGTAAAAGCATGTGTGTATGGATTGGTTTCTTAGTGGTTAGAAACTGGTGACTGGGGTGTGAGGTTAATGTGGGTGGGGTGGCCCCACCCAGACTCCTGTTGTGTTTCAATTTATGTATTCATTTGTTCTTATTGTTATTTCTCAAGTAAGAACAATACATAAATAAATAACCACAAAACAAATATATGAATTTCATTTAGCTCATCTTGGAATTTGGTGTCAAAGGAATTAAATTTATTGTTTGGGATTGTCTTCTGGCCCTTTGAAATTCAGCATGAACTTGTGTCCTCAAATTGTGTTTATTTTGACATTGTATACTTTTTTTTTTTAACTGTTCAATAAACACAAGAGCCGCACAGGCAAATTTGTCATTTGATTCAGATTGTCAGTTAATTGTGTTTTTGTGTTTAAAACTGTACAAATAAAAATAATTGTCCATAACTGTGAGATCCAGCAATCGCTAATGAGTAATGATCAGGATTGACTTCTAGTTTAGTTTAAAAAAAACAAAACAAAAACAATTATGTTCATATAACATTATCAAATACTTGGTACATTCTAATAAAAAATTAGAAAACTTAGTTTTGTAATTTCTATATTGACCCCAAAAAACAGAAACCGGGAAATAACTTGATTAATTGGGCTAGGGCTATAAAGAGAAGTTGCTTAGAATAATTGTGTATAGCCACATGTGGGTTCCTAGGACTTGAAGAAGAATTATGTCTTTTTTTCACTGTTTTTATTTTAGTTTACTGGCTGAAGAAACACAGTTCACATTTAAAGAATAGATTTGGGTTCTTCCAGTATCTGTTCCACTTATATGGGAAAATATGTTGTTAATGACTAGTTAGTTTGCTATTGAGAATTGGAAAACACGCACAGTCATAAGTGCCTTTCATGTGGTACTAATAAGGTCAGTATTGAACAAAATGATTCACTAAACTAACATCAAGGTAACAGAGGCTATGTTTGAAATGTTTGTGTGTAAGATTTGATGATTGAGAGCCATGACATTCTTTCCAATTGTTGGATATAGTTTCAATCCCAGACCCAGGCAATGCCTGTTTATTTGAAATGTACACGTTCTGCCCATGTCTTTACAAGGGTTCATCTCGAGCATCCTCAAGGCTTGTGTGTTAGGTAGATTGGCTACAATAAATTGACTGGGGTATGTGAGTTAAGCAAGTGTGGGTATATGCTTTTGAAAGCCCTACAATATACTGATGCAGTGTCCAGGATTGGTTCCAGCCTCGTGCCTACTGCCGCCTTGTTGGTCTGTGGAACCCCATGATTCTGAACTGGATTAAATAAATTCATTAATTGATGAATCTAGATGGGCATATGAATGCAGTAACTATAGCCCTTCAGTTACACACTCTTAAGATTGACTTTTCTAATCTATTTCTGAATTATTATTTATATTCCCTTAGTATGTTTTATTTGTACCTGCACTAAGTAGTTTGTCATAAGTATACATACCGAATTAGAGAGCTGACATTTCTATAAATTCACTCTGATGCTTATTATGTGTTGCCAACAGTAGTTTCTTTGTCATTTCATTCATTTTCTCAAATCCAGTAATCCAAGTCAAGGTCAAGGGGCAGGAACCATCCATCAGGGCACATATGTGCATTTATAAAATAAAAAATAAAGGAACTCGCCTCAAGTTGTATTTATTTGTTTATTTATACATCTTAGAGTGCTCAGTTAAGTAATGAAAGTAACAGGCTTTTATTTTGTTTCTTATTGGATGTCTTACAATAGTAATTTATTTTTTTAACGCATTTGGTTTATTTACATTAGATAAACTGTGACTGCCATGTCAGAAGAATTCTTTATTTTTAAATTTTCTTTTAGTCATTCTGGTGTATGTTCAGACCATAGTGTGTGTCAAAAATCTTTTTCTGTGCAAGTTAAAAATAGGCTGTTTTAATCAGTTTTCACTTATGTAAATTAAAAAGGAAGTCAGAATTGTTATTTCCCATCCTGTTGATTATGCACTTACGTAGATTTCAGGGAAATTTGTTTAACAGGGAAAAATGTGTATTACTAATGTTTAAAGGAGCATGAACTGTAGCTGACTCAGACTAACTGAATTTTACATTGCAAGTATCTTTTCCACCTAGTCCTAAAGTGGAAAACATGTTTGTGTGACATGGGGAGAAAAATGCTGAAATATATGTTTTTGTTTTTTTTTTTAACTTCAGAGGAAAAAGTTTAATGATAACATCAAACTGGCAACAAAATTATAAAAGAGGCTCACTCAGCTGTTAATTCTAAACTGACCGTTTATCAGCTGTAGAGTAACAGTCATGCTACAATGGAATGGTCTTCTGGCAGAGCTTTTTACAGACTGTGACCAAGTTCAAAAACAGCAGTCCACTCAACACGCCAGGGCGGAGCTGTCATTATATCCTGTTACTCAGTGCGCTACAGCAGATGGTCATTGTGTTCAATTATATTTGTCTGAACAGAACAGCATGTGTTTCCGACAGCTGATCTGTCCCTGGAGGATAGTGAAAAACTATTGGAGCAGAGCTGGCTGTCTGTCAGATAAATGACTGTACAGGCGTCTTTCCATTAGATACTGTGGCATCATAGGATGGTGTACAGTAGATGCTATTTAGAAAACCAACTTATGTATTACAAAAGACACTAGCTGCCTTGTGCAATCTAACTTTTGCTCACTTATATCTTTAGTCTTATGTGTTTTAGAAAAAACAATGTTTAGCTTATATGTTCTTCCATATTAGTCTTTGTGTGCACTGCAATTAATTGGTTTGCCATTTTGGGCTTTGATATACCTTTCATTTCTACTGCTAGAATAAAATGTAGAAACCTTTTAATGTAGGATATTATCAATTACAGTGTGTTCAGTTGTATACATTCTGTGCATCTCTGTTGTATTTCTGTGTAAAGCACCTGATTGCTCTCACCACCGGTCATGTTCTTAAAAAATGTAGAGACATATTTCAGTATGTGATTGAACTAATGGGATTGTGTGTATCCTGTAGTGACAACATTTGTTTCATGAAAGTATCAAACATAAAACATTTTTTGATTTTTATCCATTTGGAATGTGTCTAAGCAATGTGTTCTTTCACTTTAAGATGATTTTCAAAAAATTGTGACCCTGTACCTTCACCGTCTACTACTTATATACAGGTATGTATGTGTTAAAGTTTGTAAACTTTAGCTGGGGTGTATTTCAAATACCTCTTTATCTTATGGTGTCCAATTTTCTTGCACAAAGGGTATGTAGGTTGCTTGAAAGGTTATTTGTTGTATATTTGCTTCAAAATTTACTTAGACTTAAACAAAAGGACTTTTTGTTACATTTGCTACATAAGTATTAACCCACACAGTATGTAGCCTCCTCATATAGCTGTCAAAAATAGAAGCTAAGACCAATGCCAAAGTTTATTCCAGTACTGCTCCAGTAAAAAAGCAGTATATTACACCTTAGAAAGCCTCAGAGGTGCATGGGAAAAATAATTAAAAATGTCAAATAAACTAAGTATTTAAGCAAATAAATAAATAAACTGATTGCTTCAGGTATAGGTAAATACAAGCTGCATGTCTAATTATCTTATGATAGTTCGGATGTACTTCAAGCATTAGGTGAACGAAAGACTAAATTCTTGGGTAGGATGGTATCTTACCAGTAGTGCTGAATGAAGTGAAAGATGTTATTTATAAAATAACTAAGTGCACATATTCCATCAGTCACTTCAGATGGAAGGAACTACTTGATAACTGGAAAGCTGCACATGAAGGGAGGCAAAATTGATCACACTGTTTATGTTGTGCACGAGTCTGTATAAGATTATGGAAGGCTCCTTGCATGAAATTAGAAAGAAATGCCAATGGAAGATCTGTTAGACTTTTTTGAACTGCAGACTGGGCTAGAAGACATACTAAGACATACAGTGTATAAAATCACCTGACTTCCAAAAAGCGCATGATATATGACAGTTAGAGTTTTATGTTTGTATGTGCACACTAAATGCGCAGTACAAATTGCCTGAATTAAATAATATTAAAAATGTAAAAATAATCTGTTTTTCTCTGGTACCCCAGAGCAGAGCGAAATAGTATTTTGAAGTTTCCACAGTTCCCGCTATACTTGTGGCATACAGTTCCTATGAGGCTAAAACACTGAGACTTTTCTTAATGTAACTGCATTTGTGCTTCTCTTAACACCATCACCGTTTCTAAGTAATGTTGAATGCTACTTGGTTTTTGTTTGTTTACTATTATTTCCAACACACACAAAAAAAATTAAATTTGTGAACTTTCTAAGGAAAGGAAACTTGGTGGGAAATTGACTTGCTGAGTGAAATTGATTTAGCCTTTTGGCATTTTACGTTTGAGTAATCAATACTAATTAATAAGAATTATTGTTTTTGTTAAATGAGTAACTGAATTATAATATACAGGAAATTGCAATATCTGAGATTTTAGTCAGTTAAATGACACATACATAAATAACTGACAATGTTTATATTTTCTGAAGTAAACAATCTTCAGATGAGAGCTAATAAACATAAGACCTGTCACTTAACTGTACGTGATGTAAAATGACCACTGAATATTAGAACACTGATTATTTTTTGCTGATATTATTCTTGACCTGCTATACTATACAAAAACTCAAGTTCAGCAGTTTTTGTGAATAAGCAGGTGAAACTAAATTAAATAAATAGTATTTGTTTTGTAGATTGAGTTTCATTTTAATCCATGATTTCTGGTGCAGCTACATACTCAAGGTAGGCTGATGCTGTCTCTGCCACTCCATGTCTTTGCATTAGATTAAGCAGATTCGACAGAGTTAACAATGTATTTATTTTTTTATGCTGGTGTTTTGAAACTGAGGGAGAAAGTGAGAAACATAGAATACTAAGAGCATGTTTTGTCTTGTGTTTGCATGGTGGAACTGTGGGTGACTGTGTAAGTCCGTGAGAAAGAAAGCAGCTTTGATTGTATCTGTTCAAGTAGGAGAGGTGAATACTTGCTATTAATTTGAGCAGCAGAGCAGTCGTTAACCATTTTTGATAAATAGGAGATGTGTCTGTGTACACAATTATACCTTATTACATTCGTTGTTTGTTAAAAAAATAATACATTATATTGCTTTCTACTGAAACTATCAGAATTGTTCATTATACTGTGATATGGAGTTTTGGCCATACCGCCCACTCATAGTATGCATTTACAATGATGCACATGAATGGGATATGTGAACTTGAAGCACAGGAAAACCAAGTAACACTGTTTTTTTGCTTTTTCATAAAAATGACTAGACAGATGGACTCTAAACAACATTTTCCATCACAGGTTAACTCTTTGAGGGCTGAATATTTTTTCCAAAAGACAGAGGTTTCTGAAAAGCAATGATTTCACACAGAAATCAACGTAAAACGTCTGTTGCTGCATGCTGTGGCTGCCAGTTTGCCAAGATTGTGCAGCAGCCTTGCTGCCAGGCTGTCATCGTGTGGCTGAGGCAGCAGCAGCAGTGATCACGGTCACAGTGCATTGCAATCTGGTTTCTATCTCTTATCATAGGTAAGTGGCAGTCCAACCTGGCGAACATTGTCAACACCACGATTAGCTGGGGACCAATCAGCTGAAGCTAGAACCTCACATTCATTTCCGATCACTTGTATCAAAATCGGAATTTCGGCAAGTCATAGTCCAATTTGGAGAGAAGAGGTGATACATCGACCACAGAGTATTTTGCTTTATGCATTTGCTTTGATATCTCGCCAGATGCCCGTCCCATTTTTGCCGTTGTTTGCTCCTTACTACTCACACGAGCACAGGAAATCTCAGTCAAACCAGCTAACTTTCTTTCTAGCAATGAGAGTCCAACTAAAACATAACAGTTGGTTTTGTCACAGTTTACAGTTGATTACCATCATCAACTCCCCCTTTTGACAAAAGTCGACATCAGCCCTGAAAGAGTTAATGTACAAAACACTATAGCTTTTTTGCTAGGTTCAGTCATGAGTAACATCTTTAATCAATGTGGTCATCTGTACAGCAGTAGCAGTAGTGATCAATATTCTTTAAACAGATATCTGCAATGTTTTTGTTGTGTAGCCTCAAGGGGCCAGATGTGACACTCAAACAAGGAAACCTCTCCGGGGACAACTTGTTAAAAAGTGAGTTGAATATTGATGAAATCCATCTCTGAAAAAGGCTGCACCCACAGGGTTTCCTCCTAAAAACCCTCCCCAGTTCTTCCAGTCAATGCACTTTAAACCACCAGGGTTTCAGGTAAAAGGCAAAAGAAGCTGAACAAAGACCTGAAGATGGGGGAAAGTATAAAGCTAAAATTGCTGCTATCTGTTTAGCAGCTCAGTTAATTAATAATAATTATTAATGAATTATTCAGTTACTTACTCAGTTAATTAATAATTATTTTTTACATTATAATGAGCGTGGAAACATTAGAGACAGACAAACGCACATATATAGACCAATGCATGTACTTGTCTCTACACATTTCAGAAGTGCTTTTGTCTGCCATTATATCTGACATTTTGACTGTTGTAGCAGTATATCCAACAACCGCAAGTAGATTTTGGAGAAGCATTGTGGTCTATGTTTATACTATGTGTTAAAACACTGCAGCTGTATTCTAGCGTGGCGTTGTTGCATCTTCATTTGGACAGTAATGTTAACTTACTTTAGTTATTAATTTAGATATGAAGTCAGAAGGTGTCTGCTGCGCCACCTTGTCCGTGATTCTTCTTGTGTTGTAGGTACATTTAATGATTCAAGTGTTTTGAGTACTGAAATATGCATCTTCTACAGCTCTTCATTATCAACTCTCTTAATTGGCAGTCATTTTCACCTCCTTTTGACAGGGTGTGATCCACTGTTTACTTAGAGTGAATATTTTGCAATCCATATTTTTATGAACATAGCTGATAATTCTCTCAAAGTTTCCATGATACCAACATTATTATTGTTTTAATACGGCTGAACAACTAAGAACACACAGTTCTTAGTGATATGATATAATTTGCCTTTTTCACTAGCCCATTGATGACTTTGAATGCCAGTGTATAATCTGATGTTACATAAAGGTTTTTCCCTTGCAACAGGTTATGTTTATTTTTAACACATATGATATGCTCTCTGCACATATAACCCGCATTTATATGTTTAATAGATGTCTTTTAGGAAAGTTTTCTATTGTAGACATTTCATCGTAATTAGAAGCTTGCTTTCTATCAGACCAAGGTAAGAAGAGCACCGGTACCCTTTGAAGCGCAAAACCCCTGCTCCTGCTTTGAGTGCTGCCTTCTTGAGGCAGTGGATTGGTTCAAAAACATGACACTCCGTCAGCCGTCTAATTATCCCCACCCAGTTTTAAGCAAAATTCACTCACGGTTCTCTCCAGACATATATCATTTATACTTCTGGCTCACCGAGATTAACACAAAGTTAACTCTACAGTACATGGTACTGTTAGTCGTGCTCAAGTAATTTATTTATTTTGTGAGACTTAGGTGTTTAATAAAATAGGTGATGGGCTCCAGAGAAAAAGTTGTACAGATTATCTATTCTTGTATATTCTTTTTATATGGATGTAAAATGTGGATGTTCACATCAGCAGCGAAGAGGAAGCTGTTCAGCTTTGGTATGTATTTTACATACAACACAAGTGATAAATAAGGAGATACAGAAGACAACAGCAATTACTCCTGTTATATGCATGGTGTTTAAAGCACAATCTATACCTGTTTGTAAAATTTTACAGAGTACTAACAAGGAAGGACTATACGTGTCGCCATCAGTAAACTTCCAGCATAGTGCAAGTGCCAAAGTAGACCAAGCCACACATGGACCAGAATGGGGTTGAGCTGCATATGCCTTGGAGTAAAACACCAGGACAGAGTCAGGTACTATCATTTTATGAATACATCAGCATTCTAATGGGTACACCAAAAGCAGAAGAATATATTTATTGGGGGCTGGACAGTCTCTTGGCCTTGGAACCCCAGCAGATTTTTTTTTCTCCAGTGGATCTGGAATTTTTATTTGTGTGTGTATATATAGGACCACAACCCTAAATGCATTGAAGCAACTGCCATGTGATTGGTTGATTAGATAATTACATTAATGAGAAATTGAACAGGTGTTTCTAATAATCCTTTAGGTGAGTATGTATGTATGTATGTATGTATATATATATATATATATATATACTCACCTAAAGGATTATTAGAAACACCTGTTCAATTTCTCATTAATGTAATTATCTAATCAACCAATCACATGGCAGTTGCTTCAATGCATTTAGGGTTGTGGTCCTGGTCAGGACAATCTCTTGAACTCCAAACTGAATGTCAGAATGGGAAAGAAAGGTGATTTAAGCAATTTTGAGCATGGCATGGTTGTTGGTGCCAGGCGGGCCGGTCTGAGTATTTCACAATCTGCTCAGTTACTGGGATTTTCACGCACAACCATTTCTAGGGTTTACAAAGAATGGTGTGAAAAGGGAAAAACATCCAGTATGCGGCAGTCCTGTGGGCGAAAATGCCTTGTTGATGCTAGAGGTCAGAGGAGAATGGGCCGACTGATTCAAGCTGATAGAAAAGCAACTTTGACTGAAATAACCACTCGTTACAACCGAGGTATGCAGCAAAGCATTTGTGAAGCCACAACACGCACAACCTTGAGGCGGATGGGCTACAACAGCAGAAGACCCCACCGGGTACCACTCATCTCCACTACAAATAGGAAAAAGAGGCTACAATTTGCACAAGCTCACCAAAATTGGACAGTTGAAGACTGGAAAAATGTTGCCTGGTCTGATGAGTCTCGATTTCTGTTGAGACATTCAAATGGTAGAGTCAGAATTTGGCGTAAACAGAATGAGAACATGGATCCATCATGCCTTGTTACCACTGTGCAGGCTGGTGGTGGTGGTGTAATGGTGTGGGGGATGTTTTCATGATACACTTTAGGCCCCTTAGTGCCAATTGGGCATCGTTTAAATGCCACGGGCTACCTGAGCATTGTTTCTGACCATGTCCATCTCTTCATGACCACCATGTACCCATCCTCTAATGGCTACTTCCAGCAGGATAATGCACCATGTCACAAAGCTCGAATCATTTCAAATTGGTTTCTTGAACATGACAATGAGTTCACTGTACTAAAATGGCCCCCACAGTCACCAGATCTCAACCCAATAGAGCATCTTTGGGATGTGGTGGAACGGGAGCTTCGTGCCCTGGATGTGCATCCCACAAATCTCCATCAACTGCAAGATGCTATCCTATCAATACGGGCCAACATTTCTAAAGAATGCTTTCAGCACCTTGTTGAATCAATGCCACGTAGAATTAAGGCAGTTCTGAAGGCGAAAGGGGGTCAAACACCGTATTAGTATGGTGTTCCTAATAATCCTTTAGGTGAGTGTATATATGTATATATTATTATATGGCGGTTGGCTCCCTTTTAAACCGGACCCAGGAATGCTTCCGGTGCCATGACATCCTCCAGGAAGCAGTTTCAGTCTATAAAGAAAGTAGGGAGTTTCTCCCCCGACAGCACCTATCAACACCTAGGGACCCTGACAGGGCTGCACTTCTGGACTCCAACTTCCAAGCACTCTTGCAGGTGTCCTGACTTGATTGCCACACGAGGACCACTGCCACAGCATATGGGGGTGGAACAACTCCTGATCTTCAGCTTCTGTTAGTCCATCCGCTAAATGATACCAGCTGTCCCACTGGCCAAATTTGTTTGACATTCTGCTCTGGCCTGCCATCCGGGTAATAAATCCTCCCCCTTCCTAGCCTAGATGCCCATTCTCCATTTTAGACAAAAAAAAAAAATATATATATATTCCACATAAGAAAAAAAATGTTTTTAAAACTCATCTTGAAAAGAGTTCCCGAGTAGTTTTTTTTTCCCGGAGTCAAAAATTCCCAGTTACAACTTGTTTCTTTTTCTAGATCCTATTGCCTACAGTTTATTTGGCTGAATTTCAGCAGACATGCTGGCTTATGCTTTAAAAGTTGGCTAATGTGTTCTGGTCAACTGTACGTCACAACTGCTTCTGTGTCAATTGCCGCCTTCCCCCCATACTTTAATTATGTCTTTAGTGTCTTGGCCATAAGCCTAGAACATTCTGCAAACGCAAAGAACTTGCCGTCTGGAATAACACTTACAATTTTAAATAAACATGGCTTGTCTCTAGTAAATATTGTAAAGAATGAATTTAGTGTTATGTTTCAAGTAAGCATACACTCTTGTTTTCTTGTGGAAATTTCATAGTAGAAATAATCTGCACCAGATCCTAAGTAATCCTTTGATTGTAAAAATTTGGTAGTCTTAACTATCTTTCAGCTGTTTGTAATTTACTTTCATAGTGGTTATTGAATATTTTTGCATGTTTTCAAAATAGAATTTTTAGGCTTTAAGAAATATAAAGCTAAAATATCTACCAATTTGGAATATTTATTGCCATATCATAAGTGTGACCTTAATATTTTAAGGAATATTTATATAACTAAGAAAGCTATGTTCAGAAATGTTTTTTATTCATTAGTTGTGTTCCCCTTGTTTTCCTATACACTTTCTCTACTTGTCTTCAAGTCTCTTAATACTGATGCTCTATGTAAGAAAGCTCAGAGCAGACTATACTTTCTGAGAAGGTTGGCATCCTTCAACATCTGCAGTAAGATGCTGCAGATGTTCTACCAGACGGTTGTGGCGAGTGCCCTCTTCTACGCGGTGGTGTGCTGGGGTGGCAGCATTATGATGAAAGACGCCTCACGCCTGGACAAACTTGTTAAGAAGGCAGGCTCCATTTTAGGATTAAAGTTGGACAGTTTAACATCTGTGGCAGAGCGACGGGCACTAAGCAAACTCCTGTCAATCATGAAAAATCCACTGCATCCACTGAACAGTGGCATCTCCAGGCAGAGGCGTAGCTTCAGTGACAGACTTTTGTCACTGTCCTGTTCCACTGACAGACTGAGGAGATCGTTCCTCCCCCACACTATGCGACTCTTCAATTCCACCTGGGGAGTAAATGCGAACATAAATTTTATTTTAATTTTTTTCATTTTATTACTATTTAATTTAATATTGTTTCTTTGTATCAGTATACAGCTGCTGGATTATGTGAATTTCCCCTTGGTATTAATAAAGTATCTATCGATCTATCGATCGATCTATCTATCGATCTATCTAATTCACACAGAGTGAAATGTTTATAGGTATTCCTTAAGGCATTTCCATAATTTTATAATTTCCTTTTTTATTGTTTTTTTTTTTTTAGAGGCAGATTGGATGAGTGTTAACGTAAGTAAGACAAACTAGTCATACTTTGCGTTAGATGGACATGTTCTTGTCATGTCATGTCATGAGATTGGTCTATTGAGTTTAGTTCTTCAGTTTCATTTTCTCCCCACAGTCCAAACCTTCCATCTGGATGATTTTTTTATGTCAGCTTGTTTACTCTAGAAAACAATAATAACAATCATATGCATTTTTGACTAATATGCTCATCTTCATATGGATGATGATGACATTGTAGGTTTAAGTCTTTGGTTTTGGAAGCACACTTCTTTGTCAGTTTTTGTTAGATCTTCACATTGTGTGTGTGTTTTATAAAGTGAGCATAGAAACCTGTCTCCTTGCTGGTCTATTATTTCCATTGTATTTAGTCCAGATACATTTGTTGCTCAAATAAGGAAATTTTCTCCTTCATAGGGCAGTGTTGTGAATCACTGCCTCATTAGTCACTGTAAATGAATAGGTATATGCACACTATCTACTATACATTGCTAATGCAGTGGACAACAGCAAAAACAAACCGGACACCACATATACAATATTTATGTGGCTCTGCCACAGGATTCGTGCCATTTACTCATAGTCTGATGAAGGGTACTTTACTGTCAGAGGTTTAAGAGTTTGCATCTTTTTAATGAATTTTCAAAAGCCAATTGGTTACAGGCATTCAAAACAGTAGTGTCCTGATTCCTTTTCTGTTCTGGCTTGCTAAGTTTGTGATGTGCAATGACTTTTTTCTTTTAATATCATTCTCAATATACCTTAGTATTTGGACATGGTTCTGTTAACCTATAAGACATAATTTGAAACTACACATAGACATAATTTGTGCATAACTGCTTGAGCAATGAACCAGTTCTTTCAAGAGATAGCATATCTCAAAGAAGTTGTGAGATGCCATTCATCCACACAGCTGAGATTACACACTCCTTTATGACTAATAGACTTTATAAAGGGAAGAAGTGAGTACATCAAAGTAGGATATTTTCCTGTAGTCACATAATAATAATTCCAAGAAATACTTGGCAGCTAGTTTTGGTTGCCAAATGAACTGATGGGATGTTTAAGTGAATTAGCTCATGGCGGCTGACTGCTTATAGTGCAAGTGATCACTTATATTTTTTAACCTGTTTAAAAAAAACAATCTGTAATCCACTTAATCCAGTTTAAGGTCATGTGGATCCAGATTCTAATCTGTTAGCGAAAGACACAAGGTATAATCAACCCTAGTCAGATAACAGTCCTTTGCAAGCCACACTTGCATATATACTCGTATGCACACAGGGTCGTCTTGTAATTTCCAATCAATCAACATATACATTGTTGGTATTTCTCACCCTATTCAGTAGTGTAATCTGAATTTTTTTTCACTGAATTGTGCATAGGCTAGATTGTCATTTTGTTAAGTTTGTGATAAGCGCTAGAATGATGGACACACAACACACAGGACTTTTCCTGGCAGTGTCACTTTTATTTAATCTTCCTGCAGCCATGATTCTTTTGACACCCAAAATCACAAAACAAAAGATCTGTAGATCCCTGTGATCTGTTTTTACTAGAATTTTTCAGGCTGTCCCAGTACTCTCCTACTGTTTCTTCATTTTGATGATTGCTTTCTGTTTCCTGGTCCTGTACTTATTCAGATCTTCTGAACAAGACCACACTGTACTGCTCATTTTATTCGCCCAGTAGTGTCATCTAAGGATTCTGTATTCAATCAATCAATCAATCAATCAATCAACATTTATTTATATAGCACATATTCATACAAAAAAAATGTAGCTCAAAGTGCTTTACAAAATGAATAGAAAAATAGAAGACACAATAAAAAATAAACATAAGTCAACATTAATTAAAATAGAATAAGAGTAAGGTCCGATGGCCAGGGTGGACAGAAAAAACAAAAAAAAAAACTCCAAAGGCTGGAGAAAAAAAAAAAAAAATATTGATGTGTCTGTGCTGTGATGAAGCTCATCCAGGTCTGTCTAGATGGCTTACAGTGTTCTAAATAAGAAAGAAGCTTATTTAATAATAATAAACAACACTCGGGGCTAATTGTTAAATAAATAATCTCAAACACTTTCCAATTTTAACTAGGAGAGTTCAGGTACAGAAAATGGTTAAATGTATCTTGTTCAAATTGGTACTGGTAATTGGTTAGATATGATAGTAATGTGTATTTTTCTGTCGAGGTAGTTACTCCTTTACTTTGGTTAGTAACCTATCTCCTGTAGATGAAGAATCAGGCATGTTTCTATTCTTCATTTAAAATGTGCAATGGGTGACACCTCAGCACCACGTATGGAATGAAATATTGTGGGTTTTTTTTTTTAATATATATACAGTGGCTGGAGTCCCTGCCACTGACTCCTAAATGTTCCCTTGGAAGTTGATAATGGATGGATGGAAGTTGGAGAGCCTGGATGCAGGTTAGTGTCATACCCAGGACAAATCAATTACACATTAAGGGCCTTGCTCAGGGGCCCTATGGAGTGGAATCACTTCTGGCATTTACGAGATTCGAACTGGCAACCTTCTGATTGAGGCAAGGGATCTCTGCTGGCATTGTCACAACTCCATCCTATTTTGTTAGATATCGGTAAATAATTTATGATTCCACAAATAAATACCAGAGGTTTCTTTTGCATTTTATGTTAACAGAGGTGTGGTGAACAAGTGTCTTCAGAAATAAAATACAGTTTGCTACTAGTTTAAATTGGAATGAAGTATTTATTTTCTAAACTCAATTTGGTTGGATTTGAGCGGTCTTTTACTCTGATATTTTCGTTGAATCTTCTACAATACGGTTTTCTTCATTATGTCGGTACCATATAGAGGGTGAGTCAAAATTATGCTTACACTAATGGTACTGATATGTATATACTTAAATACAATTTTGTAGACAATTTATGTGCCACATATGGTACCTGTGTTGAACATGATGGCAAACAGGTTGAGATGTTCCTGTAAATCATCTTGCACATGTGAAGTATGTTTTGTGAATAAATTGTTTCCGCCATTCAAATATTAACAGAATTTTGACTCACCCTGTATAGGTAACTTTATTTTAAATTGTTGCAGATTTGCAATATAGTTTTAGATTTTCTTATATAAGATTGTTAATTTTGAAAACAAGGTGTTTTTCTTCAATATTCTCCTCAAACGTGATCTCAACCCAACAGTGTAATGTTATGTTAAATTTTTGACAACTTCTACCAATCTTCTATGTAAGGGAGGTTGAGTTTTGATTTTATATTCTGTTAGGTGCTTGGAACATAGAGTACTTTGTGAGCTTTTTACTTTCCTTAATTGATATCAAATCATTATAATTTTACTAACTGTCTTGTCAGAATTTCAATGTACTCAGCTCTTGTCTTTTCTTTCCACAATACATAATGAAAATATTTTATTCTTTAATACAGTGAGAAGTCAAACAAAATAAAAACAAGCTTTCAAGGCACCTCAGGCCCCTTCCTCAGGCAAGAAGTATTTCATACACAGCGCTAACTAAAATCAAAAATGCAGGGTCTGCTCCGAAAGAGCTGTAACCAATATATTGACAGGCCTTATGGGGAAAAAAGTGTCCAAGAATTCTTCCAAGGTAGTGTACACCAACACATACAGTAATATTATGCAATAATCTTTACAGTAAAATCCTCCAATATCAGTCTTATTAATTTCATAACAGACTTCAGTTCAGAACTAAACTAGACTGTGCTTAGTGTTATAAAGATGTGAAGTAGGAACTGGCATTTTAAACCGATTTCTGCAAACAAATATACAACCGGCAAATTCAGGAGTTACTGTTGCTAAAAACAGAGTGATATGAAAAAAGTTCTGAAGCTTTGACTGACTTCTGACTGAACTTTTTCTCAAAGGTCACTTTAGAGTCAAGATCTGACTGAACTGACTATGTCTCATTACAGTATGCCACCCCGCCGCCCTGACTTCTCCGTTCTTTTCTTCCCTGTAATCTTACAACGCAGAAGTTTTTTTTTTTTTTTTTCCTTGCCCAAGAAAGTAGCACACATGGTGTGTGGGCTGAAGTCCATAATTGTCATTTTCACTTTGTTTATATCAAATGGATTTTGGGAATGTGCTTGAAAAGTATAGACGAAAAGGTGTAAATCTCATTTGCTTGTTTCATTTTTTTAATATTATCGCATGCATTATGACATGTTTTGTTTAATTATTAAATTGTGATATTCTCCATCTCTACCACACCTTTTGTTTTTTTTTTGTTTTTTTTTTTTAAGAATGCTACATAAATCTATGTCATCAGCTTTATCTGCAACATGACTTAAGTCAAGATAACTCTTCCCCCAACCCACTGAGGAGGTTGTCGCTTTATATTATATGTGACAACACCTGGGTGCACTGCAGTATGGTTAAGATTAGGACTGGGGAGAGTTATCTGACTTAAGTCAAGTAAACCAAGTGACAAAAGCCAATAATTCAATTGGCTGCCAAGCGGAGCTACTGAATCACAGAGTTCCAGACCCATCTCCAGGAACCCTTATTACATTAAATTGACTTTTCCAGGTTTAAATTTCTTATGCGTTTGAATACTTTAATGTGTGTGTGTTTTTTTTTTTTTTAATTGACTGTATTTACAGCATTTTGGGCTTACTAAAACACAACATTTTGTATATATTAAGATTTCTAAAGGACAGTTTAAGTTATTGCACTACTTAAAATAAAAAGTAGCGGGTGCAGACACAGACACAAGCAGCCTGTTTGCAAAGCCATTACTAAAATTATTACTTTTACTATGGACATTTCACTGTGTTGGGACACGGCAGTTACCAGGAAGAACTACAGAATCTGCTGTTTACAAAGAATATAGATTTCTCTTACAACTTGTTTATGTTCTGTGTCTCTCCGGAGAAATCTCTGCTATAAAGTATAGCCCCTCTTCTCAATGTATAGCTTTACAGATGCACTTATTTATTGTATTTTATTATTATTATTATTATTATTATGGATTGGTCATAGTTATCGAGACAGTTCAATTTTTATGTGAAAACGATGAAGCTGCACTTTCCAAGAAAAAGTGCAGCACTTGTATGTGTGCCGCATCAAAGAAATGAGGAATTTCCATTGATGTCACACTTAATTCCCGAACATTTATTTACTACAAATGAGCTTTATATGCTGAATACAAAAAAGATTCAAATTCTGAGTAATACCAACCATTCTCTGCTTTAATAATGTTTAACATTTGCATGTACATTCAGCAGCACTCCTTGGCAGTGGCAGATTACTGGTAGTATGAAGAAATCAGGATTGGTTGGTTTGGTTGTTTGGTTGATGTCGTTACCAGCTATTCAATGAGCTGTTTTCAGCTTACTGGAAATGTTTTTGTTCAATCAGAAGATGAAGTAGTTTTGGACTGAGGACTGAGGGTTGTGCCAGCTGGTATAGCTATGTCAGGACCATGTTTGCCTATATATTTGTTCAGAGTGGTTTACTGTTAGCAAAACTACTACAATAATAAACTTTACAACAGCAGCAGACCCGAAAATGCTTTTGTTAGGCAATGAGCAGAGATGGTATGCTTTGCTGATGTAAAGATTGATATCTTGGATGTGGGTGATGTATAAGTTGTTTTTGTGTTAGATTACCCATATTTATTAGCTTACGTTTTGCTGTTTTTATGTGTTTTTCAGTTTATTTTCCTGTGTAGAGTTTTTGTAAAGTTGTCCTGTGTCTGTAAACAGCTACGTCAGGGCTCAGAATTGGTATCCTGTTGTGCCTGTTGAGTCATCCTCCATGGCTGTGCCCTTGGGTAAAATGAAATGAGTGTTGTGATATAGAATTATAATATACAACCATATGTTAGTTACAGTATGTAGAGCACTTTACATGTTCTAATCTAAAAGTAAGGAACAGTACTATAGGAGGTGGGCTTCTATTAATAAGTAAAGGCAGCACAGACTCACCAAAACATTTTCAGTTTAAAAAGTGGTTCATTTTTATTTTATTTATTAACTATGGGGCTGTGCCCCCTGCTTGTTTTGCTCACCCACCCCTCCGAGATGGTCACGTCTCGACCCAAGCTTTTTTTGTGTAATAGAGAGATTTAATCTGCCTATATTTAACATTTTAACATTTAGTTCCAATTTTGTCTGTATTGTCTATCTGCACACTGTTTTCCCCATTATAAATTGTCAATGTATCCTAATTTTATTTTACATAGTTCCTGACATGAAAGGAAAGATTCATTTGTGATGAATCAGTGGGCATAAAATATTTAGCGATAGTGTAGTCAATCACTGCTTTATAGTCAAATACAAGCAAAATGACACCTTTTATTGGCTAACTAAAAAGATTACAATATGCAACTCAGGCCCCTTCTTCAGGCAAGATGTGCTTACATATTGTAATCTTTTTAGTTAGTTAATAAAAGGTGTCATTTTGCTTGGCTTTTCTCTACATTCATAATGGCTAACATGGTACAACACCCTAGTACTACAGTCAAATACAAGAATATTCTTTGGACATAATGACATAGACTTATAGTAAGTTTCTGTGTGTTCTCATTGTGTTTACAATAAGTATCTAAATTAATTTTGTCCCCCCACCCCTGTCATAGCTTTCATGATTTTACATTATAACTGCTACTTATAGCTGACATAACTGGAATGCTGAATTTATACTGAATCAGGGCACATAAGAAACTTGTTGATAGGATGAAATATCACTACTTTTCAGTCAGAAATTCCAAGATCCCCTGGCACATTTTCTTGGCTTAGGACAGAAAGGGTTACTAGACGTTTTTTGTTTTAGAATAAACTGACATAGCGGTACAGGGTTGTGAAACATGGAGACCTAGTGTGAGATTATTGGACACAATGGAGGAACCAGTCCTGCATATTTGAGACCAATCAGTTACTTGCAGACTCTCGGTGGTAGAAGAAATTTAAGTTGCTTGAGAACATAAGAGCATGTCTTTGGATTCTGAAAAACATAGAAACATATGGGTAATTTGTAATCGATATACAGAAAGCACCCCAGCTGTAAGTAGACACACCACGTTCCAGAAGGTTTAAGGCAGGAATGATATCCGCAATGCCGTGTGAGATTTGAGGATTGTTTTTTTTTTTTAATTTGTTGTTCATATTAAGTAAAGTGACAGTTTGTGTGTTGTGTACACAAAAACCTTCATTATGTAGCTAAATTACATTTTTGTGAAAAATGGTGCTTGTAAAATAAGTGTTTACTTCATTTTTGCACTCTATCTGTAGACTTTACTGATCTTAAATGATATTTATTAAGATTTTAAACATATAATACAAACAGCTGATTTAACCTAAAAATTTTCTTAGAAAGACCAAACAAAAATCTAACACATAAGATTTACCTTTTTACATCAAAGAGCAGTTTCTTAAAGCTCTTAAACAAATAGTATAATGATGTCAGTGAAAGTTCACAATGAAAAATCTTCCTAGCATAAACAAAGCTATTTTGCCTATACAGTATAGTATTTTGTAACTTTGAAAAGAACAAAAATGTGAAAAATACAGCACATTAATTTTGTCTTTGGCAGTTTATGAAACTTTTTACCATTTTTTTTTTTTTTTTTACATGATTTACCTCTAGATGGACAGTGAGCAATAAATATTTGAGACAAGTGTTGTTGACCGAGGGAACACACTGGTCACAGAACAAATGATGGGGCACCAACTGGGTCGCCCCATTTTAATATTTACAAAATCCAAAAATTAACAAGTGCTTGATGGCGCATTAAATAATAGCAAAATGTAAAGCAGTGCAGCAGCAGAAATTAACAAGAAGATTCAAGGTTCTTTAGAGTGGTTAGTACTCTGGTGGGAGCTCCGTTCTTCAGTCTACTCTCTCAAGAATGAGACGACCCTTGCCATGAGCACCTTGTGGTAGTTCTTTCCTCCATTGACCCAAGAAGGCAAATCTCAGACATGTATACATGACGCAAGTTAAATAATTTCTGGAAAATTATATTTCCCGATATTTTTCTGTCAGATGATATTTGAGGAATTTTAGCTTCACAAACCCTTCTCATGCACAAAACTTTGTTTTATATGGACAAATGTATTAAAGAGGATGTATTTAGTTATAGCTGTGCCAGCTTTGCTAATGTAAATGAACTCTCAGCATCAAAGGGCAGAAAGCCAGTTAATCTCAAGAGATTTACACTGACACAGCACATTTCACTGTTTATGTTGCCATTACACCTAACAGCATGTCTTTGGACAAAGGGAAGAAAATAATGTACTTGGAGGAACCCCAAAAAAACACAAACACAACATAAAAATTACAAAATTTAGTCTTTCAATTTGACAAATTTAAAAAAGTCCATCATTCAGAACATCTTGAATCTTTTGTAGAGTAGTTTCTATTGTAGTTTTACCATAGCCTTAGACATATACCCTAGAGGTCTGAGTAATCTTTCACTCTCAAATAAAAGGTATTATTTATAGAAGTTACTCAAATCCCTGTTTCTTAAGAAATTCTTCCTTAAGAATGTTTTGCTGATATTTCACATTCGTAGTATTATGTATTTGTCCTGTGCCTTTTTGTTTAATTCAGGTTCCATTCTTATGTAGTTAGCATATAGGAGTCACCTTTTTATGAAATTCCTGGAAATCATGTTTTACAAGAAAATATAACCTAGTTTAGATGATCATTTGTGACAGATTGTTGGCATTCTTGTGTGTATCGTTTAAACTCTCAAAGACCTAATAATATATTGAAGAACTGACACCTTTAAGAAATAAAATTCTATCCACTGTTTATAAATTCTGCTTTACATGCCTTCTTTCTTGCTGGCTGGGCAGAGGAAGCACATATCTTCTTCAATGCCTTTTTTGTGGTCTATTGTTATCAGTTTGTGAAAGCAATAAGAAACTTTTTTATAACCATTCCTGCCTATAATTGCTTCCAGCACTGTACAGATTTAGACAAGCAATTAAATCACTCCTTTCAAAAGTTATAAATACATCTAAAGTGTACTTACTCTTTATCAGCAAATCCATTGAATTACAAAAAATAACTTTAATGTGATATTAAACTGAGTAAATTTGTTCTACCCGTTTGTTAGTTGATCTGTTACTTAATATTAGGGAAAATAAGAGATTTGTGATTGCTGGCCTTTCAATAAGTGATTCTATCAGTATGCTGTTACAAGATTCTCACTAAGCAGTCCTGTGTCCCACACAGTTGTTAGTAAAACAGTTATTTTTTGTTTATTTATATTTCATAAGTTTGTGAAATAATAAACGCCCACACAAGGAAGGTTAATTGAATGAAGCTTGCGAAGACAGTACACAACTTTGAATATGTGTGCGCCCAGTTAAGGATTTTTATACATGCAGGTATACTTTTCTAACCAGGTATCAAAGAATCTCTGCTTACTCTTTACTATGCATCCTCTGTAGTATTAGGGTGTTATACTGTGTTAGCCATTATGAATGTAGTGAGAAGTCAAGCAAAATGACACCTTTTATTGGCTAACTAAAAAGATTACGATATGTAAGCTTTCGAGGCAACTCTGGCCCTTTCTTCAGGCAAGAAGGGGCATGAGTTGCCTCAAAAGCTTGCATATCGTAATCTTTTTAGTTAGCCAATAAAAGGTGTCATTTTGCTTGACTTCTCACTATGTATCCTCAAAACACTCCCCTGCTTTCAAAATCACCTCACATCATCTAAAACTGGTCTCGGTGGCAGTAGGTGCAGCAGGTCAGCCCAGACTTGCCTGTCACCAGCTACAGGATCCAATTCTTCCTGGGAAATTCCCAAGTTTTCCAATGCCAGCTGAGAAATGTAATCTCTCCAGCATGTCCTTGGGCTGTTGAAGGGTCTCAGCCCAGTGGGATGTGCCCATAGCAGCTCCAGGGGGAATCCTTGTGACATGTCCAAACCACCTCAACTGGCCTGTCTTGATTTAGAGGAGGAGTGATTCGCCACTGAGGCTCTCCTGATTTTCTGAATGTCTTACCCTATCATGGAATGTCAACCCAGCCACCCTGCAAAGAAACACCACTTGTACTGCCTGAACTTGTGATTTTCATTTTTTTGGCCTTGATTACAGGTGTGGACAGGGATATAGAGTGACCAGTAACACAAGAGTTTTGCCTTTAGTCTCAGCTCCACTTTCAAACTCATAGTGCAGACAATCTCAAACCCATTCAAACTTTGCCAACTTTTTAGTTCCCGCCGCAGTTAACTCTGGCAGTGGACATATTTATTATTAGTATGGATTGGATTATTATTTTGCTTTTAGACTTGTATGCAAACATAAACTGTGAAAGTGCTGGTTTTGAAAGTATTGATCATACAGTTCTACTAAACAGACTTGATGATTCTGTCTATCAGTCACTGTTTTTTGCTGGTTTATTCATGTTCATTAAACATTTTTCACTATTTTCTTAAAAGGTACTTCCTCTGTCCCTTTTACAACTACACATGATGTCCCTTAGGTTTCAACACTGTAACCAATTCTGTTTTCTCTGTGATTGGGGGTGTAATTTAGAAATGATATTAACATTCAGGGCTGTGGAGTCGGTAGATAAATGTTTCTACTCCGACTCCTTAGTTGCTGGTACTTCTGACTTCGACTCCTCTGCATTTAATATGCTAATGTATTTTCCATGTTGATTAAAGGAGAGCAACATACACGTCATTTAACCACAGAACTACTGGTTAGGAATTTGACTCTCTATCGTATTGGCCAGTTTAAACAAAAGACAAGAACCCCTGAACACACATCAGGCCATAGCACACACCTACACTTACACTTGTTTACACTCAAATGAACTTGTTAAGCACATTATATCGGAAATAAAATGAAAACACTTGTAATGTACCATAATCCAGATTACAATATGTGAATGTCAGGTTGTATAATAGTTCATCTGAACTTCATACTAGTAGTAACACAACTATGCACTGGGCTTTATTCTTACATCAGATAAATACTTTATTATGACTATTGTTTGTGAAGTGGGACAATTAAACTTGCTGTATTTTTTTTTTCATTACAATTTAAATTTATTAGGAGTCGGTACCATTTTTGCCGACTCTAGGTACCCAAAATTGTCTCCGACTGCACTTCCACAGCCCTGTTAACATTCATATGCTGATAATCTGTTTATTTATCACTTAAATCAAATGCTTCAGTTAATCAACTGTTTTAATAATAGAAGTAAATGTATTATTTATTTTGTAAATACAGAGGTTCCTTATGAACAGTAAGGTAATACCAAATAATCAAGTCAAAAGGTTTGAATTTTAGTTTGGCTGAATCCATCTGAAATGGAGGTGTTATACTTGAAACACATTCAGCCTTCACTTGCCATACGTTTGTGCTTTCAATAACCTGCTTTCTACAAGTTTTAAATACTGAAGAATTATGTATGGCTGTTTTAGCCACAGGATCTTGAAAAGCTTGTTCGTTTATTAGTCACCAGTAGAAAGGGCCTGTGTAATTATTTATGGACAGGATATTTTAATCATTCACTTACTACTCTACAGCAAGGATCGTAATTAAAATGAAGAAGAATGACTACACAAGCCCAGTGTTTCAATCACTTCACTGGCTTCCATTTAAAATTAAAGCAGATTTTTAAATACTGAATTAGATGAAGGGATTGTCTTAATGAATTATAATTAACTCATTATAATGCAGTCATCAAAATCTGTTAAATTTCAAAAACTCCTCCTAATTATATATCCAGTTGTAAATTGTTTTATTTCAGAAATGAGTAGTGCATATGCTGTAGGGGCAGTGTGTCCACTTTTTTTTTTATTTTTAATTTTGGTCCTACATGGTAGAGGATCAGATACAATATGAAGTGTGCTTTTGTAACAGAAAATTAAATATTATGACCAGCTTTACATGAAATGACCCATATAAGCATTAAACAACATATTACTGTATATCACATCTCTAGTACTTTCCCATACATGGCATATTTACCTAAGGCACATGCTGATATGCTTAGTGCTCACATTCACAGTTCACTGGCTCTGAGCACATGCTCCCACACAGCAGACATAATGGTAGAGCAAACAAGACATTATGTTCAAGTAATTAAATATAATATAGACTGTATTGGTTACAAACAGTATGAAACAGTATCCATGATCAATAACAGTCTCAACAATATAATTTTAAAATCAAGTAAATAAAAACAACATTACAAAACAAATAACCAATAAGTCAAATGTACAACTCATCTGATAAACAATTAAAGAACTGGGGTTACAGAGAAAAGAAGAGGTAAGTGGGTGCAACATGTAAGCAGGGCAGGAGAGACTGCAGCATAACAAGTAACTATAGTGGTGAATTTAGCATTTACAGTACGAGTGGCCAGAGTATCAGTGGTTGGCTCACCCAGAGTTCCTTTAGCAACATCAGGGAGTACAGTATTCATCTAATACCTGGAAAGCTAACGGTACTGAAGACTTCTTCTTTCTGCTGTGTGGGAATGGAAACCAATGGACAACAAAACAAATCTGTTTGAATTCATTCATTATCTTTGCTTATTTACAGGGTGCCAAACTGTGCTCATAAGTACATAATCATGCGTATAGCAAATGGAACAGCATAAAGCATTACAAAGAAAAGGAAAGTGGATGCTGAAAATAGTGGCTTTCAAGAAAAGATAAACTTTAAGTCGCAATGCCTCGTTTGTGCACAAACGATATCAGTATGCAAGGTATGTAATATTAAAAGGCATCATACAGCAGTGTACAAAAAAAATTACAAATACGCACTTGATGCGAGAGAGACTATAATGAAGGATTTAAACAGCCAGCGGAGTAAGCATAAAAGTGCATATACAACAGTTCAAAAGGCAGCTGCATAAGCCTTATTTCTTGTAGCAGAAGAAATTTCAAGAAGTAAATACCAATTTAACAATGGGACTCTAATTAAAGGTGTGTGTTTAATGTTGCTGAGGGTTTTAAAATGAGAATATGGCAAAAACGTGAAATTCATACCATTGTTTGGCAAGAATTAAGGACTTGCTGGGCTGTTAAAGAATTAAAGTATTGACTACCCAAAGTTCCACTGCATCATGCATCGAGAGACTTTGTGGTGCATCACAAAAAATGTCTATTTTGGGCACAGTGACTACCTGAAAAGGTCACCAACTTAATTAGCAGTGGTAACTGTGCTCTGACACACAAAGTTAAAGAGTTTTCATGAAGAGCTGAATGCTGCAGATGGGATTTACAGTTGCATACAAATATCAGGTGGCTAAGTGCAGAATAATATCTTTAGAAAGTTTGTACTCTTAGAAAAGAAACTATTTTGTAAATAACCAAAATTAAATGAGATTCTACATAACCTAAAGGTCTGACTGTTGTGAATTTTATAAATTTCCTTGCATTCTTGACTGACATCACATAGCTTTTTAAAATGCTCTTTAGCCATTTTTCAGCATTAAGGAATAAACGTAACTTGAAGACCTTTTTGAGCAATAATATCTTTAACTCAGTATGATAGTTGCACAGAGCTGTTTCAGGAGATGAAGGAAAATGGCCATAATTTAAACTTTTGTCAGTTTGTCCCTGACATAGACATCTGTGTTGAAACTATTAAGACCATGTTTCAGGAATGTAAGGGAATGGAGTCAGACTTCAAAAGTTTTTTAACAACTCTCTTAAGATAGATATTACAATTGAAAAAGTAAAATATCACATGGAACTGTGTAAGTTGCAGGCAGATCAAATTCTTTGTTCATTTTCAGAGGGAAAACAGGTGCCTGTCTCACAAGGTCAAGTGTTTTGGGAATTGCTCAACACTCGGACCAATCATTTTATTTGAAAGTTTTGCGTATCTTTCAGACTGCATCAGATCTAATATCATCCACTCCCCGTCTTTTAACAGCAGTATTCTGAGTAATACCAGGTGTGGTAGCTTTACTTAGGACATTTTTTTTGTATTGTTCTGTACTATACTACTTGCATGAAGACCTCTCAACTGGGAAAATCCTAGTCCACCTACCATAACTCAGTTTGAAAGTGATTGTATTGTATTTTTTAAAGTGGGGGAAAAGTCATTCTCTCTGCAAGACTTTCTTTTTAATATTTGGCAAGAATTTTTTTGTGATAATTTAAAATAAACATTCTTTGCCATTGCCAAATGTTTATGCTGTTTTAATACACTGTATATGAGGAACAACTTTGAACCTGGCTGTGTTGTATCATGTAGCTGTTATGATCCAAGCCTTTTAAAAAATATTTTCCCTGATGTTTTACTGCAGTAGTCATGGTAGGTTTTGCATTTATGTATTGTTTTTAGGTGGAAAGTTTTAATTGTTTTCAATTACATTGTATTTTACCAGATGTTAAAATTATTTTGCATCTGTCCACAACACCATTATTTCTATGTACTGAGTGCTACTGTTATATAATATTTTTTGTTTGCGATAGATCTGTTATGAAGTATGTGACATCACCATAGCTTGAATAATAATAATAAAAAAAGTTGCCATGTTTTCTTTTTCTAAATACTGACTTTATGCTATGAGTTTTTAACTACATCTTAGGATTCTGATAATTAGATTTAATAAAAATGGAAAATTAGTACATTAGAAAAGCTGTGACAAGAACAGACCATTCACCTGGATTGTCTAAAAAAAAAGCACCAAGTCAAGATCTGAAGATCCCTAAAGTCCTACTTTTCACCACACTACCTGGTAATTTATTCCATGTGTCTATGGTTCTTTGCATAAGGAAAAACTTTCTATCAAAATCTGTCTTTAACAACAATGGTGGCCCTGTGTTCTTGTTGCATAATTTATTTTTAGAATAAAAGCTGGGTTCTAGTGTACCAATTCCTTCTTACAATATGCTCAGATTACAGGTTTGTCTCATTTTACATATTACAGATTTATCTCATATTCTGATCCATTTTATTATAACTACTTTTTCTTCAGCAGTACAGCTTTCAACACTTTGAAGGGTAAGGAGGTTGTGTTTTCGGTTTTTTGAAATTTTATTAACATAATTTCTACATTTTTGTATTATCTATATTAATGTGTTTTTGAATGGGTATCATTTTTTGTGTTCTCCTAATTAAAAAAAAAAATGTTACAGTTCAGAATGCCCTCTACAGTCTTTTTGCTGATAGTTTAGCTAATATAGTTAATGATGAGTTACTCATATTGTTACATGCTAGAAAAGCATAAATGACTATAATTATTCTTATACTCAATACTGAATCAAACTGTGAAGTGCAAAGGTAAATTCCCTGTGTGAGTTCTCGTTTGACTCTTTAACCAAAAGCAGTATTCTGAAAAGAAAAAAATATATAATTTTGAACGTATTCTTGTTTTGATATGTATTTTCCAAGTTATAAGAATGTATGGTTTTTTTTTCAGTAAATCTTTGACATCATATTGCATTGTATTATATTGAAAGTGACTGTTTCAAATTGAATAACTTTCAAAGGAATGTGTGGAAATTTTCTTTGGATGCTCAAAAAGGTTAGCTGAAATAAATTTTTATTCTCCTCTTCCTTCTATATGAACCAGAAAATGTGAATGTAAAAGAACACTATAGTGAAAATCCCAAGAAGTATGGAACACATTGCACAGACTAATAACAAAGGACATTGCAAGATTCACAAAGATGAGCACCTAAAGTGTAAGTATAATTTAATGTTTTTCCTTAAATAGTATTTGTTAAGGTTGAGTATATTACAGGATCAATGTAATTTAGATTTTGAATCTAGTTTTGATTTGTTAATATATGACTTTTTGTGAACAAGTGTTTTTAAAAATGAAAAAAGATATGTTAAAACTATGAATATACTATTGCCTTGTTTCCCACAAAAACCTGATCAGGCAGTGGGGGTACCTTGTGGGCTGTCAGTCTTGGATAATGTCACTGTTTTGGTCACATGACTATTTCTGTTGGTTAGTTCACATATGTTTAAATCGGTCATTAATGGTTATGATTAATAGTAACTCTTTTGCTTAGTTCTACATGGGGTAATTAAAAAAAAACTTTGCAAATTATTTTAAAAATGAATAATAAGCTAACATGAAATAATTAATAATACACAAACACAAAAAAGAATGTGTCAGTTAAAATGAATGACTAAAGTGAATGCACTAGTAGCCAGCCGTTCTGTTGTACTATGTAGCACACTGACACACTTTTCTATTTCATGGGTAATGCTAAATTGCAACTTCAAATTATCACTTAGAAAAGTATTTTGTTGATGATGCTTATCCAGCTCCGAAATCAAATCTGAATTTGCTGAGGTATTTTGCATAAATACCTTACTTCAGAATTGTAGCTACAGTGGTGCACAAAAACATGAGTAAAATGTGGCTGCATATTCAAAGAACAGTTATTCTTTGCATTTTCGCAAATTTTAGACTTATTTTACTGAAATTAACACTTGTCACTGGCGTAATATGTACAGTACACAATGGGCATGTCTGCTAATTGCACAGCATGTTGAAAAGCTGCAGCAAAGTAAGCTAAGCTTCCACTTTAATAAAATACTGTACTAATAAGTCACAGTGTCTTTTTTTCCTTTCTTGTTACAAACCCACATCATACACAATAAAAACAAGGCGGTTTAATGGGCATCGTGGGAGGAGCAATGTTAAGATAAAACAATGAAATAAAGTTACAGTGGGATTCTATTTAAAAAAAAAACATGCAGTACCTGAAAATTTCCCTTCCAAAAAGAGTCTGTCTATGAATAAAGTTTTTATGGCATGAACTTCTAAAAGTACTAAGTGCAATGTAGGAAATGGTTATTGATTTTCATTATTTATATGAGTTTGTCACAGCAACTGTGGAAATTTTCCAGTGGTGGCCCACCCCTACATTTTCTATTTGCAGGAAATGCAGCACTGCTGCCAGTTGGCAGAAAAAAGATGTTCAACGTAAAGATAAATGCAAGAAATTCCCCACCCCATTACTTCGTCCAGACTTGCCATGCATTGTCAGAGAGTGAAATCTAAGAGGTTGAAGAGAATCTGCAGAAGAATACCCACAGGAAGTGGGAGGACCTGGGTAAAGTATACTAGGTTTACCCCAGGCCAGTTATTTTTAGGTAGAAATCTGTTTTATCATTCAGTCCTCTGCTAAGGGCTATTTTTTTAATGTTATCTACAAAAGCACAATTGAATTTCATGGCAGACAGCTCAAGGAGCATTAGATTATAAAAAGAGGATTTAAAGGAAATTATATAGGGGAATTGGATGCCCTCCAGCATGAACAAGAGCATGTTTAGCCATAGTGCTACCTAACGATACAATTCTCTGCTGGAGTCAATGTAAGAGAAAGACTGAAGAGATCGAAAAGAAGGAAAGTATTTGGAGAAAGAAGAATGCAATTAGCCAGAAAGGATGAAATATATTTTGCAATATAGGTCTGGTATTTAAAGATAGAGCTGCAGTCCCAAAACAAATGGAGAAAAGTGCCATGACCATATGATAGAACTAACAAAAATGGCTCGTAGACCTACCCCTTGCAAAGCACCTAAAAGGTATAATGTAAAGTCTATGTACAGATTTCAGTTTTGAATGCTAGTGGTTGGTATTGTTTGAATGGGACGTGATATTTCTAAAGATGACATTCTACATAAAGGGGATCTTGTGTGAAAGGTCACTTTGCTAGATTGAACATACTGTATAGGAATTTGTTTGTAATAAGATTTGAATAAAGCAATTTATACAGCGGATAAATAATTTCCAAAAGAAAAGGATCAGGAAAAGATAAGAGCATGTTGTAAGTTGTGCTATAACAATGGTGTTTACCCATGTTTGAAGTGTGTGTGTGTGTTGTTATTTTTACAGATTGGTGGAAATAATCTCATGGTGTGGTGCTTACCTTGAGTATTTGAAGGGGGTATTATAAGAACTTGGGTATAGTGAGAAACTATGAGGCAGCTGCATAAGTGTGTGCATTCCACACTAAAGCAACGGGTGTGAGTGCTACTCTATTCCACCCCAATCAGGATTTGTGGAGGCATCAGTACGCGAGGTACCAAGTTACAAATGAAATAGATGAAAAGTTAGCAAAGCTGTTTCATTGTGAAAAAAGCACCAAAGTGAGATGGCCAGAAAATGATTACTTGCTTGTAGAGTATTTGGGAGTTAGAGTGTCCGTGGTACGAGAACAAACTACGTACAATCATGTTTGGTAATTGGAAGAAGTCAGGGACATGTCCTTCTGGATTGGGTGAAGGAATTTGTGGTGTATAAAAAGAGAAGATTAACAGCAGAGGTCATCTTTGTTGGCAGTCAAGTCTGTTGGTAGTGGAGGGTGTATTACGTAATCCCTGAGGAGCTTGAGAAAAGATGGGAGGGTGTGCACTTCTCTTATTTATCCCCTAGAAGCAGGAGTGAGCAACATTGATCCCGGATAGCCAAAAAGTCACTGAAGGTTTTTAGTTCAACCCAGTTGCTTAGTTCGAAATTAATCTTTGCCCATTTCAGACATTAATTTTATGGCTTATTATTGTGTTAACCCTGTCGGATCATATTTATATTTTTTCATTTTCCAAGGCCTAAAATGCACAAATGATTCTCTGTCCTTCACTTTTTTTCTCATCAGTTTCTTTTCAAATATTTTACTAAACCAGATCATTTACGATGAATGCCCTCAGGTGTAAATGGAGACAAGTCAGTTGGAGATCTGCTGGTTGTTTTATCATTTGCAGCTTACTGCTAATAACGAGCAGTTAAAACTTGCACCCATTGTGGCCCTCCAGGACCAATGTTGGTCACCCTGGCCCTAAGCATCTAAAGTAGAGCATACAGGAGGCAAGAGTTTTTTGTTTCTTTTGTGTGTGGAAGAAACCTTTTGTTTCTTGGAGCAGCCTGAAAGAAGGTGGAAGAAAAAGGACCATGATTTTTTATTTATTTTTTTATTTTTATTAAGCTTTGTTTTAGAGTCTGAAATTCCTTGATCGTCCTTCTCATATTTGAAATGTGAATTTTAATTGATTTGTTGGTGTTTTTCATGTACAGAACTCACTTTATTTCAACCTTTGAAAAGTGCAGATATTTATATAAAGAACTGTTTTATTTTTTAACACCTTGTCTGTATCTCTCTCAGTTTCCCCTTTTTACCCTTGGTACGGCTACTTGATGCTCCAAAGTTGAACCCTTGTAATGGACATGGTGGGTATGGAGCATCACAGAGCACGAAGAGGAGAGGAAACTGAAATTCCAAATGCTCAGACAACTGACCTTAACTGAAGAAAGAAACGGTTAAGGAAGGAATAGAGAACACAGATATAAGGGATTGAAATTTTTGGAACCTCAAGTCATTAAATACTTAATCCAAAGAGGCAATACCCAGGTTCACCAACTTTTGAAAAAGAGACAAAAAAACACCAATATAAAGAGCCTCACTGAGGAAAAATTGGTGTCTCTGAGTGCCATTTAGTGCAAGATCCTCGGAGCAGTTTCTTTTGGTATAAGTTATGGGGAGTGACTATAGTTCACAGGTGAAACAGGATGGAAGGGTGTCCATGGACAATACTGGACATATGATGGAAGCACAATGGAAAGCTCATGATGGGGAAGGTAATATACCCCATTCTTTATATTTCAACAGGACCTGGAAATTTCCAGGTTCTTATGGAGAACCCTGAGTTCTGTAAATGTAAGTGAATAGTCAAGTGAAAAAGCATAGTCTTGACTAAGCCTGGGAAGTGCAAGACCTTCCAAAGGAAAATTAATATCAGAAATGGAGAGTTTATGAAGATTAGCAAAAATGAATGAAAAATTGTAAAGCGTTTATTGACTTCACTAGGTTTGTTGATTATAAGTCCAGAACGTTTTTTAATGGAAGGGATTTGTAGAGTAGTAATTCTGGTATACAACAAAACTATTATAATGAGAGCATTTTAAACTGATACTTGCCCTTAATATAAACAAAATATGAATCCAAAGGAAATAAAATACTAATCATAATTGAAATCCAAGGCATGAGCATTGGTGTGGATAAACATAAACTGCTCTGCTGTAAGGTGAATTGTGTAGCATATAAGTAAGAGCAAATAGCATTTGTAAACAAGTTCTGTCATATATTGCATAAAGGTAAAAAACTCCAAACATATAACATTTTAAACAAATCAAACCTTCTTCAAATTGTATCCAATACTGCAAAAAGAAATCAGAAAATGTAAAAGAATTATAAAATTGTACTGAGGAAGCTTCAAGTGAGACAAAAAACACCAGTCTGTTCACAGCATTTGGCTTCAGAGCAGCATGGTTATATGTTACAATATTTTCTTCAATGCTCAAAGCTCTCTCAGAAGTGCTGCTTAGAGCAGGGATTCACAGGTACATTTTTGCAAGTTTCCCCAGTTTGGGGAAATGTACTACTTGTGTTTTCCACCACTCAGGTGGTTTTACATCACTATCCACCTCAGTTATCCTCAAGTAGCTCTTGATCTCTTTTTCAATGGCAGTGGGCAGAAACTTGCCTACTCTGAATCCCCACCCCACTCCAGCCAAGATGGATTTGAAATTAAACACGCTTGATAGGCATATGTTTCATACGGATAAAAAATAATCTGTTTTAATGACTTAATTTGTTTGAACTGATTTTTTTTTTTTTTGGCCTAACACCTACAGGACTCTGTACTATATCAATTTCACTTCACAGATGGTGAAACAAGTTAGATGTCAGGCTGTCTTTAACGGTAAATGATTTCTGACATTGTTTACAGATTGCCGCCTTTTAAGCAACAAGAGTCTTTTCAAAACCAAACCACCTCCACACGAGTGTGGATGACCCACGTCTTGAAATTTAATCTAACGACATAGACTGCAAGGCTGTTTATCCCCAGGCTCTGTTTGCTCGGTTAGTTTTAGGCAGCTATGCTAGCTTTACTTGTGGTGCGCTCACCATGTGTGCATGCGCAGTAGTCAATCCGGTTAGGTTACATGAGACAGTGAATGCGTGGACTCTCAAAGCATATTTTTGATTGTCTTTTGCAAAGTGAGTGACATGCTCTAATTTCACCATGCCCATTGTTAAAACAACAATTAAGATATTATCATAGACAATACATGTCGCACATTCCTAGTGACTGGAAAAAAAATACCAGTGGTAGACTGAACAGAGGAAGATGTTACGTTGCATCTGATACCCATTCTATGTGTGTCAGAATGAACTCTACAGGGTTCCTCCTACCTTGATATCAAATTGCCCCTTGTGACCACATTTGCCTGCCTTGTGCATCAGGTGAAATGGAAAGATACCAGTTACCACAAAGCTACCAGTCAGTTCTGACAGCAGCTTCAGGTTAACAACTGTTTGAGGCATGCGAGATAAAGGAGAAATGGCTGCAGTGTGACCTAACACGACTTCTTAATTCCTGGATTCATCATTTTGCATTGGTTCAATGTAACTGGAGGGAAATCTTGGAATATGTGAATTAAGTGATCCTTAAAAAGGGTCTTTGGTGGCCTGAACTTTTGTTAGAAGTATATATCCTTTGGCAGTGCTGAATCACTTGACAGAAGGGTAGCTAGAAGTTCTTGACCACAGATTTTTAAGAACTACAACACAGCAGTCACCTTTTGAATTTTCTGGAATGTTTATAAGTTGGACGTTGTTTCTTCAAGTTCGTGGCCCGCCAATTTAAGTGATAGATGTTCCACCTGACATTTCAAGGACTGAATTTTATCCTACTCCAACATCTTGTTGTCTTACTAAATACAGGCATGAACTCTGTTCTTTGTCATTTTGTATGTCTTTTACTTCCACAATTTCATGATGGGTTAAGTTTAGTTTTGAGCTATGTTATTTTTAAGTCTTGCCAGGAAATATCAGTACCAGGCGAAAAGGTAAGGAATTTCCAGAAGCAGGACACACACACATACACCCTCTGCCATCTAGAGTCTTTATTAAAGTTTGACTAAGCACATTGTACTTTTATTTGTTCTTGCTTTGTGTGTATCAATGACAGTGTGTAATATAAACAGTATGCACACATCCATTAGCAACAAGCACAACCTAGATCAATGTTTATTAGGGACAGCACATATACAGTAAATGGTAGTTTAGCTTCCTAAAACTTGATGTTGCATTTACTCAATGCTGGATCCAGATCAAAAGATATTTGTTAAATACAGCCACATTTTTAGTACTGTAATCCTAAAGGATTTACCTGATTTATATTTACTGCAAAAAGTTTTCATTCTCTACAAAACAAAACAGTGTTCAATTAAAATTAATAAGTTAATGAATCTACCCTAGCCTGGTTCATCAAACTGTGATAAAACCAGAAAAGCACTGGCTATGTCTGTATGTATATGTCTGAAGTTTCTCAGAGTACTGGTGTATTTTTCTTGTTCTGTTTTGGCTTTTGACTCTAGCTGTTAACTTACAATAGGGTCATAGCGAAAAAGGGTGATTTGTATAGATACTATATTAATTTGGAACAGTCTGATAGAGGTGAGTAATTAATTCATAAATAAGTGTCCAGGATGAAACAGTTGAGTCAGAAAATTGAATCAATAGCCATTGTTTATACTGGCGTATGCTATGATAAATGCTTTCTGTCTGACAGTATAGTTGGACTTAACTGCCATGTGCTTTTGAACAATCCTGTATATATAGTGCTGTATGTATTGTAAGATGTTTCTTTGTGTTTGTTTATACTATATTTGTAACTATAGTGCAGTGTGTGTATAAGTGGAAGCGTGATTATTTAGAATAATGTTTTATAACTTGAGGGGTGGAAGCTGGAAAACTATGGGTGTGTATTTAATCTAATTTGTATATTTAATCTGACTTGTATTTTTATGCATGTTCATCATGCAGTTGGTATTATAGTTGTAAGCTTGTTAATGCCTGAGTCTGCATTTGGTGGGGAGCATTCTGAAAAAATTAATTGAATTGAATTCATAGTTTACATGTCAGATACAATTTGGTTGAGTGTGTGTTGCCGTCTGAGATCAACTGTTAATGTTTTAGACTGAACAGAACAGTGGGTTGTACTAAATTTAAGACATCTTGATTAAACAGTACTGGTAACATTTTGTCTGGAATGATTGTGTATTGTAATAAGTCATTACTATTAATTCTTGCAGTGCTTTGTATAGTGGTCTGCCAAAATGACTGTATATACTGTATAATCTGCAAATGGTACAAAGTTCAGGTGCACATGTTTTGATCTGTACTAAGGCTTGTACTTAGTACTTGTGTTGTCTTCCAGTTGATAAATGTATTTTCCTACAGATTTTATTTTTTATTTTTTCTCCAGCCGTCTGGAGTTTTTTTGTTTTTTCTATCCCCCCTGGCCATTGAACCTTACTCTTATTCGATGCTAATTAATGTTGATTAATTTTGTTTTCTTATTGTGTCTTTTATTTTTCTATTCTTTATTATGTAAAGCACTTTGAGCTACTGTTTGTATGAAAATGTGCTATATAAATAAATGTTGTTGTAAAATTATGCTTTAATCTTTAAATAACTTTACTATTAATGTCCATCCCTCATGTTTTTCAAATTTGATAAACCACTACATGCCAAACAGAGTCATTTGCTCTGCTGGCACTCATCTTCTTGAGGTTCCAAAACACTCAAGGCTCAAGCCTACAGCTATTGCTCCTTAACTTTTGAATTCACCATTGATCAGCATTTGGCGGTTACAGTGTTTATAAACGTTTAAATCAAGACTTAAGGTTTTTTTTAGTTGAGCAAGCTTTTAATTCCTGGTTAGATATTTAGGTATTTTTATGTTAATTTATTATTTTATATTTTTACTTCTTGTTCTGTTTTATGTAGTTATACTTTTATTAACTCTTGTCTTTTTCTGTATTTTTATTGCAAGTGCTTTTATGATGTAAAGTGTGTTAGATGCTTTTGTGTAAATGAGCACTGAAATTAAATCTTTGAATCCGTTATAACTACTAACACTAACTCACAAATGCCTCTGTCCAAGAAGGTCGAGACATCCATAATCTTCAATTACACAAAGTAGAATGACATATTTTAGCTCAACTCCCTTGGTATAAAATAACTTGTTTTAATCAATTGCATTATTGGCTGAATGGTAGCTGTTTTAAAGTACATTTTGCATCAAAGTCACTATCACCTTGTGTGCTTTTGGCAAGTCAAAAGTAATCCTACTTCCTACTTCAGATTTTGAGGCATTTTAACACTGTACTAAGAAAGAGAGCTCCACTTTTCTTTAGTTACACTTCCCAATATAGGGGACATCAGTTCACCTTGGTTGTACATATTTGGAAATGCTTCCTCTTGTGAACTAAAGGCCATGTATGTTATTGCTGGTGCAGGTTCAACCTCTGACTTGATCAGCTGGCTTCACCTATTCATGCTGCAGTTGAAATGCATATACGTTAATACTTTACAAATAGCTCAAGATGCTACCATTAAATTATATTAGTGCTCCAAGAGAGCACCTCCTGGAGGGTATGGAGGGGATTTTTCATGATGGCATCCAATTTTGACATCATCCTCTTTTCCACAGCAGCAACCAGTGCGTTTAGGGCTTCTACTGTGATGGAGTAGGCTTTCCTGATCAATATAAAATTTGCTCAGGCATGGTGCATCTTTTGAACTCGAGCTGCTTCCTCAGGAAAGTGATGGGACATTTCCAGCAGCTTGTTGCATACATCAGAAGACCAGAGTCGCCTTAGGTAGTGCAGTCTGCTTTGGCCCATCTTGTATAGTGCCACATGGTATGGTGTTCACATTAAAACTGTGCTACATCAAATAATATAAATATATACCTTGCAACCCATTCTCTAAGCAACAGGTCACTACTCCTGATTGAGTCTGTGCACATTAAAAGTTGATTAACATTATAACTTGGGGTATAAAGGAGCCTTGGAGGGGGTAGAACTAAGCTGATTCTCTGCCTTGTGTCAAGTAGGTCCAGCCTCCACAGTCATTTGAAGAAGGGGATGAACAGTTTTGAGAATGAGTCAGTGGAAGATTTAAAATTATTACATTTTCCCCTTTCCTTGATACATTCTCTGTACGGTCATGAAACAGTTATGAAATTGGTTTTATTCAAGTTTAAATATTTGCATGTCATTCAGTATACCTTGGAATCCTTATTTATGTCTCTTCATCTATTAATCACTAAGTAAGCAGCAAGAATGAAGCAAATGAACAAAATGCAATAAATATAAAGCAATACACTGTTGCATACAACTGTATGCAATATGCAATGCAAAAAGAAGAGTCATTGTGATAATGGACAGCAAACAATTGATGCACTCTTTGCTGTTTGTGATAAGTACCTTCTGAAGATAAAAGCTGTTTCAGAGCCTGGTAGTCCAAAGATTAGTGCTACTATGTTGCTTGCAGGACTATGAAGATAAAAAGGGTGAATGGAATCCTTTTATATAGCGAAGGGCTTTTTGCATGTTTACAGGCAAAATTGGGTCCTGTCAGGGTTCCCTATATAGTGTTTGCTCAAAAGACAGTATTACCACTAAGGGGGCAGTACAGTTTGTTGGAGTGGTGAATGTGGAATTGCCTCCTAACCTTTTGACTTAAAGTGTGAGCATTAACTAACAATCCATCATTTTAAAATATTATAATGAGTGGCTGTTGAAGCTATGGATATGCCACACTTGCTGCTTCTTAAAGGGCATTGCTATTTCTTTTTCTTTTCTGCCGTTTACCTTACTCTCCGAGCAATGCTACTGCAAGGTGCATGCAAATGTGATGGAGAGTGGGACTTTATTTGTTATTTTTGACAATCTAGGTGAATTAGATGGACAACTGTGTTGTGATGAAAAGCCTGTTCTTGTCACAATTGTTCTAATGTTCTAGACCAGACTGGTGAGATGTCCTTTGGCTTGCAAATAATATAGATCAGTAAAATTAGGATGAACAACATATTACAACTCTTGTCAACTGATGGCTGCTAATGACTGCTCCTGCTTCCTCAGTACTTTGTTTTGCTGCCTATATGGGACTAGGAATTTATCTCAAAGTCACTACTGAAGAGTACAACAGATGATTTGGAAGTGCTATCTCAAACAGGCTAGATGGAACAGAGATTTTCATAGGGATACTGTTAATATTCTGTGCCTTTTAGGAGTTATATGAACCAGGGAGTTAGGAATAAATAGCATTGACCTGTAGCAGCTGGCTGCTAGAGCTTAAATAAAGCATATTCTTTTTCTGAGGCAGCTAAGATTACATTTTTGACTAAGGTATGGGCTCCTCTTTTCTTCTCAGTTGTCTAGTCTTTTAGTAATGGGAATGCTTTTGCTTTCTTTTAAACCTCATTCAGTAAAAATCAAATGCAGTTTATGTTGCTATGCTCTTGTCTAAAAGAGTATAGAATTTCTAAGTTAGCCTTTTTTTTACACAAATGAAACATTTTCAAGAATTGTGCCAAGTCATTTTCAATTTTTAAATTAGCCTACTGTTCTTTCCCACTTATGCATCCCCAATCTGTATATTTTGCTATTCATTTTTTTTGTCTTTGTGATGTGCTATTGAGATGGACAGATAGCCGTTTGATATGTATTCCATGTTCCTTTACTTAGTTTTAGCTTGTTTGTCTTGGAAATATACATGTCATTTTATTTTGCCCCTAAAAATACTGAAAAACTATTCCTTAAGAATGTTGTAATGAATAATTTGAAAATTGAGAGGGCTTGCTTAAAGCTATGTACACTTTTCTACTGAATTTCATAGTTTTGTTATAATTACAATTTCTAAAGATGTTTTTTGATGATGAATATTGCTAAGAGGAGCAAATATTTAAAAAATACTTTGACTAAGTGCAGTGAAGCACAGGAAATTGTTGGTGTTGTACTAAATGCACCATTTCATTTTGATTTTTTTACATATTTAATAGTTGAATGTAAATGTATTACTGAAAACAAAAGTACCTCATATTTACAGATTTAAAACCCTGATAAACTGATTACTGAGTATGCAGAACGTTCCATTGGCTGCATTTATCTGTTATTATCTGCTTCATCTTTCTTCTCTTCTGCCCTGTCATCTGTATTTACTTAGTGTATGGCTGAACGTAATTATTTCTTTTATTTATTTGTTAATAAAAATCATTTAATATTACTTTTGTCCTTTTTAAACTCTTAAATGAAATAAAAATGTATGATTATGCAAGTTGCATAACAGTTGATAATCTTCAAATTGCTTTATTTCAGATTAAGGTTTAGTAATATATGGTCCCTGATTTTGCTGTCATACTTCATGCGTCTGTCTTTAAAAATCCCTGCTTCTAGAACAAGCTGGTGGAAGATTTTTTTTTTATTGATGTAAAGAGTGTAGATTGTGTGCTAACATCTTAAAGGAATACTCCACCGCAAAATGATAAATTATTTTTATTCATTACTTACTCCATGTTGTTTATAGCAATGGCCAAGGAACATTCTTTAATCTTATGAACAGAGATATAAAAAAAAAGTTCTTGAAACAAGTAATTGATGAAGGGGCTCCAATGAACCACTTCTGGAAGATCTGTTCATGAACGAAGGTGGAGTGCTGTCAAACTAGTGCAATCATAGACGCAGGTCATAGCTGAAAAAAGTGTTTGCTTAAACTGCCCACGGTGGCCAATCTCAAGACGCCCTGCAAACCATATGCAACTCTTTTCCATTGAGTAAATTGTTAATCACGACTCTGCACAACCCAAATTCAGACAACACACGACCCATAGTTTAAGAACCTATGGTCAAGGAGAACATTTTGCAAAACAAGTGTTACAAGACAAGGGTACAATTGAACATCAATAGCAAAGTGCTCAGAAACCAAATACAAGCTAAATGCAATTCCTCGATTACAAAACCTAACAGATAATGTCATTTAGATAGAAATTCACCAAACACGAGAGCCTTGAAATGCTTCTTAAACACTTTGAGGTAGTCCACATTTTACATACACTTGGCCAGCTCGTTCCACTAACCAGGAACTCAGTCTGGACTGAGATTTGACACAGCACAGAAGTGATCTCTTTTCAAAAGAAGACCTGCCTGCTCAAGGACGACCATAGGACATCAGAGGTGCCTCCATATATATGAGTTCAGACCCCCTGACTACTCCATAGGCAAGCTTCAAGGATTTGAACTTAACTTGTGAAGGTACGGGAAGCCAGTTTAGAGATCTGAAAAGAGAAGAGACATGTTCCTGCTACGGCTGCTGCATTTTGAATCCTCCGCAGTGGCATGGTGTCAAGACCAAATCAGAGGTTGTGCTGCATTTTATGTTAGATATGGTCTGATCTTACCGATAATGTACAGAGAAAATCTGCATGACAGACCATACCAGCATGGTTGCTGAAGGACAGCTGGTCGTCAGTCACCACCCCAAGTCTGAATACTAAATTGGCAGGTGTTAGAAATAGTGAGCCAACCTGAACAGAGATGGGGTGTTGAATAGGCTGATAAGCTGGGATAACAAGAAGGCCCATATTTAACAGGTTGAACTGGAGATGGTGTCTTTTTATCCAGTTTGCAATATTAATGAGACATGCAGAAATTATGACCTATACAGTGTGGTTCTTTGGGGGGCACAGCAGGTACAACTGTGTATCATCAATGTGGTACTGATTAGAAAAATAATGGGACTGGATGATAAGACCTAGTGAGGAAGTGGAGAGGTCCCAGCACTGAACTTTGGGTCACCCCATTGCTGGCCTGGTGCACCTTGGACATCTTTTCATACCAGAACACGCAGTATTCATAATCTAATATCTGTGCTTTGACCAGGCCAGTCCATTACTCTTCATTTACTTTTATTGTGGCCAAACAACTCTATCTTTGATTCATCTGTCCAGAGTATATTGTTCCAGAAAACCTGGTCTTTACATTTTTCCATTGAACATACATGCAATCTTGCTCTAATGCTCTTTTTGGGCAGCAAAGGCTTTTTTCAGGCACATGTCACATGTAGGTCACATTTGTGCAGTCTGTTTCTGTTTGTAGATGTATGCACTTTGACAACAACTTTTGCAAGAGTTACTGGAAGATCCTGCATTGAAAGTTTGGGGTTCATAGAAACTTATATTAGTATCACCCAGTCAGGTTGCGGAGCTGGGCCAGTCCTGGACATATCGGAGTTGATTGAGGTCTGTACCACTTGTAGATAATTTTTCTTACAGTGGAGTTATTGATTTCAAATAATACTTTTTAAATCTCTTGCCAGACTCCTAGGCATCCACAACCTTCTTTCTCATGGCCTTAAAGAGCTCTTTAAATAAATTAAATCTGTGTCAACCTGCATATTTATAGAGATTCTAATAGTTGGTATCTTTTTGACACCTGATTCAAATTTTATTGTTTTGAAGTGGTGATAAATTTGGGGATATGCTTACATTTTTCCACATTACAAATTGGTATTTTTGTTAATTTAGATTTTGAGAATAAATATGCCATGTCATTTCATGTGACATTTATTCAGGTATATTACCTTTATTGGAAGGCACTGTTTTCATGAAGATCTAATGTTTGCCTTTTCAAATATGTTAAAAAACCTCAAGTTTCCATGGGTGTACTTAAACGTTTTTGCATTACCATGTATGGGATGTTGAGCGCGTAAAATTGGATACTTAATATTTAGATTATACAACAAAATTTTTTCATGGACATTAAGTCAAGTTTATTGTCTTATACATAATACAATACAGAAATAAAAAGTACACTGGGCATACAACATGTATACTGTATACATTTGCAATGAATATACAGTATATTTATACATACTTATGTTACAGTATTTGAATTCTTATGATTGGCTGTTAAACAACCTTATGATTTGTGCATAGAAGCTATCCCTGAATCTACTTGTGCAAATGCCAATGGTCCTTAGCCTATTTCCATAAGGGAGGACTGAAAAAAGGGTCAGAGCGCAATAGCTGAAGTCTTTAATTATGCCATTTGCCATTCTAAGGCATCAAGTGTTGTAGAGTATATGCCCTGAAAAGAAAAACAACTGGATGCTGGTTATATTCTTTGCTGCCTTCATCACCCTCTGCAGTGCATTTACACTATTGAGTTGAGCAGGTGACATAGTGGGATCTGATGCACCCAGTGGGAATGGGCTCTTTGTTTGCTGCTGTTCAGTGTTGGTCCCTTATGAAATACACTGTGCCGGTGGTTGTTATTTATGCTCCCCTTGAAAAGTAGAGATTAAAAGCATCCATAAAACCTATAGCATTGTTAAGGACTGCACCAACCCCTTCCACAATCTCTTTGTTCTAATTCTATCTGGCAAAAGGTACTGTAACATCTGAACCAGTTCTGCCAGGTTCTACAGCAGCTTCTACTTCTTGGCTGTCCAGACTCTGTACTTTGTACTTTGTGCTTCCCTCCGCCCTCAGATCTGCTCAGAATATGCAGTATGTTTGTTACATTTGTCAGTACTGTTACTTTATTAGTTTATTATTATATATTACTGCCTAATTCAAATTATTACTATCTGTTCACTTACTGATTATTTATCTGTTTCTAGTATAGTACCTGTCTTGCACTTGTTCTTTGTCAATGAATAGATTGCATTGCAGTCCTAGGGAACGCTATTTCATGCCGGTTTATTCTACAGTACAATGCATGGATGCTATGACAATAAAGTCAAGTCATTTGACTTGACGTTTCCCTGGATGTCACAACAAGCAGCATGGTATAAGTAATAGATAAAAAATATATAATTTTTAGTTGAAATATTCATTTAATGTTTGTTTTAGTGTGCTTGTGCTCTCATTGTACAAGTATATATTGTTTACTAGCATTTGCTTCAAAAACAAGATAAGGTGCTCTGCCTGGCATTATAGTGGAAAGGAAGAGGCAGGGAGGCTTATTTATTATTTTTCTTTAAACTGTTGCTACTAAAGTAATTAAAGCTGAAGTTAGATATCTAGAGAGAAGTAAAAATGGGTATTGCAAGTGGGTTTTTCCCAGGCTAATACATTTATCCAATCCGCTATATCCTAACTACAGGGTCACGGGGTCTGCTGGAGCCAATCCCAGCCAACACAGGGCGCAAGGCAGGAAATAAACCCGGGGCAGGGCGCCAGCCCACCGCAGGGCACACGCACACACACACTGGGACAATTTAGAATCGCCAGCACACCTAACCTGCATGTCTTTGAACTGTGGGAAGAAACCGGAGCACCCGGAGGAAACCCATGCAGACACGGGGAGAACATGCAAACTCCATGCAGGGAGGACCCGGGAAGTGAACCTGGGTCCCCTGACTGTGCTGCCAGCTAATACATTTATTTTCACTTAATCTAGAGAGTTTGAGAAGGCAAGAATGATAATCCACACTAATAGCGTATGAGGAAAAAACAAAAACCATAATAGTCCTGAAGATTTCTTCCTCTAGTGTAAGAAATGCATATTGGTTAACTTAATGACCTTCTGTCAATGCCAGTAGGCTGTTGAAGCCTATGTAGAACATTGGTCAGTAGGCAGCTGATTAAATTTGTTTGTTACATAAAGTATACAAAAGTCTTAACAGCACCTGTGTGAGATTTAAGTAGTAGAAAGACAAGTGATAAATAACTGTTTCAATGTTTAAATTATGTTAAGTTTATCATTCCTATGAGGGTAGCTTCAACTAAAAAGATGTAATACCTAGGCCAGTTTCAGGTTTTCTTGATGTTTAGTTTCATTAAAGCAAGCTTCTTGAATGCCATTTTCTGGAGTTTTGGTTCAGTGAACTTGACAAGGAGTTGGCTAGCTTCAGCTGCACAAGAATAAAGGAGGAAATTGCCCAGGTGTTTTCCAGGGAGGTAGCTTTTGCCCCTGAAGTGACATGAGAGAAGTATGCAGGCCAAAAAGAGAGAATACTGTATAAGGGGTGGTAGCACATAATGTCAAGGGGCATCCGTTCCAAAGTTAAGAGCTCAGGTGATTCATCTTTAAATAACTCCCCCAGAAACGGGGCAGCTGTAATAGTAGGATACTAGAGGGAAAAACCTATCCTCCTGCTGAAGTGAATGTATCATGTACAGTCTTATCTTTTTAGGAAACATGTATCAGAACTCATCAGATCTGGAGTGGATCCAAGTGTTACTTTCCATATCCCATGACACCTGGAGTGTGTTATAAACTGTTTGAATACGGAAAGAAGTCTCATGTAACAGCTTTAACCTGGTATAAAAAGCACCAAAGAGTGAAGAAGCACATTTACTCTTTAATTTTCTGTAATACCAATTTAGAATTTATTGTTAAAAATAAGATAGCGAAGTGGTTAGCACTCCTGCTTCACAGTGCCAAGACCTGTAATTCAGATTCCAGCTAAGTTCCTCTGTGGATTCATTCTCTTCACTACTCCAGTTTTCTTCCCATATTCCATGTTAAATAAGCAGGTGACTCTAAAATGGCCCAGTATGTGTGGTGAGTGTACCTTGTAGGTGGCCTGACAGTGGTTGCAGGATTGATTAATTTTCCCAGTGCTGCAGAAATAATCTCTGGCCCCTGCCTATGTATAAGCTTTGTTTAAGGGAGCTTTTTAAAATGGATAGAGAGTTGAATGAACAATTAATATTTGTGATAATACGCTTCTCAGTGTTTCAGCAAATTCAGAAAACACGACTACATATATGTTCAGCAAGACAAATTTCAAACAGATGCAAAAAAGTCTTAAAGAAATAAACTAGGAGTGAACCTTTAGTTGTGGTTACGGTTGAGGAGCAATGAGGTAGATTTAAAAAATTCTTTGCTCAGTGCAGGACAAGTTCACCCTAAAATTTGTAGCAATAGGAAACTTAATTACTACGTAAATGGAGAAGAAGATAAGAAAAAAAAAATATGAAGGAAAAGACTATTCAATGCCTACAAGGTAAATAACTCCAGAATTAACCATAGAACTTATGTGCATATCAAGGGCAAAGTGACTTTGTTATTCATAAATAGAAAATTCATATGAATTGTAATTCATGCGAATAATAATTTAATAATTTAAATATGTGTGATTAATGGTAAAAAAATAAGTTGAAAAACTCAAAAAAATAATTAGAGGAGAATATTGTTGAAAATACAATGATAGAGTTCTTTGTTTTTTATTTTTATTATCTTTAAATTATTTATTTTTAGTCATCTATAATAGGTTATTTCAGTATTTTAGCAGTAAAAGAATGGTCAGTGACAAAGAGGAGAATAGTGTCTGTACCAGCTGCAACAGCAAGGAATAAAATATGTGGAAAAGTAAATGGCCAATGGTCCTAATTTATATTCTTTTTTTTTTTTTAATTAATATGTCATAAACCCGTAACTACTTTCAGGAATTATTATTTACATTTGTATTTTTATGTTTTTAACAGTGAATAACATTACAGTCAGCCAAAATTACAATCTGCTCTGTATTCTGTACATTTATGGAACACATAAAAGGTATGTCATTGGAAACTATATTGCATTTTTACATTTATGTGCTAAATCAATAGTTTCTCACAGTGCCCAAATTCTGTAAAGGAAAGAACAATTTGGATAACATGTCGGCTAATGTAAGATTCAGTGGTTTGTGGCAGAACCTAACTAGGTTGCATATTTATCTTTATTCATCTCATTGTACTAAATCTACAAAGTTTATGAACTTAGAGTGCCAAAGCTACAATGGATTTCAGCAGTTGTAGCCCTCATCTTATCTAGACATTCCAGCATTTATTAATATCATTTCTGGATTTTTAGACTTGTCAGTTAGCCTAATGCATGTGCATTTGGCACATGGGTAGAAATCCAAGTACCAGGAGAAAAACCTATGCAAGAATATCGTTATAAAAATACTAACTTTTAAAATACTAAACCTCACATACAGTGCATCCACATTTTGTTATGATACAGCCTTATTCCAAAATGGATTAAATTCATTTTTTTCTCAGAATTCTACACAGAACACCCCATAATGACAACATGAAAAATGTTTACTTGAGGATTTTGCAAATTTATTAAAAATAAAAAAAAAAAACCTGAGAAATCACATGTACATAAGTATTCACAGCCTTTGCTCAATACTTTGTCGATGCACCTTTGGCAAAAGTCTTTTTGAATATGATGCCACAAGCTTGGCACACCTATCCTTGGCCAGTTTTGCCCATTCCTCTTTGCAGCCTCTTTGGGGTGTTGTGTGTAGACTTCTGAGGAAAAAAATGAATTTAATTCATGGATTTTGTCAGTTTCTTTTTGAAACACATTCTAGTCTCTCTTAAAATGTTTGAGTCAGTGTCTAAGTAGCTACTAAATGTGGAATGTTCAGGTCACATGCCTCACTGTCAAGTGACCTGCTTTTAAACTGTCCCAATTCACTGCTCTTAAGAGGTTTGCAGTTAGTTTGCTGAGAATGTTGTTCTGGTTTGCATTTCTTTTCAGGGGTTATGTACTGTGATTTCAGGAGCCCTTACTGCTCTTGTGCTTTGTTCTCTTTGGGTGATTTAGCAAGGTATAACGGATAGTTTTCTTCACTTTTGTGCTTTTTAATTTTATTCATGTACATCTAAATTCTTTTTAATGATTTTTTTAACATATGAACAGTAGTGTGGTTTTATATGGAATTAAAAATCAGAAAGCTTCAAATTTCCATACTTTTAATTAGCAAAGAGTATACAGCTTGAATTTCCACTGTGGCAGAGAGATGGATGAATCTGTTCCCCCACTCCCCCTTGAGACAACAAATGGGGTCAACTTCTTGACTTGATGGTTCCATTTAGGATTTATAAACATGACATTATCATCACAGACTGCTTTATTTACCTTGTGCACATACTAAATTTGTTCATTTACAGTTTCTCTCCAACAATTAAAATATTGATTGATTGACCCACTTCATTTGAAAAAAAATATATAAATTTACACATAAATACTGCTTTTAAAAAAGAAAGGTGGTAGATAAGTCAGAATATTTTAATTTACACAAACACTTTAACGCTTTTTTTAATGACACATTTTTCATATCAGTTTTGTCAGAAAATCACTTTGTCAGGTTTGTGACATTTGCCATTGTGAGACTGTTATCAGTATATGGAGGAGATATTTGATTTTTAATAACGTTTACTAAGGAGTACAGTTCAATGGACAAGTCAAATTAGTTCACACTTCAAATGTTGCTCACCTGATGTATTAATTTAACAAATCTTTCCTGCCTTTTTTTAAAATATGTCCCAACTTTAGGGCTATCTTTGTAAAATCAGACTTCTCAATTTAAGAATATTAATTGCTATAAAAAAGCTTTTTTTCTGTCAGTTTCAAGCTACCTTATGTAAGTGATGACGCCTTACTGTTTTTTATGCTTATGTATTAATGCACAATTAGTTATTGACTGACTAAGATGAAATTAATACCAACTGGAGATGGCATTGTTTTTGCTCATATACCATTCAAAATGTGACGTTTATGCTTTAGTCAAATTTTAGTTGTTGTACTGAAACTAATCAGCATTACTTTGGTTTTGAAAAAACTTACTAACAATATAAATTTGTGTTTTGTGATTTGTTTTCAGGAATTAATTATGCCATTTCAGTAGTACCACTAATTGCGTATCTCTGAGATTATGCACACTCATTATTGTCAACTATTGTGAAATATAATGTGCATATGTAATATGTTTAATTCATGGGTGTTTTGATTGTCTGTGTAGATTTTATATGTTCTTCCTGTGTTTTCCTAAATGTTAATGTTCACAATGCCGTTAGGCTAGAATTCACCTGCTAAGGGAAATTTCAGTTTGCATAGTATCATTTTATTTTTCTTTTAATATTATAGTTATCAAGCTACAAGCAACAACCAAAGAACAGGGAGATAAAGAACAAGCCATACAAATATTACAAAAAATAGAAATTAAGTTGACTTTAATGCTGGTTTAACTTCATAATGTATATTAACAGTTGTAAAGACAATTTGCATATCACCATCAGAAAAAGAATCTCTGGTCCAGTTGTGAAAACAGGAGAACAGGCAAGTCAGATCTGTTTGTGTGTTCTTGACTCTTCAGCGGTGTTTGTGTGACTTTGTATCGGAGCAAGATGTCCAAAGGTTGGATGGGGTTCTAGCAGCCTGGTTTTGATGGCTACTTGACATGAGAATTCCCATGGACCCCACAATAGTGCACATTATAAAACCAGTACTTAAGTCACAGTACAACATTATTGTTTTTTTTTTTTCTTATACTATGTTTTAAAATATTAAGTATTACAAATTCAATGCTTCATCATATTACAGTTTGTTTAAATTTGACTGAAGTTAAAGTGGAACTCATATAACTAATGTGATTACATGTGGTTAAGAAATCCATTCCCGGGCTCCTGATTACTGGGAGCCTGGGATTCCCTGACATTTTTCATTCCCGGAAACTGGTGTAAATTTCCCGGGAACGGCCAAGCTCGCATATATAATGTGTAAAAGTGTAAAAATCGATCCAGAAATAACAGAGTTATAGTTGAAAATAATTAAGTGGCACAGTTTTTCGGCCCACGGGGTAGTGTGTTGCCGGTTAATTGAGTCAACAACAGACCAGCAGTAGTCATCAGTCTCCCGGCTCCCACTAAGACTGAGCACAGTGAACTGGGAGGAGTCTGCACTCTGCAGCTCACGAATGCTGGGACGGGGCAGACTTCATTGACGTCTGTCAGACAACAGCTTTGAACAGCAACTTGAAATAGCACTGCGTCAGTCTGTTGCTTTCGCATTATCTGTGCCAAGAAACTTGCCATCACAGAATGATGACAAGAAACTGGATGCATCAGTAAAAGCTGAAATGGCGGTGTTTCAGAGCAACAGCAAGCGTGGGCGTTGTTTAGAACAAGTGTATCAGTATCTGATGACTGTGCCGCCTACTTCAGGGAAGGCAGAGCGTGCTTTCTCAGCAGCTGGCGTACTCTACATGAAGGTGCGCTTTCGGCTGGACGACCGCACGCTGGACACGTTGTGCTTTCTACGCTCTTATTACCACAACTAACTAGATCAGGAGTGCCCAATACGTCGATCACGATCGACCTGTAGATCGGAAAGGTAGTGCAGATAGATCGCGTTGCATTCAAAAAAAAAAAAATTTAATGTTAGTCTATCATATATCCTCCCTATGGCATTTTCCACTTGATTGACATACAGGGTGGCCAGTCTGAGATCTCTTCTATTCTAACACACTGGTCATCCCACATGCACCCATACAATCAGATTGTGATTCAGACTGTGAATGCCATGAATGTAATTACCCTGATCTATATGCTGTCAAATAAACGAACCACACGCCCTGGCTTCGCCTCTGACGCTGATGTCTGAGGTTCGATCCCCAAGAGGGGGTGCAGTGAGTGTGTACGCCTGATGAGCCCAGAATTAGGGCGAAACATGTGTCGCGTAATCTTTGCATTATTTGACAGTAAAACTATGCAATATTCTATGATCTGCTTCTCACAACTGAAGAGGGCACCGTGGCGGATGTTTGCCGACTTGCAGACCAACCACAAGCGTTATCTAGTAGGTAACCACCTATACAATCAGATTGTGATTCAGACTACGAATGCCATGAATGTAATTACCCTGATGTACATGCTGTCAAATAAACGAACCACACGCCGTGGCGCAACGTAAAGAGGCTTCGACGCTGACGTCTGAGGTTCGATCCACGAGAGGGGGTGCAGTGAGTGTGTACGCCTGATGAGCCCAGAATTAGGGTGAAACACATGTTAACACATATAATATATCATTTTTAATGTAGGTAGATCATTTCGACCTGGTCATTGTAAAAGTAGCTCGCAAGCCGAAAAAGTGTGGGCACCCCTGAACTCGATACATGTACTTATATGACAGCATAAACTGCTTGTAGATGAGGTTAGTCTTTTATTGGTGTCAACATATTGCAGTAGTTTTATTAAAAATAAGTGTTGGTCATTCTAAAACTGTTCACATGTGAGATGCCCGTGCACTGTGTCATCCCCGGGAGCCCGGGATCCCCTGGAATGACATACAGGATTCCCAAATTCCCGGGAATGGATTCCCTACATGTGATTTTATTACATACCATCATCACAGTTTAATGGGTAAGTGCTATACAGTAACATCTCAGAAATATCCATAGTAATAATGGAAATGCTCCATTATAGTACGTTACACACAAATTAGTAAATTGTCTGGATTGAATTATTGTGAATTCTTTATGGTTTAGAATAGCTGTCAGACAATCTTTAAAAGTATAATGTTCCATATTTAAAATATTTTGTCAGTATATACAAATGTGCATTTAAAATGTTTGAAGGTATATAAATATACTTTACCATGAGGTATATAATTACTTTCACATTAAATAATTAAAATTTAAATCAAAACATTAAAATAAAAAAAAAAATTATTAAATAATTCATTTTAAATTAAATGAATAAAATCAAACTTAAATAAACTCCATATAGAAGTAAAAGATTTTGAACAGTAGGATTTCTGAAACACTGATGAAATTATTAACACTTGGGAAAAATATCCCCATTATACTGTACTTTGTATGCCCTTGTTTAGGATATTATACAGTACATATTTTCTTTTTCTAGCAAAATTTCTTGGCAGCTCACTCAAAGATGAACTGGGCCAATAAGGACGAACACATACTGTTCAATGCATTCGCAGGAACTTGTGAATATCACAGTCAAATATAACAAGCTATTTGAACCAAGGGCCTTCTCATTTTCCACTTTTATTGTATCAGTTTTTTAATTCTTAAATTTGTATAATCAAAAGGATTTGGAGAGACAGTACTAGTTTGTGGAATGCCTGAGGAGTGTATTTTGATATAACAAACCTTATTAATTGAATATTTAATACTAGGCTGTTTTCTTTGATATAACACTGTGAAAACCAAAATGAACTGAAACATCTTAAGTGTAGTTGGAGCCTTTGGTACAGGAATCTCTGCAGTAGAGCAAAAAAATCTGCTCCTTATCTATTATTTAATGCATTGTATCATATTAATGAAAAGAGGTTTTGCTAATAAAATCCAAGTACTTTTATAAAAAGTTGAACTAAACCCCTCTATATGTGTATATGTAAATTTAGCAAAAGCAGACCATGTATGCTTGTAAAGCTATTTAAAATGCAAAATACATGTTGTATGTTATTACTGACATACATTGGCTACTTTCTATAGGTTGCTGTTTTACCAATTCACTATTGTTATGCCTTTTTATTTAAGATTGGCATAAAGGATTATGAAATTGCGCATATCCATGGTTTGTTAAACATTACCTCTTTAAGTAATATTCAGATAATTAATTTAACTGCTGACAAATGTACTTCTATCATCATAGTTTGAACATAATTTATTTTAATCATTCATAATGATACATTTACTTAGATTTAGAAAATAATTAATTGCCACATATTCTTGTGTTCTTAAAAGGAATAAACACTTTTGTTATATTTGGCTGCCATTGGAATGTTATTAAAGACAGTAATAAAACCAATTGTTTTTTTATGTTTTGAATACTTAAGATTTTATTCAAACACACAATTGTCTGCTCTGAAACTTTTGTTTACTGTTTTATAGAATGTACATGAAAATGTATGCATCTTGGTTAACCTGTTATTTAAAATATTTTCAATTTTAACTTTGGCTCAGTAATCAAGTTGTCATTCTGCTGCGTTACAAAAATAGCATTTGTGTTTTGACTGGTAGCTGCTGTGAAATGAAAATCAGTTACTGGACTAAAAATAAAGATAGTGAGGCCGTTCATATACCTCATATGATTGAAAGGGGAATTCCTCCTTCATCATCTAAAGCTGAGTTGCTGCTATTAGATTAGTAAATCTTTTTCCCAGAATCACATTTAAGAATTAATTGATATCTAGAAACAAATATATCTTAGTGAAAATGATACAAGCTCCAGTAGTCTTTATTTCTACCCCCAAAGATATTCATACACTAGCTAAGCTGTGAAGCTTTTGAAAAAGGTGCTGTAGAATACAGAAGACAAAGTAGAAAACATTATAAACATAAATAGTGTTTACAGTCAGTCATGTGAGAAAAATCACACAGCCACTTTTTAAAGCCCTTTCCCTTGGGAACTAAGGCAAAGTGTTTTTTTTTCTGGCAAATGGTAAAGCAAATGACTATGAAAAGAGTTTAACATGAATTATCTTATTGGACTTTTTGTGTTCATACATTTAATAGTAACAGTACATGACTCATTCATCAACAGTTTAGTATACCTTACTAATTCTATTAGCATTTTTAAAAACAATTTCCAAGTCAGTTTCTTAGACAGAATTTTGGAAAATCAGATTCCTTTTTTTTAAGAATACAGTAGAACAGGACAATCTTTTTGCACTTAATTTTCTGTTTTAATCTAATATTTTTGGTTTGTTTTTCCACTTATAAACGTATGCATGTTTCTATAATCTTTCTTTCCTAATCTGTATGCATCAGCAGAAAAGTAGGCTGTAAATTATATTTTAAAATGTTTGAATTTTCATCCAGTCATGTTAAAAGTTTTTCATAATTAAGTTTGGGTGCTTGTCTGTATCTGTATGTCAGTACTTTTGACTTGTACCATTCCCATCTCATTTTCTATCTAGTTTTTTCATACAGATAAGTAATGACACATTATTCTATGATAAACAACTGTTTCCGAGTTGAAAGAAAGATTGTGGGTGACCATATTTTTGACAGATATTACAAAATAATTTCAAAGGTATTCAGGTCATTTCCCACTATGATTAAAGGTTGTGTTTGCTAATCATGGTGCTGAGAGTGACAACATATTACTTGTTGGCCAGGAATCCAAGTAGGAATTCCTCTCTTCTTTGTAATGTGAAAATTACCTTGATCTTGGATTATTTCTAGTAGTAAAAATACACTAACAGTGCAGCATAGGCAAGCCATTTCATCGTCATTAGTTAGCTCACTTACTGAACAGTAGATGAAGGCAGTTTCCAAGAACCCCAAGTTGAGATCAAGAGATCTAAAAGTATATTAACTGCAATCGGTTTACAAATGCATGAATGCACAAACATGGTCTTTATGGAATTTTCAGGAAGGAAAGAAGCATTGGCTCTCAGAAGACAATGTTAAATGCCTGACTAAAGATTACTTGACATCATTTGCCACAGTGTGTTTTGGGCTGAAGAGTCATAGTTGAAGATATTTAGCTAAATTCAATGACAAACATCATGTTTTCCACAGGCTATAAACTTTCTTTGAATAGAACCATCTAAATCACCTGTAAAACATGGCTGAGAAAACCTGATAACTTTGTGGCTGTTTTCTGTTGTTGAGTCAATCACAGTGTAACAAAAAATACTTGAAGTAGTTATCCAGAACACTTGGACACATCCAATATGGACGTTTTGTTGCCCCTTTAATGACCAAGTCAAAATACAGATCTAAATCTTTTTATGGGTTACGTAAATTAAGCTGTACCTGAAGAAAGCCCTGAAAAGCAGCTCTTTGTGGCAGAGTGGGAGAAAAATTCCTCTTCTATACTAATAAAAGGCAAATCCCTCACTGACTGACTGACTCATCACTGACTCATCACTAATTCTCCAGCTTCCCGTGTAGGTAGAAGGCTGAAATTTGACAGGCTCATTCCTTACAGCTTACTTACAAAAGTTAAGCAGGTTTCATTTAGAAATTGTATGCGTAACAGTCATAACGGTCGACAACGTCCGCCATTTTAAACTTTATTTATGGCCCCATCTTCACAAAATTTGGTAGGCGGCTTCCCTGCGCTAACCGAAACCGATGTATATACTTATTTTGGTGGTATGGCGCCACTGTCGGACGTCATTTTGAACTTTCCAACGGTTTTTGTTACCTATGGGCCCGTCTTCAAGAAATTTGGTATGCAGGTTCCCAACACTAACTGAATCCTACTTGCGTACATATATATGTCCATAGCCTGCAGCTCAGTCACCGTGTGAAGCTCCGTTAGGTCCCCCATCCCCACGCCTCCCACGTTGTTGGCTGCCTACCTATATAAGGCCGTCCGTCTCTTCGGTCTCTTCATTCCCTTCCTTGCTTCACCACGGTATTCACATCTACCTGCTATTAACTGCAGCATTTTTATTTAATCCACAGCTTCTCCGCTGTTTTATTGTTCGTTTATTACGATTATAGTTATTGCATCGGTATTTTAGACTTAGTTTACATTGTTCAGGTACCCATTTCCTTTATTGTTCCAACCGTACCCCCATTAACATATCTATCGAGTTGATCACCATCGATCAAAGAACTGTCACTTACTGAGTGGTTTCCATGTCCGGAGATGGCGCCTGCCTTTTCCATTCTCTTTGTTACATATTGCACGGCCATATCAGGTTCACTCTTGATATCCGGAGGAACATTGTGTCTTATGTATTGAATGACTGGGACAGGTTCAAGGTGTGGACTGATGACGGTACAGGAGATAATTAGACTACACAGGAGCACTAGAAGAGTGAAATGCTTAAGCCCTTCACCTATGGATCTGCATGTGAGTTGATGGCTGCCGCTGAATTGTTCGGTTGTCGCTTTCAAGTGTACCAAAATGGCCAAATATTTTACACCTTTGGACAACTGCCAATGCCTCTTAAACATCTTAGATTCACAGGTGACGATTTGAGTAGTGGACACTTTGGTGTTTATGAATGTTTAAACTCTCAAAAGTTGGATGCGAAGTTATCGATGAAACCGGTTGTATGCTTACAACGCTTGACAGATGCTGAATGTCTCTTCAACACAACAAGTCCTGCAAATACTAACGTAATTGAAACAAACCATGAAACTCAAACCGATTATGACAGCAGCAATCCAAACTGAGAGATTTGAAACAAGATTACTGTTCACATGGCCAACTGTACGTTGCATACTCAAGAGTAAGCTCAGCGCACAGCTTGGTCATCTTACAACTGGAGGGCCGAACTGACAACTTGGCTTACAAAGAGATCCTTAACAAATAATTATTGGTATATTTTCCCTCAGTTTAAAAAGGTTTAATTTTCTTCTTAATAAAAATTTTAAGGCAGTACTTCGCCGTTGCAAAGCGTGGGTGTTTTGCTAGTAGCTAATGAAGGCAACTGGTTTGTTTTGCCTGTTGATCTGTATAAGGGGTTTACGTTAGTTTCAGATTCCAAGTAACTTTTTAAACACTAATGCTCAGTAACTGACAGGTTAACATTTGTACAGCTGGTGAAATTAGTCGTGTCGCCTTCACCTGTTGCACGTCTTCATTTTATATGACACTTAAAAAACAAAACACCTGCAGGTGTTAGCGTCTGTAAAAGGATGAGTCTCCTACTGAGAAATTGGAATTTTCTGATTGGCTTTGTGTCCTATCTGTGACCTGTGCAAGAGCTAGAGTGAGTTTGGCTTTTGCTGTTCTCTGGCTTGCCCTGCGGTGGACTGATGCCCTGTGTTGGCTGGGATTGGCTCCAGCAGACCCCCATGACCCTGTAGTCAGGATATGGCGGGTTGGATAATGGATGGATGTTGTCTGGCTGAAATGTTTTTGACACATTCCTGAAGACTTTTTTTCTTCCTGCTGTTGTAGCAAGAGGGAAATATATGTGGCGATGATTGCTCCCAGTTTTCCATGGAATTCTCACTTCAGCTTTTGTCTCTCAAGTAAACCAGGTCACCCAGCTCCACAATCTACCTGTGGCAGGCCAGGTTTTAATGAGACTGAGGGAAGAGATTCGTAAAATGTACTGTACTAGGTGCATGTAGCAATGGGTGTGTTTTTTTCATTGACTGCTGAAGAATACAGAGAAGATTTAGTTTGTTAAACTGGAGTTTGCTCAGTATATGATAGTGACTTTTTTTATGTAATAATTTGTTTCTGTATTATATTTATGGCAGCACATTAAATACAAATAGGTCTTCATAGCTTGCTTTTTGAAATTGCTTTATCCATTGCATATTTCTTTTTCACTTTTAGTTTGTGGATCCCTTGTCACCATGGTACCATTCTTGATGGTGGAGGGGCACACCAATTTTTTTGTCTCTGTTTTTACTGGCCTGCACATAATCCTTACAAGCATAAATCGAAAAATGACACAGCAATGTCTAGATTTGTATGACCCTTACCTTCCTTAATTATGTATTTACAAAAGTTATGCTAATGAAAATGTTCTGCTACTGGTATATTTTATTTTCACAATATGATGATTGAATATCTGCAGGGTATATATGCTTATTTAAAGGAATTAACTTGGCTTTTTCACTCAAAATATATGTACATATTCAAATAAAGCATGATGTTAATCCCATATCCGCTCTGTTTAAGATTATCAACAATTTCCTCGCAGTTCTGCCTTGAGCAATTCTAAATGCAAAACCAGTTCCACTTACTGTACTTTAAAGTTTAAATACATCCTGCTTTTCTTTACGGTAGAATTATGAGAACACTTGCTTAAACATTGACTAGAAAAGCTGTTTTCTGAAAACATTTGCACTATTTTGGAAGTGGGTGTCATGCTGGCATAGTGGCTAACACTATAGTCTCATAGGTCCAATTTCCTCAGTTTAAATCCTGTGTCTGATCTTTATCTGTAAGGCGCTTGCACATTTTTCCCATGTTTGTATGAATTTTCCTAATGGTTTTCAAGTTTTTTCCCACATCTGTAAAAAGATATGTGGCAGGTTTGAGAATGTTATGTTATTCCTAAAGATTTGTGAATACTTTTTGTGACATATATAATATTTCTAGTCACATTAGACTGATGCATTTCACTTTGTGCTTTCTTGTGCCTCTCTCCTCTACAGCATTCAGTATGACCAATGTTCATCAAGATTGTTTCATAATGTAGAAATTTTAGTTAAGCAAACCCTCCTTGAACCCAAAGGATTGTGTTGCAAAAAATGCATATTTTATAGAGTTTATGCATGTATGGAGTATGTATGTATATGTATGTATGGAGTTTTTCTTTTAAGGAAGGGAAAAAAAATGGTCATCCCAAGTTTGGATTGATAATTCTGAGGATTGAACATTTGTGGTAATCCTATATCTTAAACAATTTTGCTGAAAAGAATAGTCTAATACTAGGCTCACCTGCCTTTTAAGGTGACCGACTTTTAAGTTGACCACTTCTTAAGGCAATTCAATATGTAGATCAATTTGATATTTTATACAAACTCATTAATTTGGTTATATTGCATTTGAGCGGTATTACTTTATTACTCATAGTTTATTTTTGTGATGAAATTTAAACTTTTTTTCTATATTGAGGTCGCCCTTTTGAACCCCCCTGATATTTACTACGCTGTGAGACATTTGTACTCCATCAACATTAATTATTTCCAGAGACATAATTATGTCTATTTTTCCAGTGCATCGCGCACAAAAGCAAGAGAACGATGGGAGCACCAGAACTCTGCTCACATCATGTCGCCGCACCGTAAGTCTGTGATAAGCGGAATACGCACGCTTTCCACTCACGGGACGGAAGGACAATCCCGACCGCTTTTATATAGTAAGAAAGAAGAAGAAGATATCGAACAGTCTGGAGTAGAAAATCATCTTTACCTGGAAAAACGAAACTACAAATCCCATCGTGCATTGCAATGGACGGGCGTGTGAAACTCCACGCCTGCATAGCACTCACGGGACGGAAGGACAATCCCGACCGTTTTTATATAGAAGGATTGCACATGTTTATGTATATATTGTACCTAAAATAGAGACCCGTAAAGATTAAACTACTGTAATTCACTTCTGCCATGTTTTGAACCAAGGCAACAACAATATTTATTTATAGAGCACATTTTCATACAAACAGTGTAGCTTAAAGTGCTTTACAGGATGTCAAAGAGAAAGTTACTAGAAAAGAAAAACACATAAGATTAGGCAAGAATATTTATGAATAAGTAACAAAAAATCTATACAATTTTATAAAACAGATATATAACTGTTAGAAGAATATCATCCTTATATACAATATCATAATGTAGATCTCCAAAGATGAGTCAGGTGAAGTCTTTATATTTTAGAACTCTTCTAGTAATAACATAACATAACTCATGTAATGTAAATAAAGAGTTTGGGAGCTGGGGCTTATCCAATCAGTCCTGAGCACGAGACAAGAACCAACTCATGAACAACCACGCTGAGACAATTTGAGATCACCAGTTAACCTAATGTGCATTTTTGGAGTATGGAGGGAAATCTGGACCAGTTTGCAATATTAATTTTCATACATTTTCTATTGGGTGTTAGTTCTATAGATAAAAAGAAAAATATTTAACCATGCTGCAAATTTATTTTGTATAACAGCCTAAAAATAGACCAGTTTGACTGTATATGTCAATAAGTTCATCAGTTGACTGTATCCCTTCTAATCATTGTAATTAATTGTATAATTGTGATTTTTTTTTTTTTCATGTCAACTGTTCTCAAGTTTTCTTCATTTTCAACATTTAGAATTTATTTTATGTTTCACCCCACTTTTTTTATTATCAACAGATGGTTCCTTCTGTAAACATGTTGGTGTTGATTGTTTATAAATGACCAACTTTCCAGTCTGTTAAAGATGCATGTATGTTATAGTGGAATTTCCTCCATAACAGCATAGGTGTTTAAAATAACATTGTATTTCCTATCACCATGACATACATGCTTAGATGTGGTAGTAAGGGGCTTGTCATTTTCTAAGCCTTCCTGTGTAAGCTTGTACGTTGCAGCTTTCATCAGCCCACACCTAGGGTCTGTTTGAAAATGTAATTTTTTTTTTTTTTATTCTTGTTTACAAGTTTGCCCCATTAAGAAGAAAATTACCATTTTATCCTTTTAACTTTTTGTCTTTGCCTTTTATTTTCTACTGACTGTCATCAGTACAGTAAATGGAATTCATTGGAGGATTTGCTGAAGATAATCACTGAGTATGGAATGCCTTCTTGTTTCCAGCTCTACCTCTGGGGTGAAAAAAAATTTAAAAAGTCACAAATTTCAGGAGTAATAGTAACACTTAAATGATTATGAATTGAAGATGATTGTGCACTTGAGCCTGTGAAATGTGTGTATAACTGTGGACAGGTTTTACATTGATCATTCTTAAGTGTTAGATTTTATGTCCATTTGTTAGGAAGGACAATTATTATTCGATTGTTTTTCATTTGTATCTTCATGCTTGTTTTGAGAAGACAGGTTAGCATTACATAGCAAATCTGCAGTAACATCTGTCAGTTTATCCTCTTAACCATTAAACAGTTTATGTGGTTTTACAAAATATAAGTTCATGTTAATAGTGATCATTACAAGTACAAAAACAGCAGTGGTATCATGCAAGATACAGAATAAAACATGTGCAATTTCAGGTTAGAACAGTTTAAATTGTTTATTCATTTGAGTAAAAAGATTCCAACCTTCGATTAGTTTATCAACTATCAAAGGATTTTCACAATAATAAAGTACAATGCAAACTGGGTCAGGTACAAAAACTATGACCACTGCATTCTTTTCTGTCAGGTACTGTATAATATTCATAAATGAGCATACTAACTGATAAATAATCAAGTGAGGAAACTCAATGTTGCATTTCTCATCCCCACTGCAGTGTTAATTTTGTAGATAAAAACTAAAATGAAAAATACTCCTCAATGACATTTTTTCTGTGACAAAATTGAAATGAAAACTAAATACAAACGTGCCTTTAATGATGAAAACTAAGACAAATGCTTTTAAAATCATTGTTGACAAAAACTAAAGAAAACAAAAATGTTAAAAACAGACAAAAGTGGTCAGAAATATGAACCAACTTTAATTACAACTTCTTCTTCTTTCTGCTGGCTACAGGGGGTCCTTGGGTTACAACGTCTCGACATACAACGTTTCGATTTTACAACGCTCTCTTCCATAAAAACTTAAAGCAATTGAGACATGGGAAGGAATAAAGGTAAGGACTTTTTTTACACTCATTTTTTCTGCTACTACACTACAGTGTACAGTGTATTTATGTCCTTTTTCTGTGGCTTAGTTGTGTTTTTATGTTCTAGATTATGATTTTGCAAATGTGTTAGGATAGATAAGTGACTTAGGCTAGGGTGTTCTTGGACTTACACCAAAATTCGGGTTACATCACTGTTGTAGGAACGGAACTGTGTCGTAACCCGAGGACCCCGTGTATTTGACTTGCCCACATCATTGATGAAATCATCTCCATTTGTTAATACTAACATAAAATGTATTTAGGATTTCAGTACTTGAAGTGCTTAGAGTGCATTTCCCAATTAATACAATACGTACATGTACAGTTACAACTAATTGACTACAGGTAAATTTTGTAAAGCCGGATTTGCACACAGGCTAAGCAGTAGCAAAGTTTGATCTCTCATGTGGGACACTTTGGAAACAGCACAGCAAGTCAGCAAAGGCTCTTTTACAAGAGTTCCGAAATATTGGATTAACGTAAAAAATTTGAGTCATCTGTTAGATGTTACTCTTTAATGAGTTTTTTAACAAGCTATTAATGTAAATATAAATCTTACAATAGCAAATGTTGCAAACCTAACAGTGTGACAAACCAGATTTTAAAAGTATTTTGTTATAAAAACAGTTTTTAAGGGTTTAAGTATCCTAAATTTTTTTGAAATTCTCTATTCAACAGTACAGATGTAATAATGTTTACATTTTTATTTTTAGCAGCATTTTTCATTTGCTGAAGATAAAATATAAATTTAGAATGTGCACATAGTCAGATAAATTACATAGTCCACTCTTTATAAACCTGAAATGCCCCCCAAGATTATAACATCAGCCTATTTATTGTTATACTAGGTGGATCACTATGACTTATCACATATTAAAATTCAAGAATGTCAATACTAGTTTACATAGATGACAGTTGGGTAACTGCTTGACGGATATAGCACTATTTTAAATCTGCTGTTATCTTTAGCGTTTAAAACTATTGTTGTGCTCTCACTGTCATAGTTTTTGAAAGTGAAAAAAATCATTTACTGTCATAGCTTTGTGCTGTATGAAAGATGTATTTTCTACATTAAAAAATGGTTAAAACGTATTTTCTGGACGGTTCATTTTTGTTGTAAGACCTTGTCTTTTTCTATGAAAAAGATTAAATGTGTGCTGCTTGGTCTAGCCTTTTTTTTTTGGTAAAATCTTATAGAAGGGTGACTAAGGCAGGATGAAGGCCAGAAAACTGTGATGACAGACTAGAGCTGCCATTCTCTGACCAAAATCTTTGGAATAAATCTTTTCTATACCTACTCTTCATTTTATGTTCAGTAATCAGTACATGGGGTTTGGTTTATTAGTATACGTGTTAGCATAATAGTTTAGAGGTAACAGTATATTCTTTGCGTATTCAAATGTTAAACAAGATACCCATCTGTTTTTGACTGACTAATTTACTTTTAGTTGACTAATACCAATTTACTTTTTCTTTACTAAAATTAATTTACTTTTTGTCAACTAAAACTAACTATAATTAAATGACTAAAATGTAGCCAAAACTAAAATGCAATTTAGTCACAAGACTAAGACTAAAATTAAATCAAAATATCTTGTCAAAATGAACACTGCCCCACTGTATGTCAGGTGTCTAGGAAAAACTGAGAATTGTTCATTTGTTGTTGTGATAGTAAGTAAGTGGTACAATTTTTCAAAAAGCTTGTGGTTATAATACAAATGAATGTCGATTTTGAAATGTAAAAAAGTGAAATATCTGTTTTTATATAACAACATATTTGGTTTGTTATAGCATGAATAGTAATGTTAGGTTCCCTCACACAAATGTACAGTATTTTCATGCAAACAAATGAGGATACATAATATGACCCTGGAAAGTGGGTAGGTTTATACAGAAGCTTGATATATGTTTATGTTCACAATGTGAAATCAAAAATATATTTTTATTTTTTAGGTTGGTATCACTGGGAAGATCGACAACAGAAGTTATGATGGATGGTAAAGGTTCAAATCTCCAAATCTGTAAAGACTGCTAAGATAATTAAAAAAATATATTTTTATCATTGTGCTGAAATAGTTTGTTGTATTTTAGAAAACAACTTGTTTCCTTTTTTAACTACATTTTCAATTTCTTATTGCATTTTTTACATTAAATGTTTAATTTAGAATTCATGAAATAAAGTTTATTTTCTCTTTGTATATTGTAGACTGTATATATATTTAGAGCAGTTCCCTTCTCTCTGTGTTTATATATGTACAATAAAAATACTTAAGGGATGTCAGTCGAACATTCTTCAACAGCCAGCAATAATCTACAGGTGATCCTTCAGTGTCTTACAAATTATTTTGTTACAACTTAAAAAGAAATTAACTTTAGTGTGTTCATGCTTATTTAGTTTGTTAATAATACAATTCATATTATGCTGAAGTTGTCTATGTATGTACAGAATACACACCTCCAAGAGCTTGTTTAGCCATCATCACTTTTTTCAGACTACAGTTCCATAATCTTGAAGTTTCAGGAGATTAGACAGGACAATGTTATATGTGAATTGCACATTTTTCTTCAGAGTTCTGGTCTCATAAAGGAACAGCACAAAACCAAAAATAAAGGAGGAAAAACTTAAGGAACCTTCAAATATTTAGCCTCATGGGAGAATACTTGGTTGAACTCCTTGTGACCACTGAAATGACCAGTAGTCTATTAAATTTACACATCAGAGTGGAGAAATATTTGTTCCTCATTCATGTAGAATTGCTCTAGTTGTGCCAGGCTGCTTGAACAATGGTAATTGCTTGCATTTGGAACCCTTTTCACAGGTTTCTCCAAAAAGGTTAACGCAAGGACTCATAATGGGTTGTTCATTGATGTATGTTCTTAATTTAAAGTCACTACATGCAGTAGTTTCTCCAAGGACGTCAGCGCATAAGTGCGTACACCTGAAGTGCCCCAATTGGGGTGAAAAACGTGTTAGGTACTTTTTGTATTATTTGTCAGGTATTATATATCATATACTCTATATACAGTGGGCAGGTATGACCTAGCTGGTGAACAGTTCATGATTTTCTCCACACATACTGCACAGCATATAAGGCAAGGTTTCTACCATTCTGTTGGGCATTAACCATGAAGGATTGCATCTTCACTGATAATTTTAATGCTGATTAAAATGCTAATTTGCCACACAGTTGGAATCCTTCAAGTTTTGTGATGTGTTTGCTACAAAATAAACTTAAAAATTAAACATTTCTTCACATGGGCAAGTTATTACAGCATATAATATATTTCATAAATCCTTTCATATATTTAGGTTTCAAGAGGAGCAATATTACAGTGTTTTGTGTTGAATTTTAAATGTGTATCCTGCAATAAGACTTCATTTTTTTTTCCAAATACTGATATTATTGCAGCCTTTGCAGTTGAGTACTGCATTATTGATTATCTTCTGTTATAACCAATGATGAAAAAAAATTCATATTTAACGTTTTTTTTTAATAACAAATGTTTTTTGCAAATATATACTTGTGTGTGTTTGTAGAACATTTCATTTTAGAAACTGCCAACCCTTGCTGTCTTTTCTAATGTGCACATTTCAGATGCATATATCTGTGCATTTAGCTCTCTGATTCATTAAATTTTACTGAATCCCACTATAAAACATATATAATTATCTACTTAACAGTTGTTTCTTCATGTCATTAGGCTTCCTGAATGCAGTATGTTAATTATTTCACATTCTCTATTTCCCTTTGTATAAACTTTAAACGGATTTCAATTATTTCCTACATGTTGTGGCATAGTTTTTGGTTTTGTAATATTCATCTTTGGGCCTGATTCTGCATTACATTTATTTATGGAAGCTTGACTATGGACTTTCTAAAATCATTTCATGAGCTGAATCAATTTTATCAGTAATTTTTATATAATTTTCTAGCAGTCCATGAACTTGACTGAGTGTATTCCTTTCTTCAAGATCAGAGGTATTCTGTTACAGTCCTGTGATGTCCACAGTAGCTGTAGGTTTTCACTTCAACCAATTTCTTAAGTAGAAGCCATTTATTTACTAATAAAGTGGTATTTTGGGGGGCTAAAGTTTAGTTTTAATGTGCTTCATTTAGGTTTGTATTGTTGCCTGTTTTCATAACCAGACATCGGTTAATAATGAGGTGCAAGTGACGCGGGAACCACCAGCCCTCCTGCTAATAACCTTCCATTTAACCCTTGTATACATGGGACTTTCAACAAACACTATTATATACCATGGGTTTTTAGAGACCTGATATATATTTTGTATAAATCAAGCCACAAATAACCATACCATACTGTCCAACCTTTTATTAAAACCTCTTAAATGAACACTTTGCTTTTTTAAACTAATTTATAATACTTCATTACTTTTAATTTTTAAATTTTACAGTATATATAATTACACAATCATAGCCTATTACTCAGCACAGTAATCACAGGCCTCAGGTACAGTTTTGTGATCATTAGTGTGGCTCCTGAACTTTTTTCCGTCCAATAATACTAAACATATATGGCACCTTCTTCGGTTTTTGTCCACTTTTGCTTCTGTAAGAAGTTGTGTCAAGTGATGTGACTTGTGCTGTTTCACTCTGCGTAGCTCTGCTACAGGTGCCTGCTTCTTTTACTTTCAACCTTCTGCTCTCCTCATTTGAACTTTGCCACTCTATAATCACCTGCCCAGAACATTCAGGATCTGATGGCATCAGGTGTCACTCTGTACTGCCTTACTCTGCTGTTAATAATTTGTATCCCTGCTGCATGCCTCTCAGTTTCTCTCATTCGTCATCTGCCATCAACAACAGGGAATCTTTCATGAGATTTCTTTGCTTATAGGCATCCATTTCACTTCTTTTCTTATTTCTCTAAACTCACAAATACTTAAATAATGAGCAACATGATAGAAACATAGCTGCAATTACACCTTCTGTGTTTTTGACCACTTTTGCTGCTGTAAGAATCTGCATCACGTGATGTGACTTGTGCTGTTTCACTCTGTACAGCTGTTTTGCCCCCTTTATCTTAATTCCCCTCCTGTATGTCTGAGCTCTGCCCCTCAACAATTTCCTGCCCACAGTATTCATAATCTAATGGCATCAGAAATTTCTGACTCGTAATCTGCTGTCAAGGGCTTGCTTTACTAATAAACTTGGCATTTCTTTTCTTATTTGTTACCGCACTAAACTCATCAATGCTTGCGTAAAATGTTATAAAGTACAGCTGAAATGAACATACAGATACACAGAAATACTGAGGAAAGCATGTTTTGTTTAAGTGCTGCTTGTAAACAGAGCACTTAAAATGCACATGTAAAATACTGACACTGTACCGCATTCAGGGTCATTAGCGATCCTGTACGTTTTAGGCAAATAAATAATCATAAAGAAAATAATTTGAAAATACTTTGTCACGTTTGGCAGTAAATTGTTGCAGATTGAATGAATGAAATATACATGGGGAACTGTGTCCACAATGTGTCATTTAACCACGTGATACCTGAAAACATGACCTCACGGTTGCTAGTGACTTGAGGGATATATATAACGGTTAAACCTGTGTACATGCAGTGTGAAGTATGTGTTAATACAATTTTTTTTAAATAAATGAGAGAGAAGGGAAGGGCCAGAAAACATATGGATAAACCTCTGAAAACTAAAAATGCACAATTTTTGCCTTGGAAGAGTGAAAGTCCTAACCAGCCATATAATTAAATCCCAGTTTCATTATCTGCTAGGTCTGGCTTTTAATTAGAAAACTGGTTGGAAAGAAAACCTGCAGCCACTGTGGATCTCCAGGACTGTAACTGAGTATTCTTCTTCTAGGCTTTATGTCATTTTATGTTCCAAGTACAGTATACAATGAAGCTCATTAGCCATCTTGCTTTATTTCTGTCATCATCAAGCAAACAGGTAACTTTGACTAGAGTTGATGCCAATAAAGTTTTTTTTTTTTTTTAGGACACCATCTTCTTTATCTTTATTTTAGAAGGTATTATTACAGTACATGTTTAATAACTTGAAGAAGTCAAAGAAACAGTTTTATGTAGTTTTCCCTGTTCTCTTTTATTACAGTTGTGTATCTTTTTTCAATCCTCCTCACAGTTATAATTAAGGCATGAGCAGTGATTTCAGCCTTTCCATTAGAACTGACCTCTTCACTTTGATTTAAGTTTTACTAGCAATATGCATCAGTGATACCTTCATGTATAGTGCATCCCGGGTTGAAACTTCACACCTAGTAATTGGCTGAATAGATTTTACATATCTTTGTTGTTTCTTCATGGGTCTGTGACAAAGTACTCTGGTGTTCCATGTCACTAAACATTTGCTCATTAGGTTTATTATTATGTATGAGGTGTGAAAAAAAGGGGTTGCTGTACTGTTCAGGATTGTTCCCCACCTTGCACCAATACTGTTGGGATAGGCTGTTGTTAACCTGAACTATATTAAGTAAGGTATGGTAGGCCTTATTAATGAATATACTGTAGCTATCTATTGGCAGCATAGCCTCGTGTTTATTCTAAGTAAGGTCATCTAAGATCAAAGGTTCATATATTGTTGGCCAGGAAGAGTTAAGAGATGATGTAGAACCTTGGCCAAATCTAGAAATACACCCTGACAGTTGGAGTACACCCCTTTGCAGAAACAGCTTGCTCAAGTGTGGTAAGTCCCACATATGCCATTGGTGAAATTGTCAGAGGGCATTGGGGTGAGTGAGAGACAGCAATAGAAACCCTTGAAAGAATGCCAGATGGCCATTAAAATCCCTCCAGGATGGCAGGTGGCAGCAGACAACTTGGAAGTTTGACCTTACTGCTCACCCTGAGATCTGCAGGGGTGCACTCCAATAGACAGTGCTGAATCTACAGTATAGAGGGGCATCTCTGACCCCAGAAGTGATTTTGACGTATGTCCCTCAAGAGAACATCAACAAGTAACAACTAATGCCAGCCGGTAACGGGCCAGGACAGAGAAAAAGAGGAACAGAGAGATTAAGATTGTAGATGAGAATTAAAAGAAAAGCAATTTCTAGAGAAGTGGAAGTGCCTTGTCACCTGACAGAAAGCCTGTGAAGGTAGGACCAGTGGAACAGCATTAACATTGGGGATGGCTGTCAACTCTGAATGCTGTATTCTTTGTTGTGATTTTAACAACTGGACTGGCCACTGGATTAAATTTGATGTTATTATCCATTAGCCAACTGTAACAGCATCATCTTTTTTTTTTTTTTTTGTTGATAAGTTTTTTTTTAGTCAGCTGAAATACGCAATGTGTGGCATAATATAAAAGTTAAGCCTCCTTCAACACCATTCTTATATGTACTGTAGTTAACGGTTGACTGACTGTAATCTCTCTGTTGTTCTGCATAAATTTGCAGAATGCACATCCACTTATAAACAGTAAAAACTGTAGGACAATATGAATTTGGACTTATACATGTACGTTTAGGTGTGTATATATAAGCATATTTTTGTACATATTACATGTACAAACGTGTTTTTTTTCTCAATATTATATTTGTGGAAGCTAACAATTTTGAGTTTAACTGAAAATATGTGTTTCTTATAGACTAAATTACCACCCAGTATCAAAGCTCTTTAACTGGATTTTTGATTGTCTAACTCGGAGACTGGAGTCTGTAAAAATTGACTGTAATAATGACTCTCAACTCAAGATATCCTGATCTCCTCACTGGCTTTGTGCTAAACACCCCACTTTACATGGCATTGTGGCATTATGACTATCATCTCCCTCTTAACATTTACAGCATAAGAAACACGGAATTGCCATTTCTTTCATTTAAGTCAATTGAGGATGTTCCACGGATATCAAGCAGTTTTACGTTTTTAGCACTCCTTCCACAATAGCGGGGTAACCTGGTTCAAACATGTAACTCTGGCACACATTTACACATACTTTGCATATTCCAAAAATGTGCAACAGTGAACGTAATAGCACACAATGGTTGGTGATGACAGAGCATGCTGTTGTAGGAGTTTGGGGCTTACAAGAATTGAACATGTGCAAGGTCAGCTGCCTCAAAATGCACATAATCAGATGCTGTTGTCTCCCAGGTGTTATTTTTTTTTTCTCTTTCCCTAACCTTCAGCAAGTGATACAAGAATAAAGGAACCCACACCACCAAAACATAAAAACAGTTTTTTTCCCCTCAGGCAAATAAAACTTTTGAATGGCAGTTCATTACTGCTCGGTATGCTGTTGTGAAACTTGCATTTATGCAAACATTTGTAACAGTTGGTCTGGGAAATTTATGAAACATTTGTGAAACTCTTGAATGCTATTGTTATTTCATAACTTTATTTTATTGTTTATGCTTTATGTAGAAACACAAATGTAAGCATTTCACTGTACTGCTGTTTATAGAACAAACTTAAAGAAACTAAATTATCTTTGATAATTATCTTTGCTGTTGACCAGATGGTTTTTAAGTGGTTCCCTATTCTCAGACACCAGTGACGATATCCTGTGTGAATATCCCAGAAAATTGCTGTTCCTGATTGCACATGCTGCTACATCTGGCATCCACTACAATACTGTATTCATTCATTCATATATATGTCTTAATATATACGGGGTAGGCAAAAGTAGGTTTACAGCTGATTGTAGCTAAAAAGATATGCAGGTTATGATTAATACAGTAGCTTTATTAACTATCAACTCAAAAGAATGTCAAAATGGCACAGTACATTTAATAAAAGAATACATGTTTTGCATACTCACAACTGTAAACCTCCTTAAAAATATTTTATCCAGGATAGTGTCACGGGATGGTTGGGTCCTATCTTAGCCACTCAAGGCAGGAAACAACTTTGGCCAGGGTGCCATTGAATCTCAGGGCAATGAGACGTTCAGCATTTTGAATTCTGGACAAATGTGAATTGCTGGTACCATGGATTATCTGCACAGATCATGCTGTACTGATTAGGCAGTCAGTTATTTGGAAAGAGAAGCTGGACTTGAATAGGAGTTACTCAGTGTATGTATAGCTTTGTCTGTGCTTTCCTTAGGCATTAAGGAAGTGAAGTGAAAACTTGCATGTAATTTGGATTCATAGAAAAAATGAGGCAAACACGACATACAGATTGAATATCTTTAAAATTTGATTTTATAGCTTTGTAAATAATATGTTTCTTTGATATTAGTTTGGCAATTGGCCTTGTTAGTCTTAGTTTAAACAAGCAGTATATCAAGAACAATTTCACATGGTTACATTTTTTGTTGCTGTTTGATTTATTTATTTTTTTTTCTGACAGCTGAAACTCCACAAGCTATAAAAGAAAAAAATGAAAATGAATACAACTGAATTTCACGCTGCTGAATGAGTCAGTTTTCACCTGAATCTAAGGGACCTCCCCTGTTTGAAAAGTACAGTGTAAATAGGCTGTGCACAGTCATTTTAAAAATTTCCAGTCACAGTTCATGTAAAACGGTGTATCATAAGGTGTTCATTCTCAGGGTCTGAATTTTTTTCTTCTTTTGTTCAGAATAACAATTGTTACTACATATAAAATTAACAATGGCCTATAATCTCATCTGAGCAACTGTAAAAGTTTAAAACACCACAAGGAAACCCAAAGCCTTTTACTATACATCCTGGGGGTGGGTGGGTGTGTGTTTGTAATTAATAATTGACTTTTTTTTTTTGCTTTTGTATATTTTTATGTAATAGTTGCATTTTTGGATAAGAAACTTGATGTACAAATGTATATAAAAATGAGAAAAATAGAAAATTAATATTGACTAACAAGTTTAAATAGACTAGTACTACATTGTCAATTATTATTGTAATCCTTAACTTTCTTGAAATTTCCAAGATGAAAGTTATTTCCTTTTTTTTTTTTTTGTTGCCTACATGTTCCACCCTTGCTAGAATGAATAACACGCTCGGGGTCACTATGAATCAGTAATTGAGAGCCTGAAACCTGTTGATTTTAATCTCATCATTTTAGGCAGTAGGCCACAGTGCCCAATCAATCTTTAATCTGATTTATTTGTCAACATTAATTAGGTTTGATTAGATAAACTTTATTAATCCCATGGGGAATTTCAGATGCAAGAGGCAACAGAAACATAAAAACAAGAATACATGTTCACAGTCTATCATTCAATTGATAATATATATATATATGTATATGTATGTATGTGTGTGTGAGTGTGTGTGTATATATATATGTATATATATATATATATATATATATATATATATATATATATGTGTGTATGTATATGTGTATGTATATGTGTATGTATATATACTGTATGTATTATGCAGATATTTCAAAATGAACTTAGTGAATGCCCTGGCGTTGAATTGCCTGATAATAGTGTTAGGTTAATTGTCAATGTTATTCTTTATTAGGTTAATCTATAGTTTTATTTATTTTAACTACCATAAGGCCAGTATTGCATATCTTTTTTTTTCTTGCACTTAGCCTTCTAGCTAGAGCAATGAGGCACAAGAGTGTTTTCCCTATTAAGCTTGTGCTGCCAAATTTCAGTTCTTACTGTTTTTTCCATTTTGACTCAGTTATAACCTGAAAATAAAAATAAAGCACAAACAACAATACGAATTGAAAATGAGTGCTACACTTGTAGTTCATGACCCTCTAATTACATTTATTAGGAATTAAGTAGCAGCAGCACTGGGAAAGTAAGCAACTTAGACAGGTGTGTCCCACATACTTGGGACTATATCACAATCTTTCAGTATTGCTGCTCTTTTTTAATCATCATTACTGGAAGCAGTTGATTTCTATTGAGATATTTCCATCCATCCTTTCTTTTGCATAATGAGTACATATCATGGAAAGACCTTGCAAATGATGTTAGCAACAAGTAGATTGTTGTAACCAACCCAGATGGATCATCATCTCACTGTAAGGCACACACTCAAGCCAATCGATTTTAGAGGTGCCGGTCTGCCTGATGTCTTGCTTTTAGGCTATAAGAGGCAATCCAAATGAACCAAGGGGCATATGCAAATTAACACAGGATACACCCCAGCCTAAAGAAAAGTACAAGAATGCAGCTGTGCTACCTAACTGAAGTGTTGTACTGCTGTACATTTTAACATTTGAAAAGTTTACTGCTTGTTGATTTTATCTTTCTGTTTTCAGTACCCAGTTGCTCCAAATCAACATTGCAAGGAGGTCCCAGGACTGCTAGTCTGTCACAGGACATGTTTGGTGTAAGTGCTAACCTTTCAAGGGTTAGTTGTTCCACATTTGTCCTTATTTCACCATATCTTCAATCAGTGTCCATTGTTCAACTTTCAAGAAGGTTAAGCAGGCTATGTGCATCATACAGTTACCAGGCACCCACCACGGAACAATTGTGATAAAGCCTGGTATGCCCATTTCAGAAAGAGGGTCTTATTTTCTGAAATTTGACTGTCATGTTTTTGTTAATGTTTTTCTGTCAAAAACATGAACAAAGCACAGAATACAAATGCCTGTTTTTTTAAATAAACATTTATTTTCTTGCTCCCTTTGTACATCCAGAACATAAGCATACCCCAGCATTAAATAGGAGGAGAAAGTCAGGTGACCTGTACATTTCAGAGAGAGTGTTATAAGGTTTATTTATCAAAATGGCTGTCAACTGCAGTGTAATAAAGATGTGAACCTTTTTAATTTTGTTATTGGAATATTTGGAGTATACCTTAACATAATGTAATCATTTTAGTGATGGTCTGATAATAACTGAGGGGTATAGGATCATGAATAGTAAGCTTCTTTGACCTTTTAACTCTGCAAATTCTTCTACACCTCCCTGTGCTCTCTTGTCTCAGGATTTCACCAATACTTTCACATCACATAAAATGATATTTTTATCTATCTATTATATAGTGCCTCTCCTATCTATCTATCTATCTATCTATCTATCAGTGCATTACATATCTATTATATAGTACCTATACTGTAGATGCGTCTTTTCTGGGTTCCCAAAGTCAAACTGCTACTGAGTTGGCAAGGTAGGAGACAAAAGAAATTTCTCAGTTTAGCAAGTTCATTTTAAAAAGGTTTAGTGAAAATTTAATAAAGGAGCAAATCACAAAAATTAAAAAAAAAAAAAAGTTATTACACAGAATAAAAGGAAAAAAAGGTTTCTTCTCTATTTCATTACAATCTTAGCTTTCTGCTGTTAAACGTGATATTTTCTATACTTAAAAGTTGTTAATTTTCTATGGGAAATTTACTGCGCATAGGCATCATCTTAGTACCTCGGTATATTCAATAAATTCATCATGTTCAATAGGTTCTATATGATTTGAACCGTTTGCCCCCATGTCTTACCAACTGCAAGGCAGATCCTAAACAGAACTATTCTATAGTCAGAATGATACAAAATAATTAGAACATCCTGTTTACAATTCAGCTTGCAGGGGTTATAATAAAACCTTCGTTGACTGTGCACTAATACCGTCATATGAAAAAGTTTGGGAGCCTCTCATAATTCTTTGGATTTTTGTTTCTCATTGGCTGAGCTTTCAAAGTAGCAACTTCCTTTTAATATCTGACATGCCTTATGGAAACAGTAGGATTTCAGCATTGACATTAAGTTTATTGGATTAACAGAAAATATGCAACATGCATCATAATACAATTAGACAGATGCATAAATGTGGGCACCCAACAGAGATATGACATCAATACTTAGTTGAGCCTCCTTTTGCAAATATAACAGCCTCTAGACGCTGTCCTCCTATAGCCTGTGATGAGTGTCTGGATTTTGGATGGAGGTATTGTTGACCATTCTTCCATACAAAATCTCTCCAGTTTAGTTAAATTTGATGGCTGCCAAGCATGGACAGCTTGCTTCAAATCAGCCCATAGATTTTCGATGATATTCAAGTCAGGGGACTGTGATGGCCTTTCCAGAACATTGTACTACTCCCTCCGCATGAATGGCTTTGTAGATTTTGAACTATGTTTTGGGTCATTGTCTTGTTGGAATATCCAACCCCTGCGTAATTTCAACTTTGTGACTGATACTTGAACATTATCCTGAAGAATTTGTTGATATTGGGTCATCCGACCCTCGACTTTAACAAGGGCCCCAGTCCCTGAACTGGCCACACGGCCCCACAGCCTGATGGGACCTCCACCAAACTTGACAGCAGGTAGCAGGTGTTTTTGTTGGAATGCGGTGATCTTCTTCCGCCATGCAAAGTGCATTTTGTTATGACCAGATAACTCTTTCTCATCAGTCTAAATCACTTTGTTCCAAAATGAATTCGGCTTGTCTAAATGAGCATTGGCATACAACAAGTGACTCTGTTTGTGACGTGAGTGCAGAAAGGGCTTCTTTGTCATCACCCTGCCTTTTAGATGTTCTTTGTGCAAATTGCACTGAATTGTAGAACGATGTACAGATACACCATCTGCAGCAAGATGTTCTTGCAGCTCTTTGGAGGTGATCCGTTGGTTGTCATTCTCACAATTCTGCGCATATGCCGCTCCTGTATTTTTCTTGGCCTGCCAGACCTGAGGTTGGTTTAACAGCAACTGTGCCTGTGGCCTTCCATTTCCTGATGACATTCCTTACAGTTTAAACCTCTGAGATGGCTTTTTGTAGCCTTCCCTTAAACCAGGAGACTGAACAATCTTTGTTTTTAGATCTTTTGAGAGTTGCTTTGAGGATCCCATGCTGTCTGTCACTCTTCAGAGGAGAGTCAGGAAAGGGAAGGAAGCACAACTTGCGATTGACCACCTTAAATACCTTTTACCACTCATGATTGTACACACCTGTCTATGAAGTTCAAGGCTTAATGAGCTAATCCAACCAATTTGGTGTTGCAAGTCATCAGCATTGAGCAGTGACATGAATTCAAATCAGCAAAATTACAAGGGGGCCCACATTTGATTTAATTTCATACAACTAAAAATCTTTGTTCGAAAAACACCCCAGTACTCCGATGTACCCATGAAATGACATACTACTGTTATCATTTTTGTTGAAAGTAGAGTCAGTTACGCAGGCTGAGCAGGGTTCCCAAACTTTTTCATATGACTGTATATCTGTATATGGGGAAACATTCAAACATAAACTAAGAAAATACAGTACATCTCTCAATATAACCTAACTAACACATGTCATTTATAGCTCCTTTTATCTACTATATTGGCCTTCATAGCGGTCTTATTTTAAGTAATGTATGTGAAATACATTACAAATTCTATATAGTTCGGTGAATAATTTTTTTTTATTTCATTCATTATATATTTTTGTATCTTATTCTTTTGTATACAATTTTATTTTCTGTTGATTTTGTCTTTTAGTATGTTTTGTATTTCATAGGTGTTTTATACTGTGCCTTAGACGGTGTCAATGTGTAAATTGGCACTGAAATAAAACCCTTGAATCCTGAACAAAATATGTTGGCTTGAATGGCCAGTTCTCATCAAATCTTTTCTTTCATTTCTTTCTTTTCATTTAATGTAAGACATTCACTCTTGCAGATCTGACTCGATTCTTAAATCTCATCCTGTTGATAAGTGGACCAGCTTTTTTAACTAGCATATTGACACAGATTTGCCTTTGTTGTAATGGTGAAACAGACTCCAGTAAGTATCATCCTAATACAAATAAGGTAGAGTGCACTCACATTTCATAATGGCTAAACTCTGTCTTATAGGCTACCTGCCTCTTTTACACTTTTGTTTTTATTTTTTTATTTTTTATTTTTTGCCATGGTTAAGCACTTTATTATTGTGCTAACTGTGAAAGATGGTATTTAAAATAGATTAATAAATTACAAGACATTCCTCTTCCTAATCCAGGCATTTTATGCAGATTTGCATTCCATTCATTGTCAAACCCAGTTAGCCCAGTTCAGGGTCATGGAGGAACAGAGTCTATCCTAACCCAACCCATGAGGGTTTGTCAGTCTATCACTGGGCACATGCAGCTACCCACACTCATTTATACCAGGTTACGTACCTAATATTTTTAATCATATATAATTTTTCAATTTTCTGACATTCCATCACATTATATGGCTTTTCTTTATTAATAGTAATTAATTATTTACTTTTTTCCTTGCAAGTTTAAAAAAAAAAACAGGTGTAACTGAAGAGTCACCCAGGGATTTCCCACAAGATTTATACATAATAGGAAACTAGATACATCAGTGATGATAAAAAGAGGCGGGTGAATGAGTAACTGATCTTAAAATATCTTGAACCGTATTTCAAAATGATTATGCTGAATTTCTACATTTGACTTTGGGTTTTATTTTTCCGCCTCCTCTAAATGTTATCTAAAGTTTTTTTTATTTAATGCAAAACAAAAACTTTGTAGAAGGTTTTCAGTAAAATGCCTGCATGCGCAAATTGTCTTCAATTATGTGTATGTATATACTGTATATATATATATATATATATATAGATAGATAGATATATATAGATAGATAGATAGATAGATAGATATAGTGTGTGTATAGATAGATACATATATAGATATAATAGAGAGAGGTTTATTGATATATAAATTCTTTTTTCTTCACCACTTAGTCTCTCTTCTTTAGGTTGTTATAAAGAACATTAGGGAAGTTCAAGTGCTAGACTTTTCTAGATAACTGTCTCTCCATCTTCTTCAGTGACTCGGTGTGTTTCGATTATGTTTTTGTGTTCTCATGTGGCAGGTGTTCAGAGTGAAAGTACTGGAAGAAATTAATTCATCCTTTCCTCCAGGAAAGGACATCTTTGAGCCTGCAAAGTCTTATTTCCAGTGACTTGGGGAGAGATCCTGAATAACATTTTGAACTTTGATGCTTTATAGAGTGATTTCCCCTGGTGACCGCTATCCACGTGTTAGCATTGCGGTTACTAGTTAAAAGACACCATGTTGTCAATAACTGTGGAGTGCCATAATGCCACAGGCTGGTTTTGGCTTGCAGCATTTGGTGGTTAAATACAGCAGATGGTACATAAGCTTTCAATAAGACTGTAATAGATAGATAGAAGGAACTTTATTTGTCCTCAGGAGTGAAATTTGGCTTTACACAGCTCATTAAATAAATAATTAGATAGATAAATACACACACACTATGGTTGGCACACAAACCCCAGCATGACTAAAACGAAAGAAAACCCTCTTACTTGTCTGTTCCAGTCCCAGTCAGGCACTATACAGGCGTATTGCTATAGGTATAAAGGAGCCTCGGTCATGTTTCTTGACGCACATTTGCTGAACAATTCTTTGGCTAAAAGTCATCATTGTTAGTGGGTCACAGACAGAGAATGTGCAGCATTGTTCATAGTGGCACTCGGTTTTGTTTTAATTCTCTCCTCCTCCACTCAGGAGGTCAGATTGTGTCCTATAACTGAATCTCCTCTTTTCATTACTTTGCTAATTTGGTGGGCTCCTCTTGAAGCAAAAACAGTAGAAAATTGCACTGACCATCACAGGAGTTGTTGAGGGTGGATGTCACTACCCACATTTAAAGAACACAGTCTCCTTAGAACCAAGAGCTACTCTTCCCTTTCTTTAATAGTTTCCCTGTTGTGAGACCAGTCCAGCCTGTCATTCATGTGGGACCCCCAAGTTATAGGAGTCCACAACCTCTGCATCCACTCCTTTAACAGTGACCAGACCATAGATGCTCAGGGGTGCAGCAAAAGTCAATAACCAGTTCCTTAGTTATGCTGATGTTAAGTTACAGACTGTTGCTAAAGTTCTACATCTGACTCCTCTCTCTCATCTGCCTTATCAATAGACCCCATAAATGTAGAATCATCTGAGAATTTCTGCAAGTGATACGACTGACTGTTCTGTTTGTAGTCGGAGGTGTAAAGAGTGAAGAGAAAAGCAGACAGGCCTGTACCTTGTGCTGGTCCCATATTGGCTCACACAGTCCTTGAATCTCACAAACTTTGGTTTGCCTGACAGTCCATTATCCAGGACACCATTGGCTCAACCACCTGCATATTTCAGAGGTGACCCCTTAAGAAGGATGACTGGATGTTATCAAAGTCATTGGAGCAATCAAAGCACAGAAACCTCACAGTGCTGCCAGCTTTGTCCAGCCTTGTGGAGTAGATAATTACATCCTCCTCTCCAGTCTTTCCAATAGGCAAACTGTAGTAGGTCCAGGTGGTCTTCCACAAGAGGACTCGTATAGTCCAGGACCAGCCTCTCAAAGGTCTTCATGATATGATATTGTCACACACATGTGAGTAGGAGACACCTAAAGGGCCTGAGCTAATATAATTCCCGGGGTGGCGGGGTGCACTGATTGTCTCTCTCAGTTCCTTGCAGACCATTTTTGGGAAATCCCGCCAGGTCCCGGCACCTCAGATGACATCACTTCTATTTCCGGCCCCAATGATGATGTCACTACCTGTACTGGCCTTTAAAGCCGCCATCTTGCCTCCAAACAATCAGTTCTGTCTTGGACACGGATCAGTAAACATCTCTGTTCTATTTTGCAGCTGTGGAACAATATATGGGTGGCTGCCCCAAACCTTTACGATGTCTTTGTCTCATCCTTATCACAGTACATATAGGTAACCTTTGACCTTTCACAAAAATTCCTCCACAATTTTCTATTTGACTTTCTGATTTCCGGCAAACAGGTTGGTAAAATACAACAGTGAGTTGGAGAAGGTATGGGTGTTTTGAGATAGCATGGCCTCATATACACAAATCCAAATCGGCCAGGGTGGCAGCTTAGGAAAACGGCTACACATAATGTGCAGGGATGTTTGTAATTACCTGCTGTCAGTGTGAATCACAATGAGGAAAATGAAAAAGCAAGTTCAGATTCGGTTGTCGCCCCTAAAGCTACCAGTCAGCTTCACTACGATAAATTAGTTCAAGTCCTCCTTGACAAACTAGATGGAATGGATTTTGTTTCTGACTCAGAACCATATTGTCTCTGTGCCCACCCAGTTGCTGGGAGCATAAACACACGTTTTATATGCAGTTGCTTCAGAAAGTGCTTGGATTCCTTCACTTTTTTCATATTTTATTAGGTTGCAGCCTTATGCTAAAATCATTTCAATAGTTTTTTTTCTTCATCAGCCAAAACTGAATACCAAAGAATGACAAAGTGAAAACTGGATTTTACGAATGTTGCAAATTTGTTGAAAATATAAAGCTGAAATATCCCGTTGACACGACTTTTCAGACCTTTTTCTATGACGCTTGAAATTTGTCTCCGATGTATCCCATTTAAATGACCATCATTGAGGTGTTGTTAGAGTTTGTTGGCAGTCCACGTGTGGTCAGTCCAGTTGGTTGGACCGATTAGGAAAGACACACACACAGGGCCGGATTAAGGTGGGTGCTATTGATGCTGCAGCATTAGGCTCATTCCTGAAATAGGCCCAGATGAAAACAGACAAGAATTTTCCGGAAGCTGAACAGTTTTCCTTTGCTACATTAACCTCAAAATAATTCTAAGAATGAAATTTGGAGTCTGACTTTTGGACGCCTAGACACAGCGTTACGTATTATACAGTTAACTGTTGTTGTTTGTGCTGTGACGTAACTATAATGTCGTGTTTATTGTTAACCGATGATTTCAAGTTAATGCTATTCATTTTACGTTAAACAGTTTACTTAGTAATTTTTGCAATTATCGTTCAGTAAGTGCCACGTAGTAAATTTTTCACCTTGAAAGTCAGTTTTACAATAAAAATCGATGGCTGTTTAAATGGTTATCTGTAAAGGTAAAACTAAAAGCAGCCCGGCCCGGCATGGATGTTTAGAATTTTAAAATCTTGACAGGATTCTGGTCTATTATGAAATTTAAATCGTGGACAAATTTTTACCCTCAAGTGCCTGAACTGAGTCACTTTGACCCAATGTCTCTGCAAATTCATTTTTTCTATCACTGTTTCGTAAGAGAGTTGTGAAATTTTGTGTCTGGGGACGCCCCTTTGAAAAGTGTGAAGTGAATAGCGGCGAAATCCGGTGCTGCAAAGGCCACACCCACAGGGCTTCTTTCTAAAAAACCCCGCCCAGCACCACCCCCAAAGCCAATTTCTCCAGTCCGTGTGTTTTAAACCACCACCGGGGTTTCTGGGAGAGAGCAAAAAATACTCAACAAAAGATGACACTGAGAGGAAAATAAAAAGCTAAAATTGGTGTTTTCCATTCAGGAGCTCAGCAGCACAAGGAAACTGAAGCTTCATTATTAATTTGAACGTTGAGATGAGGGCTGTGACAGTGAAGACAGAATGATGTAGACCACTGCAACTACTGGGCTCCACATGTTTGATGAGCGCTCTGTCTGCTATAATATCTTTCTGTCATTTTAACTATTGCATCACTATATGACAAGACGCCAGCACATATAGGATGAGGATATGATGTATTAAAACGCTACTATTTTGTCACCCCAATTAGTAATGCTCAGTGTTAATGTTAATTTCACACTGGCTTTGCTATCTAATAAATTAAGGCACACATTACGTAATTTTTACAGCAATTTGTAGACCTCATTTACAGGAACAGTCGCACCACATTTCTGTGACCTAACGAGTGATCCAGCACAAATTGTCTGTGACTTGTCCTTTAACCAGTGTCAACACACGTGTGCATGGGGGGCAGCTAAAGGGTACGAATGAGGTTAATTCCTCACCAGACCAGTGGGTGGTGGAGTGCACTAACTCTTTTTCTCTTTCTGCTGAAGACCATTTACCGGAAAATTCCACCTGGCCCAGATGACATCACTTCAGGTATTCGTCACAATGACCTTGTCACTACCCAATCTGCGCGCCTGCGTGCGTATTGAAAGCCTGACATGCCGTAAAGTATTAACACATGCGTGTGCACTGATGTAGCCTTTTAATACACATGCATGCACGGGGGGGATCAGGCTGGCATTGGGGACCGGGTAGTGACACACACGCCACATGCGCTAAATTAAAAAAAAAAAAATCCACTTTACTGCACGGCCTGAACTGATCTGTGCATGCCGATTCACAACTGACAGTACCATATATTCATTTTAGTTCCATATTAGTTGACCATAATGATAATATTCACCCTGCAAAATAAATGAAGCAGCCTTCATGGCACAACCTCGGAGGTTTTGCCTGAGGCACTGATGTCCAAGGTTCGATCCCCGTAAGGGACAGCACACCCTTTATGAGCCCCAATTAGGGTGAAATGCTTGTGGTGTACTCTTTGTATTATTTGGCACACTATATATACTGCGTATATATATATATATATATATATATATATATATATATATATAGGGCTGGGGCTGCTACCCAGCCAGGAGGACCAGAGAAGGGCTTGCGCCTCCTTCAGACCACGAGGGGAGGACCGTCCTGCTGGCTTTGGGGACTGCAGGGGGGCGCTCCAATGCCTGAGGAGACCTGATCCTCTGCACTTCCACCACACTCGGAGGTTCTGGGGGGAAGAAGACCAGGGACACCCGGAGTGCTTCAGGGTGTGCAGCTGGTACTTCCACCACACTGGGGAGTGTCGGCGGAGGCTTATCAGGAAGCACTTGGAGCTCATCCGGGTGTGGATAAAAGGGGCTGCCTCCCTCCATTCGTTGGCTGGAGTCGGGAAAGGAGAAGGACAGAGCTCGGGACGAGAGACAAAGAGGCAGCCTAAAGAAAGAGAGAGGCAGTGTGAGGCCTGGACTTTGGGGGAGTTTGTGGGTTGTGTGGCACTTTATTTGTAAATATTAGTGTAAATAAACGTGTGGTGGAGCTTTTCAACATGTCTGCCTGTCTGTGTCCGGGGCTCATCCCACTATATATACAGTGGTGTGAAAAACTATTTTTTTTATCCTTAAATAATAAAAACCATCATTTAAAAACTGCATTTTGTGTTTACTTGTGTTATATTTGACTAATGGTTAAATGTGTTTGATGATCAGAAACATTTTGTGTGACAAACATGCAAAAGAATAAGAAATCAGGAAGGGGGCAAATAGTTTTTCACACCACTGCATATATATATACTGTCACACACGTGCGCTTAGGAGGCAATCCACAGGTCCTGAGGTGAGTGAAGGGTTACAAGATGGGGGGTTGTATGACGGTGCTAATGCCTCTCTCTCTAATCCTACAGAACTAAAGAAGAGAAATAAGTGTCACATACCCACTTCATACCCGCATCAGACACTTTCCCATTCACAACCTCACCTCTGGGTACCTTTGATGACATGACTTCCGGTCCCACTATGCTGACTTCACCTTCTGGTTCATGCGGATGACGTCACTTCCGGTCCAGCCATGATGATGTCACTTCCGGCTCCTGGGGATGACGTAATTTCCTGTCGCCATCTTTTTAAGATATAAAATGCCGACATAAACTCCATCTCATTTGTCGAATGTCTGATATCTTTTGATAATCATCTTGACCATCTTTTCTTGCACAACAATATAAGGGGCCAATTCCCAAACCTTTACAATCGTAATTTGTGATTTATTTCATCACAATACATAAATATAAAAGTATGTATAATTTTTATTATTCCAGTCACTTAATGAATTATATAAAGTCCTCTTTCCATTTTGATCTTTTGTTGCAATTTCCCTTTATGGACAAATTGTGTTTGTTTAAGTTAAGGGCTGAATATTTGTTTCTAAAAAATGATGCTCACACAGAAATCCACATAAAACATCTGTTGCTGCATGCTGTAGCTGCCAGTTTGCCAAGAATGAGCGGCAGGCTTGCTGCCAGGCAGTCTTCGTGTGGCTCGGACCGCAGCGGTGGCGGTCACGGTTGCAGTGCATTACAATCTGGATTCTACCTCTTGGCATTGTTAAGTGTCAGTTCCACCCTGGCGAACATTGCCAGTACCATGACTAGCTGGGGACCAATCAGCTGAAGCTGGAACCTCACATTCGTTTTTGATCACTTGTATCAAAATCTGAGTCCAGTTCAGAGATAATATGCAAAACGTTGATCTCGGAGTATTTTGCTTTTCGCATTCACTTTGACCTCTTGCCAGATGTCAGTGCCATTTTTGCCGTTATGTGGGCGTTGCTATTCACGTGAGTGCAGGGAATCTCAGTCAAACCAATGAATCTAACTTTCCTTCTAGCAACGAGAGTTCAATGCAACGATTGGGTTTGTCATAGTTTGCAGTTGATTACCACCATCAACTCCTCCAACATCAGCCCTGAAAGAGTTAAATATATCTTCAGGTGTTAATTATTAATAATAAAATTGCCATTTGTCTTAAGGCATCAGGTTTACAAAACCTAATGTAACCAACCAGTTTTTTTAAGAAATAAATGGTCCTTTTTCAACACGGTGTCGCGTGGCATCGTGCGGACTGTCCCCCTTAGTGTTAGCTGTGACTGTCCTCGTGTTAAGATTCTTTAATCCATTCTCAGTTGTTGCCATCAGGTCAGATGCTGAAGGAATCAAGAGTGTAAAGCCACAGATTTAAATCTTCCTATTAATCTTACAAAAAAGTTAAAGAAGTCCACTTATAGACGGAGATAAACAGCAATACAAAAATGACTCATAAGTGCAATTCAAATCTGACGAGTGACGTGTGTCGTAAAACATTAGACATGCACAATACAAATCGGGCAGCGTCGTGAAAGTAATTTTTATTAAGAGAGACAAATCGGATGGGGACTCATGTCGCAGAATAAAGAAACGCGGATCGGGCGCGGTCTAATAGTAAAGTACTGCGCTTGTGTGCATGGCTCGGTTTGTCTTTGTGTGCATGCGCGCGCAGATTGGGTAGTGACAGACCTCCAGATCTGGCCCTGCTGACCCCACTTCCTCTGCCAGACTTTAAAACTGCCATTTTGTGTCATGTAAATCAGTTCTGTCTGGAACTCAGTATGGAAAAAGCGATTTCTCTACTTTTCCTGAACCCAGCTTACAATATATACGGGTTGGCTACCCCAATCTTTTTTGTGACATTTATCCTTCCTTTTGAGACCAGGTTTGATTTTTCTTTTTTGGTGAAACCAATGACTTGCACACAAACGTGTCAATGTGCGCATGCGTGCCGTTTCAGAGGACTGATGCATTGAGTGTGAACCGACTATCAAGCAAAAGATCGAAATTGAGCATTGAGGCTTGTAATGTGACCGTAGCCTTTGCCCCGGATTTCAATGGTCATGCTGATGACACAAGGCGTGATGTCGTGCTACGCAACCGGGAGCCATGTGCTGGTAACGGGAATAATAATTTGTCAGTCAGTCATCGTCCAACCCACTATATCCTAACACAGGGTCACGGGGATCTGCTAGAGCCAATCTCAGCCAGTGCAGGGCGTAAGGCAGGAACAAACCCCCGGGCAGGGTGCCAGCCCACTGCAGGGCACACACACACACTAGGATCGCCAATGCACCTCTAACCTGCATATCTTTGGACTGTGGGAGGAAACCTACGGAAACGCAGACATGGGGAGAACATGCAAACTCCACACAGTGAGGATCCGGATGCGAACTCGGGTCTCCTCACTGCGAGGCAGCAGCGCTACCACTGCGCCACCCTAGTATGTTGTTTTAAAAAAAAAAAATATTTTAAGTGAGAAAAAGCAATTCTCAAAGTGCACATTTCAAAAAACCATTCAACAGCTTTTGTAACTCTTGAGTTTCTGAACTGGATTCAGTGGATTTGAAGATGGATTGATGGATGGTGTGGTCACTCACGCTGGTGTTTTCTTCATGATGTCTCTGTGCTAACAGACAAAACAAAAAGTCGCACTTAACCAACCTGTCATTCTGCACATGCAGTCCAAAGCTCCGTTCATTTAAAGGTTGCTTATTTTGGAGGCTCTGATTTGATAAGAAGGCTTCTGCACGGCACACTTAACCTGATTATTTGCGCCTGCCTTCTCTCTCCTGCTCTGCTTTCTTCTAATTTATTTAAATGACACGATTCTTCTTCTTATTCTTATTTTCAACAAGGTTATATTTTCACCAGGGTGGCATGTTGGCAGACCTTTAAACTCAATCTTTACGTATTTGCGACCCGAGTTTTCATAACAGTTTTAATCGCGTCCCCCTAACGGTTTTTTGAAAGGAGCCCACTAATACCAATTTGTTCTTTTTTAATTAATGATATATCATAGATGCATATTTTATTATACCTACTTAACTTTTATCGACATTCGTCTAACTCTATATTTATTTTTCTAGTATCAGACTGTAGTTTAAGTTAATTTGTTTTGGTTTTAATAGATGTATTTTTCAGAATTTCTATTCTTTTCTTTTTTTCCACATCTTCGTGCCCCCCTTTTTGTTACTTCCCACCCCTCTAGGGGGGCCTGCCCCACAGATCGAGAACCACTGCCTTATCTGATGCCCCAGACAAAAGTAGTCGGTCTTCATCTTGAGACTGATGGAGGCAGTCAATCCATAGTTGGAGGGTCAAGTGAATGAAGGACCTTCTCCCACCCCTTAATAATTTAATTTATCTTGGAAAGTAAAATACGTGAATATTGTCAACTGAGAAAATCACTGCAGTATTTGGGGTGCTAACCTGGGCACAACCCCATTTACCCTCCTTGGCATAACATTCTGTCACATAAAACCACGTAAAAAGTGTTTTTGTAACCCTAGAAAGTGCGACTTATTGGAATAAAACTAGGAGACTCAAAAAAGAACTAGAGTGGATTATGGCCTTAGACAGGCCTTAGTCCCTAATGGACTTAATGAGAGATAAGGAATTAAGGAGTCAGATTTCTAATTGTTAGTAGGATTTTAATGAATTAGGTGTGATGATTATGTGATTGGGATTTAAATAAAAAGAACTGAAAACTAGATGTGCATTGTGAACCGTGCGTGCCAGCTCGCTGGCATCCCCTACCCTAATCCTAACCCTAACCCTAACGCTGTAAAATGTGCAAAACACTAAGTCAGAATTGTAGAGAGTGTAATAATCATACAAATGACAATAATGAATACTAATAAGATGAACCGCACACTGCATGTGTGTGTGAGCGTCACTTTCAGATTCACCAGAATCTTTTTTCGGTTTCACTGCCCGTTTCAATTTCACTGCCTGATGAAGACCAATTTCAGTTCGTCATCACTGCTGATGAGAAGCATTTCTTATGAGACACCATTATGAGGCTAGATGGAGATGTGTCTACAAACACCATGGCTTGGGTCACACTCAGGCCTGAGGCTTAGGCAAGGCACGCCTGTACCGGTCGGCCCTAACATTGTTGGCTATTAAACAGCAAGTGAAGAAGACCCACAAGAGATGGATGGATGACCTCAAAGAATGGCTAGAGAGAAGGTGAACAGAACACCAATAAATATGGCTAAGGAAAAGAATGAAAAGCACCAGTGGGCCCCATGGATCCCTAGATGGACTACAGAAGATCTCTGGATTTGGTGTCTCATGTTGATCGTCATTGAGATGTTTCTGCACCTTATTTGGACTCCACCTTTACTTCAATTGAGACTGGACGTGATTAGAATGGAACACACCTCCCTTTATAGAAGGTCTACCAAGTTGAGCAAAAACCAAGCCATGAGGTCAAAAGAATTGCCTGCAGAGCTCAGAGACCTGATTTGTGTCGAGGAGGCAGATCTGGGGAAGGCTACGAGAAAATTCCTGCAACATCGAAGGTTCCTAAGATCTACAGTTCTTAAATAGAAGCCATTTGTACCCACCATGACCGTTCAATGGCCAAACTGAGCAATCGTGACAGAAGGGCATTTTAGTAAGTGAGGTGACCAAGAACCCAATGGTCCCCAGTGGCTGAGCTCCAGATAAAAACCCGTGTGGAGATTGGAAGAAGCTTCCAGAAGGACGACCACCTCCACTGCAGCTCTCCACCGATCTGGGCTTTATGACAGAGTGGGCAGAAAAATGGACTTTGTAAAAAAGGCACCTAAAAGGGACTCACAGGCAATAAGAAGATACAAGATACAAAGCAAATATGTCAGCCACGGTGGGCGCCATAGTGACACCAATGAATTCTGAAAAGTGTTTGAGCTGAGCGTCACGTCTGGAGGAAACCAGGATCCGCTCGTCACCTTCATGATGCCATTTCAGCACAGTGGTGGCAGCCTCAGGGACCGAGAGACTGGTCAGGGTTGAGGGAAAGCTGAATGGAACAAAGCGCAGAAATAACCGAAGTGAAGACCTTCTGTAGAAGGTTCAAAGCTTTATGGAAGGGCGGCCACATGGAAGAGTTTACAAAAGAGACCCTTAACGCACTCTTACGAGTGTAAGAAGCAAGATGAACTTGTCTGGCCACCATTCCAATCGTGACGTCTGGAGGAAACCAGGCAGTGCTCAGTACCCACTCCAATGCCATTCCAGTGGTGAAAGATGGTGATGGCAGCATTGTGCCACAGGGCTGAGAGCAGGAGTACCAGTCGGGTTTGAGGTAAAGCTGAAGAGAGCAAAAGTACAGAGAGATCCGTAATGAAGACCTCCTCCAGAGCTCTGTGGACCACACGCTCAGCCGATGCTTCACCCTTCAAACCGGACAAAGCGAAGACAACACAGGAGTGGCTTTGGGTCAACTCTGTGAATAATACAATACAATTTATTTTTGTAGAGCCCAAAATCACACAAGAAGTGCCACGATGGGCTTTAACAGGCCCCGCCTCTTGACAGCCCCCCAGCCTTGAAGACAAGAAAATAAAACCCTTGTAGGGAAAAAATGGAAGAAACCTCAGGAAAGGCAGTTCAAAGAGAGACCCCCTTTCCTGGTTGGTTGGGCGTGCAGTGGGTGTCACAAAGAAGGGGGTCAATACAATACAATACAATACAATACACAGAACAGAACAAATCCTCAATACAGTATAAAAATAAAAATGTTACAAGTACGGAACAGAATTTAACAGTAGATGATATCCCATAATATGATTTGGATTTGTTTAGAGTCCTGGAGACCTTGGCCTTCCATCTGCCTCCCCCTATTGGCCATTCCACAGCAGGGTCAGCGCAGGGTCCGATGAAAGGACGCCTCTACTTGACGATTCCTGCGATCCTCCATCAGAGACGACTTTACCTTTGGCAGGCAAAACAACTTGAAAGGCGGGCACCAAGTGGCACATTTGAGTACCGAGAAGAGAATCCGAATAGGTGAGGGTGAGTAAGAAATTCTAATTATCATATTGCTTATGTTTTAGCGCTAATAACTAACAACAGAGATGCAGTCTACACAGTTAATCAGCAGCTCTAGTCAGGGTGTGCTGAACTGAAGTAGTGAGTCTTCAGCCGGGATTCATCCAGAGGATGAGGCCTTCAATGTGTTCATTGGACCCTGTGCTAAAAGCTAATGTATCACATATAAGCCCTCTCACTGCGGATATCATTAATCACTCTCTCCAGAGCGGCTTAGTCCCATTGGCCTTGAAAACCACAAAAATTAGACCTCATCCATATAATAAAAGCCCAGCGCGGTGTCCGTGTCCAGGTCCGCGTTCCTTTTGGCTGTAGAAAAGCCCCAGTCCGTCCCCTCTCAGAATTCCTGCTTACCCCCCTCCGTTCTTTCCCCTTTGCTTTTATTTTTCCTGTTCCCGAAAATCTTTTCAAAACAAAAGTAAAGAAATAGACAGAGCGTCACATTAACGTCTTCTCCCCTCTGCCTTAATAAATAATCAATAAAATGAAATAAAAAAATCACGAAAGAAACAGAAACCACAACCTACCCTTACAGCGTCCACCGCGCTTCTGGCGTTAGTTACAGCCAAACACGTGGTGTATGCATGTTATGAGGTGTGACGCTAATTAACGCCCGTACTACAACAGATTGTATTGTTGATATGCTATTAACTATTTACAGGGATCAACTCTTTTGGGGAAGTTCATAACAAAAAAAAAAATTAAATTATAAATAACATGTGCACTTGAGTATTTCGAGCCCAGCGTCTGAGTCGGATGGTTCCCCTGGGCACCAATTCGTGTGTTTCACTATGCCCACTATGCCTTTCCATCTTCAGCTATCCATGTGCACTTGTACGGAGGAGACCTTACGGAATAATAACGAAATGCAACTAAACCTGCTGCTGCGAAAGAGGACACATTACTGCGTGATCACAAAGCAAAGAGGCAAAGGTGTGACAGTCGCTCGCAAGAAACGGACACTCAGCATTCACACATTAGCTCAACGACGCGTCTCTGCCGCACAACGAAAGGCAACTGAAACCCCTACAGAGAGAGAAGACAGAATTACGCTGTGATCGCGAAAGAAAGAGGCAAAAGCGTGCCAATGAGACACCCGACGGGAGGGCCTTACGATTGAGTCCTTCAACTGTGGTCATCCAACGCGCAGCGTAGCGCGCGCCAAGTCGCTAGTTTAAAAATAATCCTCTTTCCTGAAGTGTTAGCAAACTATCATCCGATTTCCAGCCTTCCATTTTTGTCTAAGGTTTTTGGAAAAGGTTGTTTTGGTTCATCACAAAAATTCAATCTGTTTGAAAAATTTCAATCTGGTTTCCGATCTTCTCACAGTACAGAGACAACCCTGGTCAGAGTCGCCAGTGACCTCCTGATGGCCGCTGACCTGTGCTCTTCATCACTGCTTATCCTTCTGGATCTCACAGCTGCATTTGATACATCCATCCATCCATCCATTGTCTAACCCGCTGAATCCGAATAGGGTCACGGGGGTCTGCCGGAGCCAATCCCAGCCAACACAGGGCACAAGGCAGGAACCAAGTCTGGCCAACCCACCGCAGGACACACACAAACACCAAGCACACACCAGGGCCAATTTAGAATCACCAATCCACCTAACCTGCATGTCTTTGTCTTTGTGGGAGGAAACCGGAGCGCCCGGAGGAAACCCACGCAGACACAGGGAGAACATGCAAACTCCACGCAGGGAGGACCCGGGAAGCGAACCTGGATCTCCTAACTGCGAGGCAGCAGCGCTACCACTGCGCCACCGTGCCACCCGCATTTGATACATTAGATCATAATATTCTCCTCCATCGTCTCCACTATATAATGGGACTTTCTGGCATTGCTTTGGAGTGGTTCGAGTCCGATCTCACAGATAGGGCTGAGTATGTGGTCCTAGGGGAAGCTAAATCTCGTACCCACACTGTCACCTGTGGGGTCCCACAAGGATCAGTCCTTGGGCCAACCTTTATCAACACCTATACGCTACCCCTGGGTCACATCATCGGCAGGCATGGAATTTCATTCCACTGTTATGCCGATAATACACAGCTCTATGTGAGACTGGATTCGACCTCCCTTACACCTCCATTAACTCCTTCCTCTTGCTTGGATGCGATTGAGGCTTGGATGTCCAAGAACTTCCTCAAGCTGAACAGCACCAAAACTGAAGCGCTTTTAATTGGTACCCCCCATCAACTTTGTTCCTACGTAAATTGTACTTTCCTTTCTGACCGCACCATTGCCCTCTCCCCTTCTGTTACAAATCTGGGTGTCAAGTTAGACTCCCATCTGTCATTTCATACACATGTCCATCATCTTTATAAAATTGCATTCCTTCCTCTCCGAAACATAGCCAAACCCGTCCCTGCCTCTCCCTCTGTGATGCTGAAAAGCTGGTTCATGCCTTTGTCTCCTCCAGGCCGGAGTATTGTAATGCACTCCTCATCGGGATCCCCAACAAGAGTCTTCAAAAAGCTCCAACAAATCCAAAATAGTGTTGCAAGAATCTTGATGAGGGTGCAGAAATACGAACACATTTCACCAATCCTTCGGTCACTTCAGTGGCTCCCTATCCACCTCCATATCGAATACAAACTCTGTCTGCTCACTCACCAGTGTATCCATGGAAATGCTCCTCAATATCTGAAGGAACTTCTTATACTACAATCCACTGCAAGAAACCTCCATTTTGTAAATACCCACCGCCTTCACCCCCCTGTGACCAAACTTCGTTCAATGGGTGACCGAGACTTTGCAGTCACTGCTCCACAGCTGTGGAATGTCCTACCAGAGAGCCTGAGAACACAGCAGACTGTGGGCTGTTTTAAAAAAGAGTTAAAGACATTTGTATTTAGGAAAGCATATTAACAAGAATGCTACTAATTATTGTTGTTTTATCTCTGTTTTTAACTTGTTTTGCCTTTGTTTAAACTTGTTATGTAGCACTTTGAGATTTACTACAAATGTAAAGTGCCCTATAAATAAAATGCATTATTATTATAATTTAAAAGCTGAGACCAAACGTCCTGAGAGCCCAGATGTAGGTAGATAGATAGATAGATAGATAGATAGATAGATAGATAGATAGATACTTTATTAATCTGAAGGGGAAATTCCCATACTCCAGCAGCAGCATACTGATAAAGAACAATATTAAATTAAAGAGTGGTAACAATGCAGGTATAACAGACAATAACTTTGTATAATGTTAACGTTTACCCCCTGCCCCCCCAAGGGTGGAACTGAACAGTCGCATAGTGTGGGGTCTCCTCAGTCTGTCAGTGGAGCAGGACGGTGACAGCAGTCTGTCTCTGAAGCTGCTCCTCTGTCTGGAGATGATCCTGTTCAGTGGATGCAGTGGATTCTCCATGATTGACAGGAGTCTGCTCAGCCCGTCGCTCTGCCACGGATGTCAAACTGCCCAGCTCTGTGCCTACAATAGAGCCTGCCTTCCTCACCAGTTTGTCCAGACGCCACAACTGTCTGGTAGAACATCTGCAGCATCTTATTACAGATGTTGAAGGACGCCAGCCTTCTAATGAAGTATAGTCGGCTCTGTCCTTTCTTGCACAGAGCGTCAGTATTGGCAGTCCAGTCCAGTTTATCACCCAGCTGCACTCCCAGGTATTTATAGGTCTGCACCCTCTGCACAGTCACCTCTGATGATCACAGGGTCCATGAGGGGCCTGGTCCTCCTAAAATCCACCACCAGCTCCTTGGTCTTGCTGGTGTTCAGTTGTAGGTGGTTTGAGTGGCACCATTTAACAAAGTCTTTGATTAGGTTCCTATACTCCTCCTCCTGCCCACTCCTGATGCAGCCCACCATAGCAGTGTCGTCCCTGAACTTTTGCACGTGGCAAGATTCCGAGTTGTATTGGAAGTCCGATGTATGTTGGCTGAACAAGACCGGAGAAAGTCCAGTCCCCTGCGGCACTCCTGTGTTGCTGACCATAATGTCAGACCTGCAGTTCCTGAGATGCACATACTGAGGTCTGTCTGTAAGATAGTCCACGATCCATGGCACCAGGTATGAGTCTACTCCCATCTCAGTCAGCTTGTCTCTAAGGAGCAGAGGTTGGATGGTGTTGAAGGCGCTAGAGAAGTCCAGAGACATAATTCTTACAGCACCACTGCCTCTGTCCAAGTGGGAGAGGGATCGGTGTAGCATATAGATGATGGCATCCTCCGCTTCCACCTTCTCCTGGTATGCGAACTGCAGAGGGTCGAGGGCATGGTGGACCTGTGGCCTCAGGTGGTGAAGCAGCAGCCGCTCCATGGTCTTCATCAAATGTGACGTCAGAGCAACAGGCCGGAAGTCATTCAGCTCACTAGGACGTGATACCTTTGTGACTGGGGTGATACAAGATGTTTTCAGGACTCTCCCCGGTTCCAGGCTCAGGTTGAAGATGCGCTGTAGAGGACTCCCCAGCTTCAACGCACAGGCCTTCATCAGTCATGGCAATACTCCATCTGGACCCGCTGCTTTGCTGGCACAAAGTCTTCTCAGCTTTCTGCTCACCTGGGCTGCTGTAATTGTGGGTGGGGATGTCTCACCTATGCTGGTATCAGCAGAAGGATGGTTGGAGGGTGCAGTACTCCGAGGTGAGAGTGGGTTAGGGTGCTCAAACCTGTTGAAGGAGTTGTTCATTTGGTTTCCTCTCTCCATGTCTCTCTCGATGGTGGCACCCTGCTTCGAGCTGCAGCTTCCTTCATGCTGTTATTCTGTAACTTCTGCTCCAAGCTTTCTCCTGTACTGCTCCTTCGCCGCCCTGAGCTGGACTTGGAGTTCCTTCTGCACGCACTTGAGCTCATGTGATGTGAACCAAATGGATCCTCCCTGGTGGGACCCGAAAACGGCTTTCCACCGGTGATCTCCGTACCCACCTGGTGGGAAAGAGCTTGAGAGGATCTGAAGGGAACGATGGCAGACAATCCCCAAATCCAGCTGTGAGCAGCTCGTCACGTCAAACCACAAGAAGACTCAATGGCTGCCAAAGGGGCTTCAACTACATACTCAGTAAAGGTTCTGAATATTTGTGTCCGTGTGATGCTTCTGTTTTTTTTTTTGTTTTTTTTTTTAATGACTATGCAAAAAATTTCTAAAATCCCCTTTTTCATTTTGTCATTCTGAAGTATCAACTGAAATGATTTTAACATAAGACTGCAAGATAAGAAAATGTGAGGGGGGTCCGAAGACTTTTTGAAGGCGCCACACAGTGTGTAATAGGAGATCTACTCTTTACCATTGGGCCACAAAGGCGTCCCTTTGTCACCAACAGTCCTAATTCTGTGTAAACTGGCAGCAGAACGTTGCGGTGCCCAGATGTACCACCCGAGACCCACAGAAAACCAGCAGTTATTCAAATCACGTCTCCATCTGATTCACTCTTCTTGAGAGCTGCGCCTGATTTGAATCTGATCCCGTCTGAGGGGGATTTCCAGTAACGTGCCCCTCCGCCACTGGCTGCCTCCATTCAGCCTGAAATGATTCAAGCCTGGCCTGGGTGGCCTTCACCCACTGGGTGTCGCTGTGTGTCGCCGAAGGATCGAAGGTACAGTAGACGCTAGGGTCAGCCCTTTCACGAGTGGTCCTGGGACTCATGTGCTCTGTTAACGGTGGTCCACCGCAAAAAGCAAGCTCGTTGACCTTATTTTATTTTTGCTTCTCAGCACACCAGACTTTTTCTTGAGAACTGCCTCATGTGTTTTGAAATGAATTACGTTAAAAGTTGGTTTGGGGTGGTCTTAAAATATCACAGATTAGTTTGTTTTTTTTTTTAATTATGGAGGGTTTTGTTTCCCTGTGGTGCCCTTTATTTCTGTTTTAAACCCTCACCCCACTCTAATCTTCTTTAAAGTTCAACTTGCCCAAATCAGTTTTGGGTCATTTGGAAGGGGGCTGGAGCCTCACAAAGTAGCCCCCCAGCATTGGGTGTAAGGCAGAAATTTAACCCTGAATGATGAATCTTCAGTCCGTTGCAGGACTTGGCACCCAAAAGGGTGGCACGGTGCTGGCACTGCTCCCTCGTGGTAAGGAGACCAGAGGTTTACATCTGGTTGTTGTTTGGATGTTCTCCCTGTATCTACGTAGCTTTCCTCCCACTGCCCAGAGACATGCAGGTTAGATGAACTGGAAATGCTAACTTACCCCCAGTGTGTGCGTGTGGTGTGTGCTCACCCTGTGATGGACTGGCACCCTCTCCATGGTTTGCTCCTGCCTTTCTCCCTGTGCTACCTGGAATGGACTCCTGCATCCCCTCCCCACACCCATGACCCTGGTTTGGATTAGGCGAGTTAGAAAATGACATGACACCCAAAAGGTACCAGCTTGGCATTGCCAGTCAAACGAGCAGGATGCAGGACTTCAGTCCGCCATAGTGGATATCCATGATTTAGCAATGCCTTCTGCACAACTCTTTTCCTTTTTCCACATCATCACTTCATCACTCCCTCCACCACATCTGACTCCAGCTTGGGGGGGCTTACTTTTAATCACTTCCTGTATTTAATTTGTTGCCCCCCTGTGAAGCACTTACGGGTCAGGCAGGACCCCAAACAGTTCTTGTTGCTGTCAGCATCCAAAAGCTTTCCCTGGCGACTCCTGCACAGAACTCGGTGGGGCAGGCCCCCCCGGGGAACAAAACTCCCACGCTGCACTGCGGGCATCCATACTGTGACTCAGCAAACGGGATGCTGCCACCCAGGGTACAGGGAAATGTTCTGCCCATAGTAAGCGCCTTGAGCATAGGAAAGGCGCTATATAAATAAAATGCATTGTTATTTCTGTTACAGAATAAACTATAAGCTCCATTACCTTTAGTTATTTGGCTGACACCTTTATCAAAGATGACTCCATTTTATGATTGGTTCCATCTCTTTTGGCTTTCCTATTGGAGCCTAGGCAGGTCAAGTGACTTGCCCAGGGTCACCCAGTGGTGTCAGTAGTGGGATTTGAACCCACAGCCTCAGGGTTTGAAGTCCAAAGCATTAACCACTACACACCACTTCTAATTGATGCCCCTTTTGTGCAACCTCAAGGGGTTTGGAATCGCCACTCATTTCAAAGATCTCAGCGGGCACCTCTTGAGAGTCACATTCAAATATGAAGTCAGTTGTGTATGGCAACGGCAGGCGCCACGTCTGACATTCCAACTGAGTACAAGTCACACAACGGCACGTCAGCTTTAGGGTGAGACGGCGGCACAAATTAAAGCTGGCACCTTGAGGGGCTTTCAAGACCAATTCCCGAACCACGAGGCTGCCCTCTTGCAAGCTTGCAAAACATCTCAGTTAAATATTTATAAGGTAAAGCCCCTTGAGGAACGAAGGGCAGATTACACATGTCAGCACATCTCCCATCTTGAAAGGCAAATTGATCGGGCCGTTTCATCCTCTGGCAGCTTTAATAAAAGCAGCCCTGGCACGCCAGACCTCTGACTTTGTTTCCTTTTATCTAGTGGACCGGCTACTCACCTGACTCCTCTGATTTATTCATTTGTATTTGTAATTCTTTGGTTTTCACTTTGACATTACATTTGCTCATGATGACCAATTTTAATCAAATTAGAAAGGCGAGTCAAAACGTAAAGGCAATTTGAAAAAGACAGACAGAAAAGCGGAGAGAAGCTGATGCCGGACAACGCGTTTGCAATGGCTTATGGGTAGTTTGAACACGCGCACCACAGCGCTCTGCAGTTAGTCGCGTTGAAGCCAACGTCAAAGGAACACAGACGGGGTTACGCCGTTACTGAACACCGTGCCATCTTTCGTCAGTGGGAGAAAATGCTGGCTTGTGCTGCTGATCGGACGTTACGGTACCTGAAGTCGTTGTGCACCGCGGCACATGCAGATCCGTAACTGATACAGTATACAAAAGTGCGGCGACGGTGGACAGCGTCATCATGCCCGGACTTCTCCGAATACAACATCCGCCGTGTTGAAGCGTGCAGTGCTTCGTCGGTTACACTTGTTCTTCCCATCCGTTCATAAACATTTTGTCGAGTCCTGCTGCATTCACTACTGAGCCAACATCCTTCGGTCAATTTCAGCCGGTTTCTCACCCTCTTCCCAAAGACGGCGTGTCGTTCCACAGCGGGGCAGTGCTGCAGCGGAGCGTCCATTTCTTTTGGGTAACAGCAGAGTATTGTGCTGCGTCTGTTCAAACGACCCATAAGCCATTGCAAACCCATTGTGTTTATTCAGCTTCTATCCATTGAGGTTACCATATCCCTTTCAAATTGCCTTTACTTTTTCAAATTATCCTCTGTGACCAGTAGGGGGCGTTGCAGCACCCCAGACATCATCACCACACAAACACAAGTCCCAGGTTCAAGTAAGTGATTTATGACTATCAATTACCTTACAAAAGTCCTCTCAACTACATATAAACATAATTGGCAATCTCACTGTCCAGAGGACACACCCATTATCTTTCATAAGTGGCGCCCCCCCCACTGTCCAGAATCCTTATACTTTTCATAAATGGTGCCCCTCCATTTTTATAATTGCTGCCCCTCACTGTCCGGAGTACACACCCCTCTATTTTTGTAAATGGCACTCCTCATTGTTCGGAGCACAACACCCCTTACCTTTTATAAGTAGTGCCCCTTAAGTAAGGAGACCTGGGTTCGCTTCCCGGGTCCTCCCTGCGTGGAGTCTGCATGTTCTCCCAGTGTCTGTGTGGATTTCCTCTCACAGTCCAAAGACATGCAGGTTAGGTGCTTTGGCGATCCTAAATTGTCCCGAGTGTGTGCTTGGTGTGTGTGTGTGTGTGTGTGTGCCCTGCAGTGTGCTGGCACCCTGCCCGATATTTGCTCCTGCCTTGTGCCCTGTTCTGGCTGGGATTGGCTCGAGCAGACCCCCGTGACCCTGTGTTAGGATATAATGGGTTGACTGACTGACTGACTGACTGATTCCTCGCTGGCCAGAGCGCATACCCCTTACCAAGATGGCAGCCTGTGTCACCTGATGCATTGACCAGCTCTGACTGTGTTTCTATACAACGCTGGTGTAAAGTGCAGATGTTGTCATGCATGAGCGCCACACGATGCCACAGGCTCGATTGAGGTATGTGATAGACCACCAGGGTGAGAGGGGGTGCTGTTGCTAACATTTTCTTCTCCTTTTCTCCCAACAACACTGAGATCCCGCCCACTGAGGCACTTAGCCACGCCCCTCCCAGTTTCTGCTCTATAACAGGGGTCGCCGTCGCTGCAGGTTTTCATTCTGACCCTTTTTTTAATGAGTGCCCTGTTTGTGCTTCTAATTAACTTCTTGTGAGTTCATTTTAATTGACTTCTCTTTTAAGATTTGTTACTCTGAATTGCTTCATTTCTTTCCTTAAATGGCACCCAAACAGAAATTAAATGTAAAGTGAGGGAGCCAACAGAAGGCCAACTGAGTCAGGGCCTCAAACTCCAACCACTTTCACTCCAACCAGCTGCTTAATGAGGCGCTCATTCTTGTTGTTTAATTAAACCCGCTCTTTAATTCTGTGGCTTGTTGATCCTCTCGTGGTGTAATAACAGACATTTCCAAAATTGTTGATTTTCTCTTTTCTTAGAGTGGTGGTAAAATGTTTTGTGGACCTGAGTAGAGTGACATTCCTGAGACCTTCACTTTTCTTTATTTTCAAATGTTGTATGATGGACACCAGTTGTTTTGACTCATTTTGTATCCTATTATTGTTTGGCTGTTAATTAAGGAAAAAAAAAAAAAAGCAATTAAGCGTGGCACAATGGCGCAGTGGGTAGCGCTTCTGCCTCTCAGTTAGGAGACCTGGGTTCGCTTCCCGGGTCCTCCGTGCATGGAGTTTGCATATGCTCCGGTTTCCTCCAAAGACATGCAGGTTAGGTGCATTGGCGATTCTAAGTTGTCCCTAGTGTGTGCCGTTTGGTGGGCTGGTGCCCTGCCCAGGGTTTGTTTCCTGCCTTGTGCCCTGTGTTGGCTGGGACTGGCTCCAGCAGACCCATGACCCTGTAGTTAGGATGCAGCAGGTTGGATAATGGATGGATAGAAGAAACAATTAAGAAGTCTGAGTCTTCAAAAGCAAGTCTGATAAAATGAAATTAAAAGAAGTTAATTAGCAGCAAAAACAGGTCACTCATTAAGAAAAGGGTTACAATGAAAACCTGTAGCCGTGATTGTCCTCCTGGACTGGGGACCCCGTGCTCTATAAGAAGGCTGGCTCTCTTTTCCACTAACAGTGACCCGCCAGACGGAGCTCCTGTCTGATAGACCGTGAAATTGGGCAGCCCAGAGCCTGTTATTGGTGGCCATTCACTTTATCCTAAAGGTGTGATTTTTGCTTTGGACCAAGAATTGAACGGGACGACCCGGTTGGTGTCCCAACTTTTCCTTCATTGCTTTGGCCTGTTATTCCTGCACCTGGCCACAATGGCCTCAAACATGAAAGGTGCTCTACAATACCAAAGGGAGATTTACTGTATGAAGATTCAATGTATTTTCGGGGTCTGCTGTAAAAAGAATGAAATCCTGTAATGGGAAGGCTTTTACATATTTGGCATGTTTTAAGTTCTGTTATGAAAGGTGCTACGTTGTGAAAAGGAGATTTCACAAAGACACGGCATCCTTCAGGCTTAAGGTACTATATATTTGTACCAAGGGGATTTACAAAGAAGTGGCATAATTTACATATCTGCTGTGAAAGGCACTATATACAGTAATGGCAACCTGGTTTTTCTTCTTTTTCAAATTCCGCATATTTGAGTTTACATTTGTTTGTGTAAATCCTGGCATCGCACTTGGCAGGCATGTCCTTTTGAATCACCGTGGTGCCTCACCACACCCTCACCCTTGTGCCCGTAGCCCCCACTGCGGTGTCTTTCACACATTTGCTTATCCTAATCCTGTCCTATGGCTTGTACTCTCGTCTCATTGGTTCCAACCCTAAAGTGGTGCCCCGCCCTCCTAAATCGGAGGGTGTCATCGTTGTTTGTTATATTTGAGAGTTGAGTTACTCAGATCAGGCTTTGAAACTTCACACTGTGGGCTCGTTTTCAGTATGGTGACGATGCCCTGTTTTGTTTATAAGTGGCAGGAGGGCTACAAACTGACAGGCTGTGTTTTTATATAGTGCCTCACAAAATAGTTCATTAACCCATTTGCTTGGGTGTAAAGGGTTGCCCGCAGCTGGCATACCCTTATGTGAATTTCCCCTTGTGATTAATAGAGTATCTATCTATCATATAGCGCCTTTCATATCTATCTATCTATCTATCTATCTATCTATTATATAGTGCCTTTCATATCTATCTATCTATCTATCTATCTATCTATCTATCTATCTATCTATCTATTATATAGTGTCTTTCATTCTATCTATCTATCTATCTATCTATCTATCTATCTATCTATCTATCTATCTATTTATTATATAGTGCCTTTCATTCTATCTATCTATCTATCTATCTATCTATCTATCTATCTATCTATCTATCTATCTATCTATTATATAGTGTCTTTCTATCTATCTATCTATCTATCTATCTATCTATCTATCTATCTATCATATAGTGCCTTTCATATCTATCTATCTATCTATCTATCTATCTATCTATCTATCTATCTATCTATTTATTATATAGTGCCTTTCATTCTATCTATCTATCTATCTATCTATCTATCTATCTATCTATCTATCTATCTATTATATAGTGTCTTTCATTCTATCTATCTATCTATCTATCTATCTATCTATCTATCTATCTATCTATCTATTATATAGTGTCTTTCATTCTATCTATCTATCTATCTATCTATCTATCTATCTATCTATCTATCTATCTATCTATCTATCTATCTATTATATAGTGTCTATCTATCTATCTATCTATCTATCTATCTATCTATCTATCTATCCATTTATCCATCTATCTATCTATCATATAGTGCCTTTCATATCTATCTATCTATCTATCTATCTATCTATCTATCTATCTATCTATCTACTCCCTTTAACTCAAGGGTTCAAGAATTCAAGGGCAAAGAGGAGCAAAAGATGGTAAAGAAGTGCTTTGTTCTTTTATTCCCAACCAACAATATAGTATTACAAAAACAAAGTTCAGTTCAGATCTTCCAATCCATAATGAATCCAGTGTCATGGTGGAGTTTAAAGTTCACACAAATAATAAAAAAGACTCCAAAGACAGCCCCAGCACTTTTCACTGCTCTAGGAGAAGCTGTAAATGGTGCCCACCAACCCCTTGGCTTTGAGTGCCATCATCGCTGGCAGACCTGTACCTACAGAACGGGAAGGACGAAGGAGAATCCAAAAGTAAGAGGGGATTGAAACTTACAATTTCAGAATGTTGATTTTTTATAGCGGCGTCTGTTTACAAGATCGTCGTTTCATAAAGCTGCGTTAGCAGGCTTTATTTATTTATTTACTTGCATTTCTCTAAGGAAAAAAGGCCTTCTAGGTGTCTTATGACTAATTAGTTAAAATCTTATCACAATAGCTCCAAACACATAAACACTGAAATTAATTGGTAAGCTTAATATAACAGAATTCAATGAAATTGAAGTATAATGATTATCCTTGAATAATTACCCATGATTCCTATTTTCTCCATCTTTCCTAAAGTATGTAAATACTGCAATATGTCTATCCAATCAATGCACAACCTCAGGAGTTTTTCCAGTGACCGACGGGCTACAGAGAATGACTTTAGTGTGCCAAACAATGGTGGTGCCTCATGAGGAAGACATTAGCCAAGTTCTAACAATGGAGTGTAATTACAGCCCACAATACCAGTGAGGTCAGTCACACACTACATCACATTTGTCAGTCATGTGCCATTTTGTATGGGATTCGTAAAATGCAGTGTGAATGTTTGTATTGTACCATCTGTTGGAATGACAAAGCAATGCATTTTATTACTACAAACAGGCTGAAATATAAATAATCAACCTAGACCTCAGCCTGCTTGTTTGCAGCGCACCATCTAATGGAATGTATTTAGTAAATCATGTGGTAATAAAATGCATTGCATTTGTCATTCTAACAGAGGGTGCATCACAAAGATTTGTAGTAATAAAATGCATTACTGTATATGTTTGTGATGCACCCTCTGCATATGCATATGTCCCTTGTTATATGCCGTTTGGTATAGGATTTGTTAAAGTAGTGTTGATGTTTGTGATGTGCCATGTATTGGAGTAACAAATGAAATGCATATGTCTCTGTTCTATGCCATTAGGTATGGGACTCATAGAAGCAGTGTTAACATTAGTAATGCTCCATCTGTGAGAATGACAAATGCAATGCATTTTTTAGTTAAAAATGTTTGTGATGTGCCATCTGCTGGTATGACGAATGCAATGCCTATGTCTCTGTTATATGCCATTTGGTATGGGACTCATAAAAGCAGTGTTAATGTTTGTGATGCGCCAAGTGTTGGAATGAAAAATGTAGTGATTAGGTCTCTGTTTTATGCCATTTGGTATGGGATTCGTAAAAGCAATGTTAATGTTTGTGATGCGCCATCTGTGGAAATGACAGAGACGGAGCGACCAGATTGACAGACAGATGCTTTTCCTTTCATTAAGGAAGATAATAATAATGGAGGGCAGCATTGTGTTGCAGTTGCTGGTGCTGCTGCTTCACTGCTGCAGGAGGTGAAGTTGGGTTCAAATCTCAGCTCAGATCACTGTCGGTGCCGGATTGTCGCAGTGTTTTTCTATGGATCTTCTCCAAGATTCTATAAAGATGTGGGTGATTGTGAGTAAGCCCTGTGATGGACTGGCATCCGTTCCCAGTTTGGGTCCTGTTTGTATTCGATCATTCAGATATAAACTTGAAGTTCAGTTTGATAGGCGCTGGATGGGTTAAGCAGCTTTGAGAATGTTACCTTTTATAGGACTGTGACTTGTGACATGTGAAGTCAGAGCATAGAGACACATTAGCACCACAATGCTATGTAAGGCACTATAAAGACAACCTTGTGTTTTAATAAAGGGTTTTCCAATATTTTTCTATTAAAGCAGCAATATAAAACCATTGATTTTAACTCCTTAAATGGGGTTGACCTGCACTCTACGGTACAAATGACCGGAGTGACTCCCTGTGTGACCCTGAGCGAGTCACATCATCTGTCGGCACTCACTGTGTACTTAAAATTCTCAAAGTCGCTTCATCAAATTCTGGGTTACGGGGAGTCTGGAGCCTCTGCCAGCAGCTCTGGAGCACTCTGCCCATTCAAAGGTCCACACACACACACACGTACGCCCAAAAAGGATCAGTTAAACTAAACTGCGTGCCTTTGTGAAAAGACATGAGTGAGAATTCAAACCGAGGACCACCACAAAGCAACCATTATGCCACCCTGATGCCCTTTGTAAGAATATAGAAATGTCTACACAGTGAATGCCTGGGGGGCAGTGGGCATTAAGGAAAGGAGCTGTACAAACTCAAGACGCATCAAGTGCCTATAATGAAAGGCAGTGTGTTTCCCCTAATGCCAGTGTGACCCTGAGCGAGTCGCTTCACCTCCCAGGCAGAAAGTGCAAATTGGTGGGATCTGGAAATAAGTGGGTGGGCAAGAAATAAGCTTTTCTTAAAATTCTAAAGCTTTTTGTGGGTCAGAGGTGAGTACCCTGGTATGCTGGAGTCCCCCTTGAAGTTTAGCATGGCTTGATTCATCAATCAAATAGTGGCTTTTAGTGGGGCTTGGCCTTCCCAGGCCCCCCCATGTAGCCCCTGCTACCAAGGCTCATACTGTGTGGACACAGCAACCACTGTACTGTGCACATGTGATTCCATATCTGTCAGGAATGGCACTATATACTCTAACCTGTATAAATAGTGAACCTACTATGAAAGGCGCTATATACAGTATTGGTTGTAGGCGCAAAAAGCATCAAGCTAAATAGACATCAGTGTTTAATAATGTATTGTAAAAGGCACCATATATGTGCCGTCTTTTTAATCCTTTATCCCTCCAGTCGCTGTGCTCATTGTCTTCTGTTGTGAAACTTCGATATTTTACACATGACGGCGGCCGCTTGCTTTATGAATAAACTTGAAAGTCTCATTTCTAACTGTTACTTTCTGTGACTGTTAAGATGACTCATCCCATAAGTGTTTTGTGCAAGCGACTTTCAAATAATAGCACAACTGAAATCCTTTGTAGTAGACCTCATTTTAAAACAGCAGTCCAGTCAGACCCCTCGACTGGGCGGCTCCCACAATCGGCGGCTGCCTCACTTCTCTCAGATTCCAGCCCGATTCCGCGGCATCTGACCGTCTCTGTCTGTGCCGACAGGTCACTTAAAGTCAACCGACAGCTGGCATATGGAACCGAAAACTCACCCAACGCATAGCTGGCAGTCAGCGTGTTAACTCGTGGGCCAAGCCCGAGCGCGTACGCATGCGCAAATGTGCCAGCACTCTTGGAAAAGGGGCGCGCCGCTCAGTCAGCATTGGCGGCTGTGACTGTATGACGTGTCATGGCCTCCCGGTGGGATTCTTTTCACCTTTCCAGGATTTTCTAACGACTTTCTGTTAGCCTGATTCAAGAAATACGAGAAACTTGTAATTATCATGAGAATTAAAAGAATGCAAGTAGCGAGAAGTCAAGCAAAAGAATGCAAGGAAATTCTCGCGCCACGTCCGCACGTGTGATAAAAGCACCAAGAAGTAACATGAAGGAGCGCGAGAGAGCAGGGATAGGCAGACAGATAAGAAAGGCACTATATAATCAATAGATAGATAGTAAAGGCGATATATGATAGATAGATATGAAAGGCACTATGTAATGAATAGATATATAGATAGGAAAGGTGCTATATAAGCAGAATATAGCTATTATATTGTGTCTTAGACATCTATCTATCATATAGCGCCTTTCATATCTATCTATCTATCTATCTATCTATCTATCTATCTATCTATCTATCTATCTATCTATCTATCTAATAGTGCCTTTCATGTCTATCTATCTATTGTGACAGATAAGGGGCGCTGTCGTCCCCTTGAACCCTCAGTTCAGACGCCAGACAGCCGATTAAAGTCCGATAATTTGTTTTATTAATACAATAATGTGCACAAAGCACCCTACACTCCACAATACTCATAAACTATATCAATAATCAAATACAATAAATAATCCTCCACTCCCAGACATGTTGTCACCCTGCCACCCGACTCAGCTCGCCCGTCTGGTATTTGCCAGAGTCCTTTATAGTCCATGACCCAGAAGTGCTTCTGACCCCTCAGTCCATGTGATTATCCAGCACTTCTGCGTCAGGTGAAAACTCCTTTTCTTCATCAGCCCGGAAGCACTTTATTCCTTCTGTCCATGTGACTGGGATGTACTTCCGGGCTGTATGGCAAATAAACGTCTCTGTGCCTCCCTGCAGCGCACCCTGGCGGCCCATCATTTAGCGCCTTTCATATCTATCTATCTATCTATCTATCTATCTATCTATCTATCTATCTATCTATCTATCTATCTATCTATCTATCTATGTATCTATCTATCATATAGCGCCTTTCATATCTATCTATCTATCTATCTATCTATCTATCTATCTATCTATCTATCATATAGCCCTTTCATATCTATCTATCTATCTATCTATCTATCTATCTATCTATCTATCATATAGCCTTTCATATCTATCTATCTATCTATCTATCTATCTATCTATCTATCTATCTATCTATCTATCATATAGCCTTTCATATCTATCTATCTATCTATCTATCTATCTATCTATCTATCTATCTATCTATCTATCATATAGCGCCTTTCATATCTATCTATCTATCTATCTATCTATCTATCTATCTATCTATCTATCTATCTATCTATCTATCTATCATATAGCCCTATCATATCTATCTATCTATCTATCTATCTATCTATCTATCTATCTATCTATCTGCCCAGCCGTCAGCTCCTGTTCTGACCCGGTTTTGCTCCTGCCTTACACTTATGGCTGCTTGGACTGGCCTCGTCTTCCCTTCAGCCTACAATGTAAGCAGTGACATCATTAAATGTGCCAATCTGACAATAAGAGACGTGGCTCTCTTCTCTTTTGTTGTTTTAATCCTTTATTTCTTCTTTTTTTATTTCTAAGCCCCTAGCCGTCATTAGCAGATCTGACCCGACTGGCTGCTGCTGCTCTCGCTGGGTGAGGTGCTGCCGTTGGGCTCTGAGTTTCCCAAAGCTGATCAAATGTCCCACGTCCTCCTGTCACGTCCGTGTGAGCCCACGTGAGGCGCTTTGCTCATTGTTTGTGTGCGGCTGACCTCCGATTCACGGACTTCCTTTTGAAGTCGGCCAGTGTTTGTTTAGGAGCGCCACTCGTCCGTGGTCGGAGCGGTCCGTCTGGCTTCAGCCATATTCCGTTTATTTTCCATTCTTCCCGTCTCGAGCTGATAAGCGCTGAGCAGTTTATCGTCGGCCCGCACAGGTACTTCACGTCATGCTGACTGGGGTGCCTTGTGTTGGAGCGGTCCTGCTTTGGAAAACTGGAAAAACCAAATACTTAATTAATGAATGTCCTGAAGAGTAAACATCAATCCATCCATCCATCGAGTTTTCTGTTTCCACTTCATCCTGAGCTTATCCCAGTCAGCCTTTATTTTATCAGTGACGTTCATTACAGATTCCTGGGTGTATTGTCATGATTCAGTGACATACTGAGGGTCACACAGAGAGTCAGCGGTGGGATTGAACTTCTACAGTCTGATGGTTCAGCCACTGGGGGGCACCCTGCCTACCAGAGCTGCACTCATGAATGATAAAAGGAAGGCAACACAATGGAAATGGAAATCCAAACTGGGGCGAGACGCTTAAAAGATGAAGAACGCAACATGGACATCAAAACTAGGAGGACAGTAGTGGCCAGAAGTTTGAACTTTGCTGCGTCCACATTTTCAGATTATTCCTCTATTTAGACGTCTCTATGGCGCACTGAAGTTTCAAAGACTTTTACTGGCGAATACATCAGATGTGTGTAGAGAGTCGACCTCCACAGCGCTGACCCGTCTTCTTCAGAACGTCTGCACTTCACTCTGGCGTGCTGGATGTCCGCTTCTGGCCCGATTCCTGACTGATGGTGGTCCCTTCTTGCCTCTTTAGAGCTTGGAGTCGACCACAATTGGTGGGCATCTGCTTGTCCACCTACTTTTTTAGAACTGACCACCGGTCCTCAATGGGATTAAGATCTGGGGAGCTTCCTGGCCACGGGTCCAAACTTTCAATGCCACTTTGCTCTGTGACATGGTGCGCCATCATGTTGGAAAATACACCAAACTGTGCCTGCATCGGAGGACGTTTTGATGCCATTCTTTATTCATGGGCAGAATTGTGAGTGGGCCGACTCCCTTGGACGAGAAGCAGGCCCACACATGGATGGTCTCAGGGTGCTCCACCGTCAGCCCAGTGACACCAGGCTGGCTCACAGTAGCGTTCACCTTGTCCTTCATCCGGACAATCGATTTTCCAGATGTCCCAAACAGTCGGAAGGAGGATTCATTCAAATAAAGACCTTGGCGCCCGTCTTCTGCTGTCCAGTCCTTGTGCATCCTGCAGAATTTCAATCTGTCCTTTGCTGCCCTTCTTAACACAAGGCCATTGCCCAAAAGTCTTGGTTTCCATCACACCCACCTGCAGCCAATACTGAGCCACTTCTGCCCGGGTGGCAACACGACCCCTCAGGAGAAGAGACGGTCCTGGCGCTTGCTGGACTTGCCAGGGCCAACATGAGTGACAATGGGCTTTGGTGACAAAGTGAACTTTTTAGGCTAATAAAACTCGTCACACGCACCTGATCACATAAAAACAGTGGGACCTGCCACCACAAAAACTGAAGCCACAAACTGAGGAAAACGCGCCACTTGTGCCACTGCCAAAGCCTTTGGCTGCTAAAGTAAAATGGGGTGACGTGAAGAAGCCATGGAAGGGACACGGGTATCCAAACTGGGGTGACAAGCTTAAAAACATGAAGAACGCTTGGATGAAACACGGACATCAAAACCTGGATGGCATGGTGGTGCAGGCATTAGAGGTGGCCAGGTGCCCGTCTAGAGCTGGCAAGTTGTGTGTCTGTTGGTATTTAACTTTCTTCCCAAGGATGTGCGGGTTTGGATGATTGGCACCTCTAAATAGGACTCATGTAAATACAAGTACGCTGGCACCCAGTCTACCGCAGGTTCCTGCCTTGTGCCCAGTCCTGTCGCGTTGTCACCCACCTTCCTGTGAACCTGCAATGGACAAAGGGGTTTGGGTAACTGGGCAGACGTACTGAATTAACTCAAATGGTTTTTCAAGTGAGAGGAAAACCCATAAGAAAATGGGGGTATGCAGACCCCTTTACAGAAAGCCCCTGAACAGGCGTGTCAGTGCAGAGCTGAGGTGGCACCATGGGGACGTCATATCTCATGGTAATGGAGTCTTTCTTCTCACATGGTGTGCCCAAATGTTTTGTCCCCCAGCCTCAAAGCAGGTTGTCCCCTCAGAGCAGCCTGACCTGAAAAGTCAGCCCTAAGGGTTCAAATATTATAAATAAACAAAAGGGTGGCACGGTGGCGCAGTGGGTAGCGCTGCTGCCTCGCAGTTAGGAGACCTGGGTTCACTTCTCGGGTCCTCCCTGCGTGGAGTTTGCGTGTTGGGTTTCCTCCCACCGTCCAAAGACATGCAGGTGAGGTGGACTGGAGATCCTAAACTGTCCCGAGTGTGTGCTTGGGGTGTGTGTGACCTGCTCGGGGTTTGTTTCCTGCCTTGTGCCCTGTGTTGGCTGAGCCTCCCACTGCCAGTCCCCTTGGCATCTGTGGTAGACACCGTATGACAGGGCCGCCCCTTCTTCAGCCTCAGGCGCCACCTGCCCCCATTCTTCTTTAGCATGGACCCCCCAAACCTATCCCGCCTCCCGTTCCCACTCTTTCTTTCTTTCTTTCTTTCTTTCTTTCTTTCTTTCTTTCTTTCTTTCTTTCTTTCCCCTCCGTTCTCGCCCTCTCAGCCATGCAGCCACCTCTATACGTCCTGATTGGGGTGCAGACGAGACCCTCTGCCCGCTCGGAGGATTGAATGAGGCGCCTGCCTGATCCGCTCACATGGTAATGTGAGTGTGCGTTCAGCCAAGTGCCATAATCGCCCCCCTCCCAATAGTGGTGCCATCCTGTGCCCACCCGCACCTGCTCTGACCTTGCACGCTTTCGGGACGTGACTATTTACAAATCTGCACTGCGTCACGGACCCCCTTATCACAAAGACCCTCCCATCCATGGATGTTTAACAGGATTGGCACCTAGAAGGCCTCTGGTCTGTTGGGCACATCATATCTCATGCCTATCATACAGAGATATGTTTTGGCAGTTATTAAATATTAGTTTCTCGAGTTTCCTGTCTCATTGTTTTTTCTCCTCTTTAAATTTGTAACCTCAATGTAGTAAGCAAGAAGATAAGGGAATGTGACAGCAGATAGTGACAAAGTGCAACATGCGGCGGCTAACTGCTCTAACGTCTCACGCCAACCGTTGACAGACAGCTGTTTATGGGGGGGCTGCTCTTACACTTCAAATGTCCGTGACCTCAAGTCCTCTAGTGACCCGTAGGAAGGCCACTGCGGTGAATGTCACTCGAGAGTCCTCCCTTATTATCGATAACGGAAGAAAGGCAGGAATCCGCGGTGGTCCCTAAGCCCCCCAAACACCCGACACACAGGCTTGGACACGAGTTTTCCAGTGAATATTTGTTTTTATCTTTATTGCTGTTATTTAATTCATTGTAAGGTGGCCTTGAGTGCTAAGAAATGTGCCTGTTAAATCAAATGTATTTATTGTTTAATTGAATTGAATTTTATTGATTTCATAATTTATTGTTATTGTGCGACACCTTTACACAGTAAGTGTTTCCCACAGCATAATCGACACCCTAATTCACTGCAACACTTTGTTTTCTTCTCCTCTGCTCCCCTCTCAAGCTTCGTCCTCCTCCTCTTCCTCCCGACTCCGGACCCCAGCAGCTCTGCTTCTTTTACGTAAAACCCAGAAGTACTTCTGGGGTCCCAACGTTGTGGCCCAGGGGGCACTCCTGGCTAATTAAGTAGGGCTAAGTAGTGCCCACTGGTGGCACCCATGGAACCCAACAGGGCTGTGGCAATAAACTGAAAGTCCCAGTGTGCCCTGGGGGGGATTCTGTGGTGGCACCGTAAGTCTGGGGGGCTGCCACCTAGTGGTTCGGGGAAAGCAATGCACCGAGTATATTACCTTTCATGCCATTGGTGTCCCAGCTGGGTCATCACTCGCACAGCCCTTTAACTGGGGGGTCTGCACTCATTTACACACACCCATAGACCCTCAATAAGTGTCGTCAATCAGTCCAGCAGCAATCTTTTGGAACGTCGCAGGCAAGAAAGGAAATACGCATGAAGACAAAGTGAATGTACAATACAATACAATACCATTTATTATCGTAGAGCCCAAAATCACACAAGACGTGCCGCAATGGGCTTTAACAGGCCCCGCCTCTTGACGGCCCCCCAGCCTTAACTCTCTAAGAAGACAAAGAAAAACTCCCAAAAAAAACCCCAGTAGGGAAAAAAAATGGAAAAACCTTGGGAAAGGCGGTTCAAAGAGATAATAATTATAATTTTCTATAATTATTGTTGTTTTATCTCTCTTTTTATCTTTCTTTGCTTTTGTTTAAACTTTTTATGTAGCACTTTAAGATTTACTGCTAATGTAAAGTGCCCACCGACCGTTCTATGTTACCAACTGACACTGGACTCATGGACTCCGTCCTTCTGTTCTTATTTTATCAAACCGATTCCAGTGCTGACAGGACTCCATCATTCTACACAGAAGTTAAATATGGTGTCCCGCAGGGCTCAGTACTTTACTGCTTTCACTTTACATACTGGGTGGCACAGTGGGTAGCTCTGCTGTCTCCCAGTAAGGAGACCTGGGTTCGCATCCTGGATCCTCCCTGAGTGGAGTTTGTATGTTCTCCGCGTGTCTACATGGGTTCCCTCCTGGTGCTCCAGTTCCCTCCGACAGTCCAAATACAGTAGAACCTCGGATCACGACCGTAATTCATTCCAAAACTCTGGTCGTGAACCAAAGTCATTTCCCCCATAGGATTGTATGTAAATACAATGAATCCATTCCAGACCGTATCCATCCATCCATCCATTGTCTAACCCGCTGAATCCGAATAGGGTCACAGGGGTCTGCCGGAGCCAATCCCAGCCAACACAGGGCACAAGGCAGGAATCAATCCTGGGCAGGGTGCCAACCCAACGCAGGACACACACCCACACACAAACACACCAGGGCCAATTTAGAATCGCCAATCCACCTAACCTGCATGTCTTTGGGAGGAAACCCACGCAGACACGGGGAGAACATGCAAACTCCACGCAGGGAGGACCCGGGAAGCAAACCCTTAAGGGTCTCCTAACTGCGAGGCAGCAGCGCTACCACTGCGCCACCATGCCGCCCTCCAGACCGTATGAACTGTATGTAAATATATATTTTTTTTAGTTTTTAAGCACAAATATAGTTAATAATACCATAGAATGCACAGCGTAATAGTAAACTAAATGTCAAAACCTTGAACAACAGAGAAAACTAACACTACAAGAGTTTGCGATATAGTGCTACGAACCGCTCGCTAAAAACACTTTTTTTTTTTTAATAAGTTTTAAGCACAGGGAAAAAAAATAACATTTGAAAAATCTGTAATTTAATAAACCACCAAGAAAAGTAACATCGGAACAAATCGCACTACGACCTGATCGCTGGAAACAGAACTGAAAACATGATGTTAATCACGTTGCTGTTAATCTCGAGTTGTTACGATACTACGTCGTTATTATTATTCATGTTCAGTAAAGGCTGGCTGGTTGGCCGGTCTGAGTGCGCGTGTACGGTGAGGGTCGAATTTACAGGCGCCAATGGCGAGAACAAATAGGCCTTTTTCACGCTGCAGCATCAGGCCCAAATTCATCTCAATCCGGCCCTGCTAACATAGATGGCTGGATGGCACTGAAGACACCGGAGAGATAACAACCCAGAATCGTCACAGTGCGGCCGGCTTTGTGGTATTAGCAGTAGGCCTTGAGTTTGTCTTAGTGGACGTAGCTGCGTCTTTTTCCAGGTTCCTCAAATCGAACAGCTAATGAGTTGGCGAGGTGGGATCCAGGAAGAGTCAAACACGCACTGTAACAAACGAAACTTCTCAGTCCAAAAAAGTTCATTTTAAAAAAAGGTTTAGAAAGAATTAAAAAAAAGAACAAATCACAAAAATTCAGTTATTACACACGCAAAGAAAGGGCAAAAAATGTGTCCGTGAGCGTCAGCAGGCTCTGCGTCCTCAGAGCCAAGTTACCCCAACTGTTTTATAATATTTCAGGAATTATTTACTGCTCTGATGCTGATCTTTTTGATAATAAAATCGGTCATTACGATAACAATTGACGAGAACAATTCATACTTAATTGCAGAATTACGATATTTGAGGGGTCCTCTAGAGTTCCTTTTGCACGATTTGGCTCAAAAACGAATCAGCACATCGTCATCTCATAACGGGCGTAAGTTTCGAGTTTGGTGTTTTTCTGTCCAGCTCTAGAAACTGTGACACACAGACAGACAGACAGACACACAATCGTCATCAAGATATCGATGGTTTTGGCATCAGGCGACCCCAAAACGTCGCAATCCTTCAAAAACCGGAGATCGAAATTTTTGACAATTAGGTTTCACTCCTCCCCCATAGATGATAGGTTATGGGGTTTGGGGTCACGCAAACCAAAAAATGGACTTAACGAGTAAAGCATTTCAATTGTCTGATAGCAGAGAAAGACCCCCTGAGGCGCCCACCATAGTGGAATGAGGCTATGTGTTCGTAGAATGTACCACCTGGAGGGGATTATTTTCATGATGGCATCCAATTGTTCCACCATCACCTTTTCCACCACGGTTTCCAGCGTGTCCAGGGTTGGCCCGTTGGTGGAGCAGCCACATCTGATAAGTTTGTTCAGACGTTGCGTTCCTTTTGAGCTCAAGTTGCTTCTCCAGGAGACCACAGCGTAGAACACCACAGTGGGTACTATGGACTGGTAGAACATTTCCAGCAGCTTGCTGTGGATTCTCTTTAACAAGTCCGGTCTGTTCTGACCCTTCTTGTCCGGCGCCACTGTGTTGTCAGACCGGTCCGGTTTGCTGGTCCCTGTAGCTCTGTCTCGAAAACCACAGATCGACATTTTTGAGGGATCTAAAGCTTTTACCCCCAAAAAACCAGGTAAACCAAACAAGGTGTCCGAGGTTTAAGTAAGATGGGCTCTGACAAGATTCTCTCTTAACGAGAACGATGTTCCAATCGTCTGCACTTGATTTTAATTTGTGGTATTTGAGGTTGTGATAAATGGTGGTGGGGGTTGGATCTGGATTAAAAATGAAACAAGAACAAACATTTCAGCGGAGAGCTCAACCTTTTATTTTTTTCTTCTCTTTGTTTCTTTTTATTTTGTACCCCTCATCAGATGGATGCCCACTCGCTTACTCATCTGCCCGCTCGAGGCTCCGGGTGATGCCATGCACGGCTTTCCACTTCGCTTCTGCTAAAAACGTGCGAAACTGAGAGAGGAACGCGAGAGGTGTGAAGAGCAGAGCAGATGAGTACGAGCGTTTCCACGACATGCGGCCTGTGCCGTTTTTGGTCTTTTCTTTTTTAAGGATGTGGTTTTCGTCTCGACGATTCATTCATTAAAACGTGCCGTCGATCTGCATAAACTCAGCACCACGCATCTGCACGGCCGCCGAGCCGGAAGCTTCTTGTTCTGCGCGCTTTGTTTTATGTGATGTCGGCGAAAGGTTACGAGTGTCCTCACTTCGCAGTTACTTCACAGGAATGATGCGACGTAAGGCACTATATGATAGATAGATAGATAGATAGAGTGAAAGGCACTATATGATAGATAGATAGATAGATAGAGTGAAAGGCACTATATGATAGATAGATAGATAGATAGATAGAGTGAAAGGCACTATATGATAGATAGAGTGAAAGGCACCATATGATAGATAGATAGATAGAGTGAAAGGCACTATATGATAGATAGATAGATAGATAAGTGAAAGTCACTATATAATAGATAGATATGAAAGGTATTATATAATATATTCAATCTTCCCTCATAACTCATCCCCTGTAGCCCTGAATCAGCCAAGTTGCTCTTCTCTGGACCTTCTCTTGTGCTGTTATGTCCTTTCATGAATGGAGAAACACATTTCAGGAAATACAGCGTTACCAAACTGGCCAATCACAGTCCTGGGGGTCTGCATAGGTTATATAACGCCTTTCGTATTATCTATCATATTGTGATTTTAATTTTGATTAGTTATATAGTGCCTTTCCTATCATCCAAAATGTTATATAGTGCCTTTCAAATCTATCTTTTATCTTTCCATCATATAACGCATTTCAAATTTGTTATTAAAGTGTGAATTTAATTTCTGTTGTACAGTTAGGTCCATAAATATTTGGACAGAGACAACTTTTTTTTCATTTTAGTTCTGTACATCACCACAATGAATTTCAAATGAAACAACTCCGATGCAGTTGAAGTGCAGACTTTCAGCTTTAATTCAGTGAGTTGAACAAAACGATTACATAAAAATGTGAGGCAACTAAAGTATTTTTAACACAATCCCTTCATTTCAGGGGCTCAAAGTAACTGGACGATTGACTCAAAGGCTATTTCATGGCAGGTGTGTTCAAGTCTGTCGTTCTGTCTTATCAGTTAAGTAGACAAAAGGCCTGGAGTTGATTTGAGGTGTGGTGCTTGCATGTGAAGATTTTGCTGTGAACAGACAACATGCGGTCAAAGGAGCTCTCCATGCAGGTGACAGAAGCCATCCTTAAGTCTGTGAAAACAGAAAAAACCCATCCGAGAAATTGCTACAATATTACGAGTGGCAAAATCTACAGTTTGGTACATCCTGAGAAAGAAAGCAAGCACTGGTGAACTCAGCAACACAAAAGACCTGGACGTCCACGGAAGACAACAGTGGTGGATGATCGCAGAATCATTTCCATGGTGAAGAGAAACCCCTTCACAACAGCCAGCCAAGTGAACAACACTCTCCAGGGTTGGTCGCGTATCGATATCCAAGTCTACCATAAAGAGAAGACTGCATGAAAGTAAATACAGAGGGTGCACTGCAAGGTGCCAGCCACTCATAAGCCTCAAGAATAGAAAGGCTAGATTGGACTTTGCTAAAGAACATCTAAAAAAGCCAGCACAGTTCTGGAAAAACATTCTTTGGACAGATGAAACCAAGATCAACCTCTACCAGAATGATGGCAAGAAAAAAGTATGGAGAAGGCGTGGAACAGCTCATTATCCAAAGCATAGCACATCATCTGTAAAACACGGTGGAGTCAGGCAGTGTGATGGCTGCCAGTGGCACTGGGACACTCGTGTTTATTGATGATGTGACACAGGACAGAAGCAGCCGAATGAATTCTGAGGTGTTCAGAGACATACTGTCTGCTCAAATCCAGCTAAATGCAGTCAAATTGATTGGGCGGCGTTTCATGATACAGATGGACAATGACCCAAAACATACAGCCAAAGCAACCCAGGAGTTTATTAAAGCAAAGAAGTGGAAAATTCTTGAATGGCCAAGTCAGTCACCTGATCTTAACCCAACTGAGCAGGCATTTCACTTGTTGAAGACTAAACTTCAGACAGAAAGGCCCACAAACAAACAGCAACTGAAAGTAAAGGCCTGGCAGAGCATTAAAAGGAGGAAGCCCAGCATCTGGTGATGTCCAGGAGGTCAAGACTTCAGGCTGGCATTGCCAGCAAAGGGTTTTCAACCAAGTATTAGAAATTAACATTTGATTTCCAGTTATTTAATTTGTCCAATTACTTGTGAGCCCCTGAAATGAAGGGATTGTGTTAAAAAATGCTTTAGTTGCCTCACATTTTTATGCAATCGTTTTGTTCAACCCACTGAATTAAAGCTGAAAGTCTGCACTTCAACTGCATCTGAGTTGTTTCATTTAAAATTCATTGTGGTGATGTACAGAACTAAAATGAGAAAAAAGTTGTCTCTGTCCAAATATTTATGGACCTAACTGTATAGTGCCTTTCCTATCAAGCAATCTATTATCTTGTACCTTTCAAGTTTATTATAATATAGCGCCTTTGATTGTCCAATATCTATCAATTATAGAGTGCCTTTCATCTCCAGCTGTTATGTACAGTAATGCATTTCACATCTGTCATACAGTGCCTTTAAAATCTGTCTGTCTATCATATACTGCCTTTCATCATTAGCTTTAATAGACAGATCATTAGCTATTATCTATCTATCATTATATAGTGCCTTTCACATCTATCTATCTATCTATCTATCTATCTATCTATCTATCTATCTATCTATCTATCTATTATATAGTGCCTTTCACATCTATCTATCTATCTATCTATCTATCTATCTATCTATCTATCTATCTATCTATTATATAGTGCCTTTCACATCTATCTATCTATCTATCTATCTATCTATCTATCTATCTATCTATCTATCTATCTATTATATAGTGCCTTTCCTATCTATCTATCTATCTATCTATCTATCTATCTATCTATCTATCTATCTATCTATCTATCTATCTATTATATAGTGCCTTTCACATCTATCTATCTATCTATCTATCTATCTACCTATCTATCTATCTATCTATCTATCTATCTGTATTATATAGTGCCTTTCACAAACCCCCCCTATCAGTATGAGACACTGCAGCAGCCTGAAGGTACTAAGCCATCGTGAAATGAGCGAGTCAGAGCGGCTCAGCAGTTAGTCTGTGCCCAGGTGTTGTTGAAGATGCCCTTAATCTGGGATCCTGAGCTGGTTTGTCATGAGGTGGAGGTGGCAATGCACTCTGTCAGTGCCCACTCCTAACCCGCCCCCCCTTAATGAGCCCTGGCCTTTCCTGTGGCTCTGTGACTTAAACAGCATTTTATAACGTGTCTTTTCATGCTGAGCCCCTCAAGTTCACTTCGACATCATCAGGCCAATGAAGGAACTTGACAGGGTGACCCGCTGGGCTAGCAGAGGCCGCAGATGTGTGTCATCACAGTCAAACACCACAACATTAGCTGTGACAATTCAGAGAATCCAGAAGTGAAACTTGGGTGAAGCAACACAAAGAGCCGTCCCATCACTGGCACCATTACCGCCGCCCCGGACGACACTCACGTCCGGCCAGTCGTGTCCAGGGCAGCCCCCCTTCTGTGTGTCAGCAGGGGGCTTATCACGAGGCCAGGGTGTCCCGCACACTTCCTCCCTCACCCACCTCAAGGTGACACCTTCCTCCATGATTAATGTCCAGAGACTCGGCCTCAGCAGATGGCCCAGCTGATAGGAGGGCCGCTCCTCCACGCCCAGTCCTCGGGCTCTTCTTTATCTTTTATCTTTTCCTTTTCCCAGTGACTTTAAAAATGCTTCACCATAAACTGAATCCAGCGAGATTCCTCATCTTGAATGTGACACAGGAGAATGCTACACTGTAATTAAAGACAAAATGAAAGGCGCTATATAAGACGCTATATATACTTGATCTAATTTTATCTTTCCTTTTCCCACCGAGCTAAAGTCCGTGATATAGTCTCAAAGTAAAGTAAAAATGGCCATGAGTGACAAGCAGGCTCAAGTGTGACATTATTGCAAACACCATGAAAGGCGCTATATACAGTAAGTGAGGCTCTATTTAACCTGACCTACTTGTATCTTTCTCTTTCCCAGTGAGTCTGAAATGCTTCATCACACATCGAGTCCACTGTGTGGAGGTGTCCACCTTTAATATGACACATGAGAATGCTGCATGAAAGTGTGGGAAGGCACAATAGAAATAACATGCATTATTATTATTATTATTATTATTATTATTATTATTATTATGATGATATATGAGTTACCACAATTGACTGAGTCAAGTCAAAGTCCATGGTGTTGCAACATGTGTAACATAAAAATGGCCGGGGTGACATGGCAGAGTCAAGAGTGGCACTGCTGTAAAAACTGTGAAAGGCGCTATATAAGACACTATATAACCCGATCAGCTTGACTCTTTCCCTTTCCCAGTGACTTTGAAATGCTTCCTCATACATCGAGTCCACTGTGTGTTTGTGTCCGTCTTTAACATGACTACAATGGTATTAAAAATATCATGAACGTATGGGCATGCATGGGAAAGGCACTATAGAAATAAAAGTTGTTATTATTATTATTATTCTTATTATATATGAGTTACCACAATTGATCGAGTCAAGCCAAAGTCCCTTTTATTGCTTCAGTGTAACATTGAAATGGCCAGGGTGACATGGCAGAGTCAAGAGTGGCACTGTTGTAAAAACCATGAAAGGCGCTATATAGGGCACTATATCACCCGATCAGCTTGAACAATGCACTGCCGTCTAAAAAAGAACTCAGACGGATTGTGTCCACATGAAAAGACTTATGAGAATTTACAAAATGCCAAAAGTGCAACACGAAGGCCCAATAAAACCCAACACCACTGACCCGTCCGCCACCTTCAGCTGGATTTGGACAGTTAAAGAAGAAGTGACTTAGTGACTGGACTGGCTGATTGGCTCATGAAGATCTTAATGAATGAATGCATGAATTGATTTGTGGATTACTAAGTGATGGTGGAATGGATCTCTGTGGTCAGTCACTTCACCCTCACCTTAGCCTTCAAAAAAAAACAACTCACAAACCCGTGCCAGTGTGGTGCCACCCGCCGCACTCGGCTCCCAATCCAGGTGGTCTGTCATGTGGCAGGTGTGATCAGCGCCTGCTCCCAGCCTTAGCCTTAGCAGTCAGACATCAACGGCGACCATGTTTTAAAAGAAAGAAAGGCCTTCTATAACCTGATCTGCTCGGACACGGCAGTGCTGTTAAAGAAAGAAAGGCGCTATATACACATAACAACAACTGGAACTGGCGGACTTCACTTTGACTACCACACGGGTGGTTACTAAACCTCAAAGATGGAATATGAAGACCCTTAGAGGGCTCAGACACTGCATTAGGATGACAGGATTTGGGGAACAAATGAATGAAGTAATTAATTAGTCAATTAATTAATGAAATACTCAACTAATTAGCAAAGGGATGACTAAATAAACAATTAAAATAATTCACATCCTAACTGACTGATAAAATGAATGACTGAATGGATAAATGGATGAAGAAATGAATTACTTTATTAATGGATTTATGAATGATTGGATAATTAAATTATTGAACAAATTAGTTAACTGATTAACCAACTAATAACTGACTGACTGATTAACAACGGAATGACTAAAGGCACGAGTAAATGAACAGATGAATTAATAAATGCATTTCTCAGCTGATCAATTAACAAATGAAATAATAATTAAAATACTTATGTGATTGAATGAATGAATGAACTGACTAACAGAGGAATGACAGAAAGTATGAATAAATGAACAGATGAATTAACTAATAAATTTCTTACCTGATTGATTAATAAATGAATGAATTGATAAATAAAATACTTCACTGATTGAGTAATGAATGAATGGATTAACACAAAAATGAATTACTGACCGACTGAACGAATGATAATGACAACTGATTAAGAAAGGAATTACTGAAAGCATTAATAACTAAACAGATGAATTAATGAATATATTACTTAACTGACTGGTGAATGAATGAATGAATGAATTAACAAAGAAAGAAAGAAAGAAAGAAAGAAAGACTAAACTTAGGAACAAAGGAATGACTGAAAGCATGAAAGAATGAACAGCTTAATTACTGAATGCTTTAGCAGTTGAGTTTGCAGCCTTTCACTGAAGTCGATGGCTGGACTGGCTATACTGTATAGCGCCTTTTCTGAGTATTAGCGCCTTTTCTGACTATATAGCACCTTTTCTGAGTATTTAGCGCCTTTTCTGACTATATAGCGCCTTTTCTGACTATATAGCGCCTTTGTCTGAATGTTTGCCTGCACAGGTCTTCCTCCAGTTCCTCGAATGAGTCCAAGTTTCATTACAAGGGAAGCCTTTGGCTGCAGGGCTGCTAACTTCCGGAATGATCCAAGATTACAAGTGAGCAAAAATATGTGAGCCAGACGGGGGTCCTTGTTTGTCCTTCTATGGAAGTCCCCCATCTCAATGCTAATGAAGCACACAAGGCAGCCGCCTCTCTCTTGGCTTTCAGATTCTTCCACTTTTTTGTAGTCCTATGCAGCTGTGATGAGGAGCCTTACTGAAATGCTGGATGCCAGGCTGTTTGCAGACCACACATGGCACCAGGTGCCACCTGGTGTCCGCGCAGGCACAGACGTCTCATTTTACTTTGGACACGGGATCAAGGAGGCCCCTTTAGTTGTGGTTGGCACGCTGATCCTGGGATGGTCACAGCTGGCATTCATGATTAGGAGAAAACCCTCTGGCATCAGGAGTCGCTCATCCACGGGACCACCTAAAAATAACTCGAGCAGGCATGAGAGGTGCCACTGATAAGATTAGGAGGGAGCAGAAAATGTGAAATCAAAGCATTCGAACACAGAAATGAGGCTCAGTAAATCAGACGTGGACTTTGTTTCTTGTAGTCTGTCAGCGAGCTTAATGAGTGTTTCAAAGACACAAACTTGGGGGTCCTACGGGATGTGGGTTCCAAGGAAGTGCTTTGATGGCCCACTGCCCAAGTATGGAATGCCATCTGGGCAATACAGCCCACCACCAAGTGTGATATGCAACTGCCACTTAGTGTCGACATTGACATGGCCTGGCACCGCAGTGTCCATCTGGCACGTCACCCACCCACTACTTTATGTTCTCACATATTTGAATCCACTTTATTAAAAGGATAGTGTCCGTGCATCTGTGTGTCCAACCAGTTGCTTCTTCTCCGTCATTCCAATAGATGGTGCATTACAAACATTTGTAGTAATAAACTGCATTTCATTTGTCATTTCAACAGATGGCGCCTCACAAACCTTAAAGCTGCTTTTGTGAATCCCACACCAAATGGCGTACAATAGAGACATATACATTGTTCGCTATTCCGACAGATGGCCCATCACAAACATATGCACCATATGTTGGAAAGAATAATGCAATGCATTTTAATTACTATGTGCATTAGAAATGTTACATTCCAATAGATGATGCGCTGCAAACGTTAATGCTGATGTCAATTCTCTTAAATGGGTAGCACAGCGGGTATAATGTGATGTGACAGACTGGCACTCAGCAGCTGTTTCCTGCCTTGCTCCAGCACCCAAGGACTCTAAGCTGTATTGTGTATCCATTTAAAATTCAATCAACAACACAAGAAAGTGTGCAGAGAGTGAGGAGGTTTGTACACTTTCTGAATTCACTGTATGCGTTTTTAAGGGTTATATACTGCATGGGCCCACTCTTGTAATAACAAAAGAGACGATTATAAAGGGTCTGGGGCACCTCGAAGGCACACCCCGTATATTGAAATAGTGGAAAAGGCGCAAAAATAAAAAAAACGTGCGTTAGCCGCAATTTATTTGAGACTTCATTGCAAGTTCACGGAGTCTGTTCAAGATGGCTGCAGTTCCGGTTTTGATGGTTCTTAGGAGGAAGAGGCGGGGCCAGGTGGAGTGACCCCAGAAGTGGGTGGAGACGTGTCAATCATCCTTTACGCAGAAGGGAGAGAGAAGAGAAATCATTCTTGCCTAGCGCCCTCTGGTGTTCTGGGGGAGTAATACAGTCAACCAAGCGTTTTTAAGGGTCACTGAAGTAATGTACTATATATATATATATATACACCTCGGTATACGTCCTTAATCTGTTTCAGATCCTTGGACTTATACCAAACAAATTTTTCCCATAAGAAATAAAGGGAAAATGATTAATCCGTTCCCATGAAAAAAAATCCTATTGTTATTGGCATATTATACATTGATAGGGTTGTATAAAATTATTTAAACAGGTGCATTGGCGATCCTAAATTGTCCCAAGTGAGTGCTGGGTGTGCGCACACACTGCCTGGGGTTTGTTTCCTACCTTGCGCCCCGTGCTGGCTGGGATTGGCTCCAGCAGACCCCCGTGACCCTGTATATAATATAATAATGGATGGAAATTTAAATTATTCTAACTCATTCTCAGTGAAGCCCTATGACGTCTACCAGTGACGTAGCTAGGGGCGGGCACATTTTTGAGGGTGGCATTATTGGCCAAAAGGCTCAGTACAATTCGTGTGTAAGCAGCAGGGTTCAGAAAATATCACTCACGAATGAAAAAAGTCAAATACTCTCATTTAAGCAAACATGCTTAAAAAATAATTTTCAGACTGTCCTTCTGTTACGGCATCAGCCACAGCGGTCAAAATTTAGGAGGCAAAAATTAAAATAAACATAAATATCACACCAATGATAATTTCTAGAAAGATAAACAACTCATTTACAACTTACAATTGCGTTTCGTTATCAATCTGAATGCGCTCTTGCTCTGCGCAGAAAACATCCCCACCTATCACTTGTACACTACACTGGTTCTGGTGTTCGCAGCGTAATTATATTAAACTAATAATCAGAACACGGCTTATCAGTGCGTCTAGATAGATAGATAGATAGATAGATACTTTATTAATCACAACAGGAAATTCCCATACTCCAGCAGCAGCATACTGATGAACAATATTAAATTAAAGAGTGATAACAATGCAGGTATAACAGACAATAACTTTGTATAATGTTAACGTTTAGCCCCGGGTGGAATTAAAGAGTCGCATAGTGTGGGGTCTCCTCAGTCTGTCGCTGAAGCTGCTCCTCTGTCTGGAGATGATCCTGTTCAGATGATGCAGTGGATTCTCCATGACTGACAGGAGTCTGCTCAGTGCCCGTCGCTCTGCCATAAATGTCAAACTGTACAGCTCCCTGTCTACAATAGAGCCTGCCTTCCTCACCAGTTTGTCCAGGCGTGAGGTGTCCCTCTTCTTTATGCTGCCTCCCCAGCACACCACCACGTAGAAGAGGGCGCTCGCCACAACCATCTGATAGAACATCTTCAGCTTCTTATTGCAGATGTTGAAGGACGCCAGCCTTCTAAAGAAGTATAATCAGCTCTGTCCTTTCTTGCACAGAGCATCAGTGTTGGCAGTCCAGTCCAGTTTATCATCCAGCTGCACTCCCAGGTATTTATTGGTCTGCACCCTCTGCACAGTCACCTCTGATGATCACGGGGTCCATGAGGGGCCTGGGCCTCCTAAAATCCACCACCAGCTCCTTGGTTTTGCTGGTGTTCAGTTGTAGGTTGTTTGAGTGGCACCATTTAACAAAGTCCTTCATTAGGTTCCTATACTCCTCCTCCTGCCCACTCCTGATGCAGCCCACCATAGCAGTGTTGTCAGCGAACATTTGCACGTGGCAGGACTCCAAGTTGTATTGGAAGTCTGATGTATGTTGGCTGAACAGGACCGGAGAAAGTCCAGTCCTCTGTGGCGCTCCTGTGTTGCTGACCACAATGTCAGACCTGCAGTTCCCGAGACACACGTACTGAGGTCTGTCTGTAAGATAGTCCACGATCCATGCTACGAGGTATGAATTTACTCCCATCTCGGTCAGCTTGTCCCTAAGGAGCAGAGGTTGGATGGTGTTGAAGGCGCTAGAGAAGTCCAGAAACATAATTCTTACAGCACCACTGCCTCTGTCCAGGTGGGAGAGGGATCGGTGTAGCATGTAGATGATGGCATCCTCCGCTTCCACCTTCTCCTAGTATGCGAACTGCAGAAGGTCGAGGGCATGATGGACGTATAGCCTCAGGGTGTGAAGCAGCAGCCGTCTGTCCAACCTTAGTGGTGCACAGAAGTGTTTTTCTGAGACAGAGTTTACCTCCCTTATTTCATTTCTGGTGTTCATGTTCTTGTTAGTCCAGTAAAGTAAGTTGGAGAAATACGTAGTCTGTGCTGCCTGAGTCATTCGGGGTTATGTTATAATTCTTGCACGTACAGGAGTTCGGTCGGGGTTCTTGACCTTTCACATGTGAACTTTATAAGCACACTAGCTGTACCCCGTGGCTGCACCCACATAGTAATGAAACAGGACAAACTTTCAAAATCCCCACGTGGGGACAAAATCACACTGCTTTGATATCTCTGGCATTCAGCAGCTACCCTCCAAAACACATGGAGCTCTGATCTCCCTCTCTCAGAAACGTCAAACGTTACTCCTTAATCACTGTCTGCTGAACAATCGGGTATCGCTAGCTAAGCGGAGGCAAGCTGCACTCCAACAGGTGGCGAGACGTAGAGCGACTGGAACAGAGGCTGGGACCTCGGCCCATAGCCACTCTGTTGGATTTGCATAAATACATCGGTAACGCAAGCGAACTCTGGTACTTGGTACTCCGGAAATTATAGAAAACAACCCAACCTAAATCTGTTAAGTAATTCCCTCGTGAAAAACAGACAGACAGAACGCGCCTGGTGCAGGAAAATTTTAAAACTGTTTCTTAGCGAGCACATATGGGCCTCATGGTTCGGGAGATTTCGTGATGGGTGAGTCAGTGGTATTTGGGTTATATATATATATATATATATATATATATATATATATATATATATATATATATCTGCGGTGGGTTGGCACCCTGCCCAGGATTGGTTCCTGCCTTGTGCCCTGTGTTGGCTGGGATTGGCTCCAGCAGACCCCCATGACCCTGTATTCAGATTCAGCGGGTTAGACAATGGATGGATGGATGGATATATATATACACACTGTCAGGGATGCCAGGGGCAACGACCCGGCCGGGACGCCATGAGGGACCGGATGTGGGTCTGCGCCCACACTGGATCACGTGGGGGCCGCGCGCCCTGGTTGCTTTGGGGGCCACGGGTTGAGGGCATGGAAGCCCCACCCTGTAGGGGCCCGTGGTCACCGCCAGGAGGCGCCCCAATGCCTGTTACCTCAGCACTTCCGCCACACCCGGAAGTGCTGCGGGGAAGATTAAAAAGGACACCCACTGAGCTGCTGGGAGAACAGCCGGCACTTCCGCCACGCTGGGGCGTGGCCAACGGGGGAGTGTCGGGAACACCTGGAGCCCATCCGGGTCATGTATAAAAGGGGCCGTCTCCCTTCATTCAAGGCTGGAGTCGGGTGGAAGAAGGACGAGGCACGAGAGGAGTGTGGAGGCGGCCCGGAGAAGCATTGGGTGGCCAGGACTGTGTGTTGGGGTTTGTTGTGCACGGACTGAGTCTTAGTGACATTGAACTTGTAAATTGTTGTAAAAATAAACGTGTGGTGGTGGAAATCAACATGTCCGCCTGTCTGTGTCCGGGCCGGGTTCACTATATATATATATATATATATATATATATATATATATATATAGATTAAACTCTGACATTGTTATAAACGGTGAGGACTACAGATTTTTGACTATTTTAAATTATGGCTACAAACAACGAATTATAAATAATTAAAAAAATCTACAATAATTCTAGTATAATTTCTTTCATAAGGGCGCCAAACCCCATGCGCCGGACCAGCATACATGATTTTCTGAGTTGAAGCAGCTATATTAGATTTTTAAAGAGAAGCTACATCTACATCAATCCTTTCTTTTTGTTTTCGCCAGGGAAGACGCCATTAATCAAACTGCTGTCAATGACGGGCTGAAAGGGCTAGTTTAATGACAATTTAACACCAAATGATCGTATTTAATTCCAGACTCTGACTTGCTGAAAGAGAGGGTAGGTTCTGTTCAATAGTATCCGACTGTACTCCTTCCTGCCATTAGCCACGATTGGCATTGCCTACAGACTGGTACTGCTTACCATCGCAAATTGTGAAAGGTCATTTCCAACATTGAAATGAATAGAAACTCATCAAAAATCTTCCATGTTACATGAGGGTCTGACCATCCTGGCTCTAATCGGCACTGAAAAAGAATTCCCCACAGATGAAGTAAAAAATGAAGCAGTTCGATTGTTATCGGAGTGAAGTTCTAATTTGGGGAAACGAAGTTTAATGAATATTTCATCTGAATAAAGTGTTCATTTCTTATTTAATATGCCTCTCTTTATTACCACTCACTTTGACAGCACCTCACCTTAGGGGGAATACAATCAAGGAGTTCGCCCCGGGCATCTTCTAACCTCTGCACGCCACTGCCTACTTGACTACGAGACTATCAACGCGCCGATCGAAGCAGAGCTGTGCGCGCGCTTTGCGTTGCGGTTACGCGCCGTGCTGCGCCGCGCCGACTTCACGCGGGAAGTATAAAGGGCGGGCTTAAGCGAGCAGGTGCAGCAGAAGGCAGTGCGGCTCGGGGCGGCGCAGCGCAGCTTTTACTTGGAAATCTAAAAAAAGAGACGCGTCGCCCCGAGCCTGAGGGGGATCTAAAATAAGAGCGAGCAGTGCGCGGGTTTCCTCTCGTTTTTTCTTATTCAAGTTATTTTCGATTTGTCCTTGTAAGGTCGCACTGAACGCTCGTGCGACTTCCTCCAGCCGTTTCCGCTGCTCACCGAGATAATACGCTGAAGGTGTAACAAGCGGCGGAGGTCGCAGTTCGGAAAACCTCCATGATGGACCAAGTGAAGAGGAGGGGGACACGGGCAGGTTAAGCGCCCAGTACCCGTGCTGGAGCCTTCCCATCGGTGGTCGCATATTTACTGCATGTCGTGTTTTAAACTCCCCCAGTTCATGACGAGGGTCACGCTGATGTAACCGTCTCTTAGGTGACCAATTTTCAAGTCTCCGTCTTGTGGTGTTTAGTTGAATTATTGGGACCCCGAACCAATTAGCAACTGGAGGACTGTAATGTTTGGAACGGTCCCGTAGGGGCGCCAGTCAACGCCACAGACGCGACATGCACTGTACTTAATCCAATTGAGGGTCACGGATGGGCACCCCTGGGCACACATCCTGTGCCAGTCTGAGAAGGTGGACCGCAAGGGCGCGTACAGACCTTTGTAATAAAGAAAGCAGAGACAGTAAAGAGTGTTGGGGCACCCGTTGGCAAACCCCGAATGCAAAAAAAAAAAGCGAGTAACAGCGTTGATGAAGCGTCTTTTCCGATAGGAAGCCCTGGTCCTGACTACCAAAGATGGTGGTTCCTCCGGTTAAGATGCTTTTTTGGCAGGAAGAGGCGATTCCAGGTGGACGGACACCAGAAGTGATTCAAGCCATCAGTCTACCGATTTGCAGAGAAAGGAAAAGAAAGGATGCCAACCCCTGGAATGGTGGAGAATTAACATCACCAGAGCCCTTACACTGTCCCCTATGTGCATGTGTGGGACACCTTCTGATGTCACTTTTGTAGAAGTTCTTGCTAGAAGCCACCAAGAATGTATGGCCACCACATGATTGGCTGTGCCATCCGAAGCCCTCCATCACCTGGGCTTCTGAAGGGAAACACGAGAAAGGATGGCCCATGGCAGCACACTGTGGACGCTGAGCTGAAAACCGCGAACTACAGGTGGAGCGCCATGGACAGGGTGGTCCAAGAGTGCCAGCAGTGGAAAACCTTTGCTACTGCCCCTCATGCCAAAGGAGAACGAGTAGTAGGCACAGTAATGGAAAACTGGAACCAACTTGGGAAGAACAATCAGGCAAACTACACACAGAGGCTTTTCAGCCAGGATTTGAACCCAAGTCCAGTTACTGTCAGTCACCCGGTCATTTTCTACCGTGCAGTGTCCACTGTTACAGGACTAACAAGACTGAGCCACTGTTACAAGAAAGTGTGGGGGCCTCCTCTCGCACTCTGCGTTTTTCTGACTGATGCTATTTTAGATTTGCTCTTCTATGGCTGTGCAGACATCAGCCGTTTCTGTGGGCGCGAGGCTCGGCCGCCATCAAGTGACATCATTTACATAAAAAAGAAAAAAGTGTCAATGAAGTGTCCCCCACATAAAGAGGAACTCAAGTAAATTAGGCGTCTAGTGCCAGAGCATGAAGCTCCACATCGGTGGTCTTATCGAGAGCTCACCCGCAACTGCAGCGTGTTTAGTTTTAATGACCATCTCCTGGCTTATCAGCCCATCGTCTACTGATGAGGGTCTCGTTGAAATAGCCGTCCTCCATTTTGGGCTCTTTAGTGGGGGCCCGTTTCACTGAGGATGAAGTCATCTGGATGAAAGGCACTTTATAACATATGGATCAATAAGAAAAGCACGATATAATAGATAAATAGATAGACAGATATGAAAGGCACTATATGATGGATAGATAGCTAGATAGATAGATCGATAGACAGACATGAAAGGCACTATATAATAAATAGATAAATAGACAGATAGATATGAAAGGCACTATATAATAGATAGATAAATAAATAGATAGAACTTTACTTGTCCCTAGGGGGAAATCTATATCTATATATATATATATTTGTAAAGTGCTACAGGAGTACCTACCACCAGAAAATGCTCTCCAAGATTACTAAGAGTGATCCACCATTACACAAGGGGTCCGGGGCTTCCTCTCATGCTCTGTGCTCTTTCTGGTTGAAGTTATTTTAGATTTGGTTGTGCAGACATCAGCTGCTTTTGCGGGCATTAAGATAGTAAAAAAAAAAAATGAAAGGCCTGAATTAGCATAAACCACCCTAATTTGAGGTTTTCCTAAGAAATGTAATGACTTACTTCATGAGGTAGAAGTACAGAATAGACAAGAGTAGCCATGTTAAATATCTGAAATGTTAAAATGGTGTCTCTCTCTCTCTCTCTCTCTGTCTTTCCTTGCACCCCATAGCCCACCAGTGCGTCCCATTTTTCTTGCCCTTACTCCTTTCCAGAGTGGTATCAAACTGCTTGTTGAAGGCCCACACGGGTCCATTCCTTGATATCACCCAGTCATCTTCTCTGTCTTCTCACTTTGTAGCAGGGTGCAGGAATGAGAGTTCCATGAAGTGGAAAAATTTGGAGTGCAGACTGGGCGGTCCCATTTATTATCCACAGCAAATAAAAAAAAGATCTTCAACATGTGTCGAAAGTCATAAACAAGATATTTAGTAGTCAGGTCACTCCATCCGGTGGGCCGCTCTTGCCAGGAGGCTCACGGCTTTAATGGAGGCCGAACAGGAAGGGGAGGTATCAGTTGCCCTCAGTGGGTGGTTTCTCAGCACTATGTGGAGAAAAGGAGATGCCACTGTTAGGGATAGCGCCCCCTTTTGTCCCGGCGGGTTATTACATACCTCGACAGAGCCTGTAAGGACGTCCTCCGACACGCATGCATGACACACCCTACTTCTCCGACAAGCTGTTGTCTCCCATTCTGCTTATAAGCCCACACAATCGAAGGGTCTTTGCTTTCATCCTGTCAGCAGCCGTCATTCTTCTGTTCAGACCTTCACAAGTCCTTGTGTTGCTCACCAGATCCTTCCAGAATATTGTTTTTAAAGTCTAGGATTCACATAACAACAACAGCAACAACAATTTGATAATAATAATAATAATAATAAACTTTACATTTACTGAAACTACATTTCATCTGCCACAGGCCTGTCTTCTGTCCAAGTCCCTCTGTGATGATTCAACAGATTCTCGATTATCTGCCAATCCACCTGTCTTGGTATCATCTGCAAACTTAACCAGCTTGTTATTTATATTCCTAGGTGTAAATTAATTAAATCAGAGGGGCTGGCACTGTATTTCAGAACCTTTTTATTTTTGCCCCCATGGCATCCTCTCTGAATGGGCTGAGCTTTCCTTTGGCACCTTTAGTTTCTTTCCTGATGGTTCGCGGCTCACCTCTTCATGTTACGTTTCCGCTGGTCGGTGACTTTCGACCCCTCGCATGTGTGCCAGTGGAGCTGCGGAGCCCACTTGAGGACGTTTGGTTTTACATGCCAGTCTACGTTTGGCTCTGTGCTAAATAAAGGCGGCCTATTTTTGGCGGTGCCCCATGTGCTCTGCCTTCTCTTTTGCACTGAGTTGATGACTGGACGGATCGTACTGTGTGATTTCTGCAACACCAGGCTTCCTTATGACAGCCTCATAAATTACTGGTCTGAAGAGAACAAGGAGGACACTGACCTGTAATAACATTACCAACTTCACCTCAGGTATTCTCCGGGTGCCAAGTCTACTAATGGCGGCCGGTAACTCGAGGTCAGAATGGAGCCGCTGGTACAGCAAATCAGCACGCTGGAGATCTGCCCAGAGGAGACCCTCCATAAAAACTGACTGATTGTGCAAGAAGAAGAAGAAGAAAGGAAGAGAGTTGGGGGGCCACCAAGAGAACGTCTAACAACTCTGCAGGAGTCACAAGCTACAGTGGCAGAGATTGAAGAGACTGTGCAGGGAACAAATGTGCCCGGGTGCTTTGTCAGCCACAGCTTTATAAAGGTGAAGTAACGAGAAAAAACAAACTGGGCATTGTGGCAGAAGACACACGGGAGACCCTGAAGTCAGCTGGAAGAGGGTGTTAAGGGGTCAGTACTGCCCTTCCACTCAAGTGGGCGCTAGCGGGATTTGCTTTGCATGCCAAGGTCAGTTTGGCGTTAGAGGCCAACTTATTCTTAAGACCCTCATTCATTCTAATAGTTTATCCATCCTGTCTTGACTCACGAGATGTACAGGCAGAGGTGGGTAGTAACAAGTTACCTTTACTTGAGTAACTTTTAAAATAATTGTACTTCTAAGAGTAGTTTTACTGCACCAAACATTTTATATTTACTTGAGTACATTTGTGCAGAAGAAACGCTACTCTAACTCCTCTACATTGGGCAACACTCGAATCGTTACTTTTTTCCCCATTAGATACGCTATATTTTTGCCAGAGAGAATCTACTGCATGACTGTTTCACCAATCAGACGTAGCCACAATAATCACATGGCTCCGTTTCACCAATCAGACGTAGCCATGCAGTCACATGACCACACACAAACTGTGGCGGCATAGCAGCACAAACTCCTCACAGACAGCGGACAGGGAAAGAAAGAATACAAGTGGAACCTCGGTTTGCGAGCGTAAATCGTTCTGGAAATGTGCTCGCAATCCAAAGTGTAGTTCCCCATAAGAAATAATGGAAACGCAGATGATTCATTCCACAACCCAAAACTATCCATCCATCCATCCATCCATCCAGTATCCAACCCGCTATATCCTATCTACAGGGTCACGGGGGTCTGCTGGAGCCAATCCCAGCCAACACAGGGCGCAAGGCAGGAAACACACCCCGGGCAGGGCACCAGCCCACCACAGATAATATAATATAATATAGTATAATATAATATAATATAATATACACTTAATACCATATCAGCAACTGTTTCTTGTCTTGCATGCAGATACTGCTACAGTTATCCTGAATCAGATTAGCAAGTGCTCAAGAATAATGTAATATAATATAATATAATATAATATAATATAATATGAATTTCCCCATGAGATTTTTTCTAATCTATTTAATCTAATCTTATAAAATATAATGGCAGAGTGGCTAATGCTGCTTCTTCACAAATCCACTGTCCTGGGTTCAAGCCCCACACCCAGTCACTATCATTCACTGTGTTAAATCACACGTTTAGTCTCCATCACGTCTTCCCTGTGTGCCTCACTCTTTAGACTTCGAGGTATTTCACTACAATATTTAGATGCCCTTGTTTGTTATGAAAGGTGCTTTATAAAGCTGTGTTTGTGCGTGTGCCCTGTGACAGACTGGCACCCAGCCCAGGGCTGGTATCTTCTTGAGGCTGAGACATAACACCGACATCTTGCATGGTTAAAAACAAAAAATGGGATAGATGGGTGGGTGGAGCTTATCAGCCTTGTCGATGGGCGGAGTCATCGGAATGGGTGGGGCCTTGAACTACAGACTATAAAGCCCATTATTTTGTTTCTTTTTTTTTTGGACGTGAGAAGCTCCATTACAATCTTGCTGGACCTTAAACCCCAACTCAGATGAATTTTCAATAACAAGATAGGAAGGCACCCACTAAGGAAGACAAGGCGCTATATCCAATAGTGTGGGCGATTAAAGAGGTGTCTGTTTGGGTTCAGCTGCTATGAATTCTGCAGAAAGCCGTGCAGACGCGCTAAGCTTTATCAAATCTCTCGGCCGCACATCTCACCCATGGAGATCTGTAAGTGCGTCTTATGTAATCATTTTTGCTCGGCAGGCACATGAGATAATGCTCCACTTTTTTGGCTCACTAAGTAACTCCAGATTGGATATTATTGGCAATCCTGTGTGCCATCTGCTTATGTGTGGCGCATCTGAACATCGCTCATTAGCTTCTCCTCAGCTCGCTTGTCAAACCCGGCCTGGGTGTGAAGAAAAGACAAACATTGAAATTCATGGAGAAGATAAGAGGGAGGACGGAGTCTAATGAGTCAGGCCAGCCTGTGTCTATTGTCATCCTCCTTGGGCCGGATGGAGTCTGGGGACTTGGACTGGATCGTCCTCCTTGGGCTGCTTTGCTCCGTGAGGTGGGCGCCATCTGAGGGGCGTATCACAAGAGCCGAGGTAACATCCCTCACTCGCGAGCCCTTTGTAGTGCTATCTCTTACTCGGCTTTCCATTAATCATTACTCTCTGGCCGAGGCTAATCTTATACAAATACAACCGCTGCCTGATGCCTTTGTGACTTCACTTTTTCCTTTTTCTCCGAGGTGTTTACTTTTATATTGTTTGTCCAATCTGGAATGTTCTAACTGGAGTTTCCCATTCCAGCAGCCGCAGGAAGTTTCTAAGAACTGAAAAGATGAAGAGACATTCAGTAACTTTGGGGGGGTTGGACTTTGGACCCACCTACTGTCAAGACTGACTCTGCAGGAAACAGTGCCACCTATTGGTCTGATCTATAGCATGCTGCTCGAGCTAAAGCAGCATATGGCATATTGGGAAGACTGGCACCTGATGGTGTGCCTATTGCTTGTGACTGACTTAAATGAATGACTGAAGTAGGCAATGGGCAAGAGTGACACCTACTGGCCCAGTAGAGACACAAACCAGCACACTAGTCCTGCCAATGCAGCATATGGCGTATTGGGAAGACTGGCACCTGATGGTATGCCTATTGTTTATTGGTGGACGAAAAGATCTGTAAGGACAATAACTGAGAGTGCCACCTACTGGCCCACTTACAGTATGTCCTCTTAGGACTAAAAGATCTGTATGGGCCACAAGTGATAGTGCCACCTACTGGCCGACTTACTGTAACTCATATCAGGAATGACACATCTGTAGGAGCCACAAACCAGCAACATATGGCATATTGGGTAGACTGGCACCTGATGGTGTGCCTACTGCTTGTGACTGACTTAAACAACACACTGAAGTAGGCAATGGGCAAGAGTGCCACCTACTGGCCCACTTACAATATGCCCTCTTAGGAGTAAAAGATCTGTATGGGCCGTAAGTGATACTGCCACCTACTGGCTGACTTACTGTAACTCGTATTAGGATTGACACATGTGTTGGAGACACAAACCAGCACACTAGTCCTGCCAATGCAGCATATGGCATATTGGGAAGACTGGCACCTGATGGTATGCCTATTGTTTATTGGTGGACGAAAAGATCTGTAAGGACAATAACTGAGAGTGCCACTTACTGGCCCACTTACAGTATGTCCTCTTAGGACTAAAAGATCTGTATGGGCCATAAGTGATAGTGCCACCTACTGGCTGACTTACTGCAACTTGTATCAGGATTGACTCATCTGTAGGAGCCACAAACCAGCACACTAGTCCTGCCAAAGTAGCATATGGCAAATGGAGAAGGCTGGTACCTGATGGTATGCCTATTGCTTATTGGTGTACTAAAAGATCTGTATAAATGAGAGTGCCACCTAATGGCCGACTTACAATAAGACACAGCAGGGCTTGGATATCTGTATGGGGCTCAAGCAGGACTGCCACCTACTGGTGCAACTAATATCTCACTACTCCTGCCAATGTGGCATTTTATATATATACGGTTGTGCTTGAAAGTTTGTGAACCCTTTAGAATTTTCTATATTTCTGCATAAATATGACCTGAAACATCATCAGATTTTCACTCAAGTCCTAAAAGTAGATAAAGAGAAACCAGTTAAACAAATGAGACAAAAATATTATACTTGATCATTTATTTATTGAGGAAAATGATTGAATATTACATATTAATGAGTGGCAGACGTATGTGAACCTCACGGATTAGCAGTCAGTTTGAAGGTGAAATTCGAGTCCGGTGTTTTCAATCAATGGGATGCCAGTCAGGTGTGAGTGGGCATCCTGTGTTATTTAAAGAACAGGATCTATCAAAGTCTGCTCTTCACAACACGTTTGTGGAAGTGTATCATGGCACGAACAAAGGAGATTTCTGAGGACCTCACAAAAAGAGTTGTTGATGCTCATCAGGCTGGAAAAGGTTACCAAACCATCTGTAAAGAGTTTGGACTCCACCAATCCACAGTCAGACAGATTGTGTACAAATGGAGGAAATTCAAGACCATTGTTACCCTCCCCAGGAGTGGTCGACCAACAAAGATCACTCCAAGAGCAAGGCGTGTAATAGTCGGCGAGGTCACAAAGGACCCCAGGGTAACTTCTAAGCAACTGAAGGCCTCTGTCACATTGGCTAATGTTCATGTTCATGAGTCCACCATCAGGAGAACACTGAACAACAATGGTGTGCATGGCAGGGTTACAAGGAGAAAGCCACTGCTCTCCAAAAAAACATTGCTGCTCGTCTGCAGTTTGCTAAAGATCACGTGGACAAACCAGAAGGCTATTAGAAGAATGTTTTGTGGACGGATGAGACCAAAATAGAACTTTTTGGTTTAAATGAAAAGCGTTATGTTTGGAGAAAGGAAAACACTGCATTCCAGCATAAGAACCTCATCTCATCTGTGAAACATGGTGGTGGGAGTATCATGGTGTGGGGCTGTTGTGCTGCATCTGGGCCAGGATGACTTGCCTTCATTGATGGAACAATGAATTCTGAATGATATCAGAGAATTCTAAAGGAAAATGTCAGGACATCTGTCCATGAACTGAATCTCAAGAGCAGGTGGGTCATGTAGCAAGACAACGACCCTAAGCACACAAGTCGTTCTACCAAAGAATGGTTCAAGAAGAAGAAAGTGAATGTTCTGGAATGGCCAAGTCAAAGTCCTGACCTTAATCCAATCGAAATGTTGTGGAAGGACCTGAAGAGAGCAGTTCATGTGAGGAAACCCACCAACATCGCAGAGCTGAAGCTGACCCTACTCTCTTTTCTGTTTCTTTTCCTGGTTTTCTGTGGTGGCGATCTGCGCCATCACCACCTAATCAAAGCACCGTGATATTTCTACATTGATGGATTAAAAGCCAGAAGTCTGCATGACCATCATCATCAAGTCCTTCCATGAGAACCCTAAATACAAAGAGGCTGATTCATTTATGTTAGGTAGAATGCCCAGAGGGGGCTGGGTGGTCTCGTGGCCTGGAACCCCTGCAGATTTTATTTATTTTTTCTCCAGCCATCTGGAGTGCTTTTTTGTTTTTTCTGTCCACCCTGGCCATCGGACCTTACTCTTATTCTATGTTAATTAGTGCTGCCTTATTCTAATTCTTACTTTGTCTTTTATTTCTGTTTTCTTCATGTTGTAAAGCACTTTGAGCTCCATTATTTGTATGAAAATGTGTTATATAAATAAATGTTTTTGTTGTTGTAGGTCATATTTATGCAGAAATATAGAAAATTCTAAAGGGTTCACAAACTTTCAAGCACCACTGTAAATATCAATGGAATGACCATAGGCATGGTATCTATAAGAGAGAGTGCCACCTTCTGGTGACCCGCAGTACACCACTTTCAGAATGGACTGATGATTATGGTCCACGGGAATAAATGTCACCTGCTGGTTCACTTGCAGTACGTTTGCAGCATCTATCTATCTATCTATCTATCTATCTATCTATCTATCTATTATATAGTGCCTTTCATATCTATCTATCTATCTATCTATCTATCTATCTATCTATCATATAGTGCCTTTCATATCTGTCTATCTATCTATCTATCTATTATATAGTGCCTTTCATATCTATCTATCTATCTATCTATCTATCTATCTATCTATCTATCATATAGTGCCTTTCATATCTATCTATCTATCTATCTATCTATCTATTATATAGTGCCTTTCATATCTATCTATCTATCATATAGTGCCTTTCATATCTATCTATAGTCATGCATGTGCATTGGAGGGTCTCGTTATGGCCTCTGTTGATTCTTGTAATAACCTGCTGGGATGTGACAGGTCTCTATTGCTAACACTGCCATCTCATTCTCTCCCCACAGCACTGAGAATCCACCCAGTGAAAGCAACTGCTCCTTCTGGTTCACCATCCATAAAATCCTAGGCTTCCTGGAATGAGTTGTCATTTTGGCAAGAGTGACCCACCAGATCAGCCTGACCCGGATCTATGACTTCAAGCAGATTCTATCTTCAATAGCTTTTTGTAGCCTGAACACAAGGACAAAGACACCAAAGAAGCTTTCTTTTTTATTTATTTTTGTGTGGTTAGTAAATGGGACAGCCCAGTTGGCACCCCAAATTTTCATATCTATCTATCTATCTATCTATCTATCTATCTATCTATCTATCTATCTATCTATTATATAGTGCCTTTCATATCTATCTATCTACTTATCTATCTACTGTATCTATCTATCATATAGTGCGTGTACTGGTGTGTTTGAGAAAGTGGGTGCTGTGATGGTCTGCTGCCCACAATGGTCTATTAGCATTTGCTGCAGTGCCAAGTATTAGGTTAAAGTATTCTTACAGTTAGGTTATATAATAACACTGTGTGCCAGCTGTGGGCACGCTCCAACTTGAGCACCCCAATAGGTGACACTGCAGGTGATATGGCTGTAGATGAAAAGGAGCAACAGTGACAATGTGGCATCAGCTACAGATGTTGTGCCACAGAGCTTGCCAGCTTGAATAATCTCTTGTAAAACTTCCATTAATAAAATGGAAATGATATTGGCAGCCATTGCAGTGATTGTCGCATTTGGTGCATGGCAGCACTGTGTGCCAGTTCAGGGCTAAGGGGCATGCCTCTCATGAGTGCTGCTAAGTCATGCCACATTGGTTGGCACTTCTCTGGCTACTCCATCATAATCAACTGAATCATCCCTTTTTAAAGCTGTGATTAGTAAATGGTAATGAAACTGGCAGCCTTTGCAATGATGCCCACTGCATTGCTAAAGTGACCATGGCATTGGGCATATGGCGACACTGCAACCACTGCAATGATGCCCACTGCTTTCTTAATGGGATCAGAGTAGTGGATATATGATGGCAGCACTGTGTGCCAGTTAAGATCTGAGGATGTACCACACATGAACTCTTCTAGGTTATGCCATGTTGTCTGGCACGAGATAATCTGTTCCAACTTGATGGACTAAATAGTCTCATGCAAAGCTTAGCAAAATGAAAATAAGATTGGTAGCCATTGCCATGATTATTGTGTTTAGTATGTGGCAGTGCTGTGTGCCAGTTCAGGGGTGAGGGCATGCCTCACATGAAAGTTCCTAAGTCATGCCACATTGCCTGGCACTTCTCCAGCTACTTGATTGTGATGGACTGAGTTATCTCTTTAAAAGCTTCAATTAGCAAATGGTAACAAACCTGGCAGCCTTTTTCAATGATGCCCGTTGTAGAGTTAAAGTGACCATCAAATTGGGTTTATGGAGCACAGTGTGCCAGCTCAGGACAGTGGAAAGGCATCTCATAGGCACCCTGTGGTGAAATAAAGCAAGCAGCAGAAGTCATGCCACACCAGAAGCTTCTGTAATGATGCCCACATTAAATTTAAAGTGATCATGAGATTGGCTATATGGCAGTGCTGTGTGTCAGGTCTGGACCGAGGCATGCCTCACTTGAATGCTACTAAGTCATGCCCCACTGCCTGGCCCCTCACTTGCTAGTCCCACCAAACGGTTGCTATCATTTACAAACTGAATGACACCAATAGCCACTGTAGTCATGCTCATTGCTTTGTTAAAGTGATTCTCACGTCAGGTAAATGGCATTGCTGTGTGCCAGCTTGGGGCTGAGGGCATGTCTCACATGAACGCTCCTAAGTCATTCCACACTGCCTGACACTTCATCAACCACTTCATCACAAGAAACTCAATCACCTCCTCTAAAGCTTTCATTAGCAAATGGAAATCAAACTGGCAGCCTTTGCAATGATGCCAACTGCATGGTTAAAGTGAGTGTGGCACTGGGTATATGACAGCACTTTGCGCCTGCTCAAGATGGGGAAACTTACCTCACCTGGGCACCCTGTGGTGGAAATGAAATGTGAAATTTTCATTTGTAAATGGAAATGAAACTGGCGGCCTTTGTAATGATGCCCACTGCAGGGTTAACATAACCTGGCACTGGGAATATGACAGCGCTGTGTGGCAGCTCAGGCCTGTGGACATGCCTCACATGTGTGCCACTCAGGAGAGATACATGAAGGTAATGAAGATGTTGTAAAACATTTCACCACGATAGATGGAATGACTATGGAACGGTCATGCCATGCCACACATGGGTTCAATGGGACCCTCCAAATCTTTAAATAAATCTGCCAAGGGCAGAAGGAACTGCAGAAGGAGCCCAGCAGAATGGCAGGTACCATTCAAAAACGCCCATTTATCTGCTCACACTACTTGCAGCCTTAGGAGTTTTTTTTTGTAATTCTGAAGATGCCATCGACACACTGCAGACGAATCGCTAACACTGGGCACTCCATTACTCCGTCTCCTTAAAGTGTCAACGCTCTCGTGGAGTGCGCAGTAAAGATTATATGACATCATAAATCAGTCTGGCATCCTTTAATAGCGTGGCATTTGCGGTCTGGAAAAATATCAGGATGAAGATGGGCAGCGCTTTATGGGCTCACTGATGATGACTCACGGTGGCTTCTTTATGTTTCATTTGTCAAATTAGACGGAACTGCCAGCCTTGTTCAAAGACGGCATCAAACATGGGCACGGAGGGCAGTGTGAGCCCAAACTAAATTAAACTGACATGAGAAGGATGGCATAACGTGTCAGTCTGACTTAAGGATGGACGTCTGAAGATTAAAAACAAAGAAATAATAAAAGACGCCGCCTGTGATCCCTGCCACCATTTCAATCAGGGCCTTTAAAGTGAAGCTCTAGAAATGCGTTAGGAGCTCTGAGGTGGTCCTGGCAAGGTGACCTTGAAAATGAAAACTGGGGGCACAGGATTGCAGGAGAAAAAAGTGCAGGGAAGGGCAGTGGGATGAAAAGCTCAAGGACACGGGTTCAAGAGTCAGTCACCTGACAGTGAAAGAGTTACACCAACAGAGGGATGAAAGTGCCTTGGCATCAACTGGCACTATGGCTGGTGCCAACTGCCTAATCACATGAGTGTGATGATTTAAAGTCTGAGCCTCAGTGACAATATGGAAAGAGCTGTGCAGTACGTGTAAGGCACTATACAGTCATATTTAGCATGGCAAGGCTTCATGTAGCATGATCCTGACTAGCCGAAGCTGACGCTGCCATGCTGTGCCCACTTGTACTTATTCATTTATCTGTCCAGTAGTCAGCAGAGTCAGAGGGGGAAACACTGTATGGAGTCAGTACATCTATCTATCTATCTATCTATCTATCTATCTATCTATCTATCTATCTATCTATCTATCTATCTATCTATTATATAGTGCCTTGTGGTTCTGGACCAGACCAGAGCACCCTGATCCTGCCTTGCCCACCCTCCATACTTTATCTAGTAGAGGGTGATGGAGAGTTGGATGGCAACAGGTCAAAAGCTGGAGCTCACCCTGCCCATTGTCTTATTATTTTTTTCCTTTGGTTAGCTGACTTGTTTTGAAATTCTCTGAATTATTGAACAAGGGATGATGCCAAGATGAGCGCGTGTGAGGGCACTTGGGAGCAAAGAGGCACGAGGAACATGCTCTGCCTTCTCTCATGCAAATCAATCATTCCTGGTCAGGAGCTCAAGCTGTGAGCTGACGGCCTCATGTTTTAGTCACAGCCGCCCACGGGGCATTGACCTTTCATTGATTCAGAGGCTCCAAGTTTAAGAAAAGGCTGGCAAGGGAAAAGGACAAAGCCCTGAATGGGCATCTCAGTAGAGCCAACTTGTTACGGATTTACTTACAAAAGGCCAGCTTTTTATTTTCACAGTTCTGCACAACTGTACAGCGTGACAGCTTCAGAGCTGAGGGTTCAAAAGATTAGATATTAAAGGTGCTACATAATATCAGAGAGATGTGAAAGGCACTATATAAAGTGATAGATATCTGAAGGCCTGTGCCTTGGAGCCGGGGAGTCCTCTACAGCATATCTTCAAACTGAGTCTGGAACAGGGGAGAGTCCCGAGGCTTTGGAAAACATCTTACATCACTCCGGTCCCAAAGGTATCACGTCCTAGTGAGCTGAATGACTTCCGGCCTGTTGCTCTGACGTTTCATGTGATGAAGACCATGGAGTGGCTGCTGCTTCACCCCCTGAGGCCACAGGTCTGTCACGCCCTCGACCCTCTGCAGTTCGCATACCAGGAGAAGGTGGAAGCAGAGGATGCCATCATCTACATGCTACACCGATCCCTCTCCCACTTGGACAGAGGCAGTGGTGCAGTAAGAATTATGTTTCTGGACTTCTCTAGCGCCTTCAACTCCATCCAACCTCTGCTCCTTAGGGACAAGCTGACTGAGATGGGAGTAGACTCACACCTTGTGGCATGGATCGTGGACTATCTTACAGACAGACCTCAGTATGTGCGTCTCAGGAACTGCAGGTCTGACATTGTGGTCAGCAGCACAGGAGCACCGCAGGGGACTGGACTTTCTCCGGTCCTGTTCTGCCAACATACATCAGACTTCCAATACAACTGCCATGTCCTGCCATGCGCAAAAGTTCGCTGACGACACTGCTATGGCGTCAGGAGTGGGCAGGAGAAGGAGTATAGGAACCTAATCAAGAACTTTGTTAAATGGTGCGACTCAAACCACCTACAACTGAACACCAGCAAGACCAAGGAGCTGGTGGTGGATTTTAGGAGGCCCAGGCCCCTCATGGACCCCGTGATCATCAGAGGTGACTGACTGTGTGCAGAGGGTGCAGACCTGTAAATACCTGGGAGTGCAGCTGGTTGATAAACTGGACTGGACTGCCAATACTGATGATCTGTGTAAGAGAGGACAGAGCCGACTATACTTCATTAGAAGGCTGGCATCCTTCAACATCTACAATAAGATGCTGCAGATGTTCTATCAGATGGTTGTGGCGAGCGCCCTCTTCTACGTGGTGGTGTGCTGGGGTGGCAGCATAAAGAAGAGGGACGCCTCACGCCTGGACAAACTGGTGAGGAAGGCAGCCTCTATTGTAGGCACGGAGCTGGACAGTTTGACATCTGTGGAAGAGCGACGGGCGCTGAGCAGACTCCTGTCAATCATGGAGAATCCACTGAACAGGATCATCTCCAGACAGAGGAGCAGCTTCAGCGACAGACTGCTGTCACCGTCCTGCTCCACTGACAGACTGAGGAGACCCCACACTATGTGACTCTTCAATTCCAACTGGGGGATAAACATTATTATTATACAAAGTTATTGTCTGTTAAACCTGCATTGTTATCTCTCTTTAATTTAATATTGTTCTTTATCAGTATGCTGCTGCTGGAGTATGGGAATTTCCCCATAATAAAGGGATTAATAACTTATCTATCTATATGTTATATATTTCCTGTCATATCTATCTATCTATCTATCATATAGTACCTTTCATATCTATCTATCTATCTATCTATCTATCTATCTATCTATCTATCTATCTATCTATCTATCTATCTATCTCTCTCTCTCTCTCTCTCTCTCTCTCTCTCTCGCCCTGCGCTGCTGTAGGGCCACACCATCAACCTTTATAAGTATACTTGCGGTACTCCTAATATTCTCCTCATGGTCAGTATCCCTCAAACGTCAACACCTCGCGTATGTTTGTTTAAAAAACGCTTGCTGGGTAAGCCCGGAGTCTTGATCATATGATGACATCCCGTAGCTGGACTCGCAAAGCATTATGGGGCGCAGGATAAGAAAATGTTCGCCTAAGCCCACCGCAGGGAGAACTTCCAGGAAAATATTCGGGCGAAGGTCACAGGCGAATACATGCTTTGGGCGGATTTCGCCGATCAACAATAATGGCGACCAGAAGCATCTGTTCGAGGTAAAATGTGCTAAGGGACACTTCACTGAACATTAGGTTGGTTGTAAATAAATTAAGACTGGGTATCTACTTTTCTGATTTTTTGTCATTTTGGTGTTGAAGCTGTATGCTGTCCATTCCCCCTGCGACAGAAGAAAGCACAGTTGTAGAAACCCTCGAAAGCCGAGCGCTGTGCTGGCATGAGAAGCAGATGGACACTTTTCACCACGGCTCTATGTACAGGACCGCCGTTTTGAAATGTCACAGTCTACGTGGTTGAAGGCGCTATATCAAATGAAAGTTGCCTGAGTGATTCATTGTGAATCGGAACTGAAAAGCGCCGCTGCTCCAGGCACCGCCATGCAGTGAAGGGCACCCTGTGCTTGTCTCGAGCAGCACGAGCCTCCTCAGATGATCTCATCTGCCTGGCTGCCTGATGCAACGACCTGTAAAAACAACAGGGCAGGAGGAGAGGACGGCGAGGTGGAATTCGGCCACTTCAGGAACACGCGGCTCTCCGCTTGTATAATCCAGGATTTCACGCGCTTGCATCATTCCGCAGTAATGCCTGTAAAGAGGCTCAAAGCCAAGTCTGGAAATGTGATGCCAGCAAAGGGGCGGGTGGCGCGCGGCTCGGGGGTTTGAGGAGCGGACCTGCAGCGCGTTACAATGAGAAGTGAGTGGCCTGTGGAAAAATGGGCAGCACCGATTGTGTCGTGAGGTTAAGAATCAGCAGAGGACTCGGCAGAAAGATCTGGGTGCACTTATGAGGGTTTATTGGGCACGTCGAAGAGTGCCATGGGGTGCCAGGTCAGAGGGGACACACAGGTGGCATGTGGCAATGGATGTGGCTGACAAATAGAGAACTGTGATATTAAGAATCAGCAAAGCAACTGGCAAAGAGGAGCTCTGCAGTTTTGAACAATCAACAGTTTATAAAATAAGTAACAGCGTGCCATGGGGTGCCAGGACCCAAGGGAACTAAGGTGGTATAGAGCAGAGAAAGATGCAGACAAAGTATGACTGTGATATTAAGAATCAGCTAAGCAGATGGCACACAAGATCACTGCAGTTATCAATAATCAGATTTTATAGGATAAGAGACAGAGTGCCATTGGAGTGCCAGGACAAAAGGCCACTAAGGTGGCATGGAAAATTAACAGGATGACAAAGTGTGACTGTGATATTAAGAATCAGCAAAAACGTTGGCATAAAAAAAACTGTTACCAATAATCAGATTCTATAAGTGACGGAGTGCAATGGGTTGCCAAGTCAGAGGGGACACAAAGGTGTTATGGGGCAGAGAATGATGCCAACAAATAGAAAAATGTTATATTAAGAATAAGCAAAGCAGCTGGCAAAGAAGAGCTCTGTAATGTATAATAATCAGATTTTATAGGATAAGTCACTGAGTGCCTTTGGAATGCCAGGATAGAAGGGCACTAATGTGGCATGGGGAAGAGGAAGATGCCAACAAGGAATGTTTATGATATCAGTATTTAGCTAATCAGATGAAAAAAGAAGAGCTATGCAGTTTTGAAGATTTTATAGGATAAGTGACAGAGTGTAATTGGGTGCCAGGATCCAAGGACACTAAGGTGGTATAGGGCAGAGGGAAGGGCATTGACATGGTATAGGACAACATATGACTGATATTAAGAATCAGCAAAACAACTGGCACAGAAGATTTTTGAAGGTATCAATAATCAAATTTATAGGACAAATGGCAGAGTGCCATTGGGATGCCAGGATGGGATGTCACTAAAGTGGCAACAAAGTGTGACTGTGATATTAAGAATCAGCTAAGCAGCTGGTAAAGAAAAGCTCTGAAGTTATGAAAAATCTGGTTTTATAATTTAAGTGACAGAAGGCCACTAAGGTGGCACAGGGCATTAAAAGGATGACAAAGTGGGACTATGATATCAACAAAGAAGCAAAGCCGCTGGTACAGAGGATTGCTGCAAATATAAGTATTCAGATTTTATAGGATAAGTGTCAGAGTACCATGGGGTGCCAGGACAGGAGGGCACTAAGGTGACATAGACAGAGGCAAAGGCACTAACATTGTAAAGGGCGGGGAAAGCTGAAGATAAAATGTGGTTGTGATGTTATGAATTATCAAAACAGCTGGCAAAGATGAACCCTGTACTAATTAATAATAAGATTTTGAAGCATACGCCTCACAGTGCCATTGATGTGCCAGGACAGATAAGTAGTAAGGTGGTATAGAAGAGAGGGAGATGTTGACAAATAGAGAATTGTGATATTAACAATCAGCAAAGCAGCTGGTGAAGAAGAGCTATGTAATATTTAATAATCAGATTTTATAGGATAAGTCACGGAGTGCCATTGAGGTGCCAGGACAGAAGGGCACTAATGTGGCACAAGAGAGAGAAAGATGCCAACAGAGAAAGATTGTTATATTAGTATTCAGCAAAGCAGATGGAAAAGAAGAGCTATGTAATTATTAATAATCACATTTTTATAGGACAAGTAATGAAGGGCCAATGGGGTGTCAGGACAAAAGGGCACTTGGGTGGCATGGGACTGAAGATGCCAGCAAAGAGCGATTGTGATATCAGTATTCAGTAAAGCAGATGGAAAAGGAGAGCTATGCGACTATTAATAATCACATTTTATAAGATAACACACTGAGTGCCATTGGGGTGCCAGGTGCTTGGCATGGGGGCATTTTTGCCCAGGACATTCTATAGAAAAATATAAAAGTAATTGAAGATACAACTGTTAATTGCTTTGTAACAAAAAAGAGCAAACTAAACTGTTTAAATGTTTATCACTTAAAAGTGGCATTTCAGACTGACCAGGCTGTATTTGTTTTTTATTTTACCTCACAACTTTTCCCGTGTCACCATGGAATTTCTGAGTTCCATAAGACAAAATCGAACCAGTGGCAAGTTGCAGATCGGTCTGACTGACTTGCTGAGGATGTCAAACTACACGAAAGCAGCAACTCACTAAGATCAAGTAAATGAGGTTTGTGACTGGCAGTCATGTCGTGTGATGGGAGCTTCACGCTTGCCCCGAACTTGCAAAAAAATCCGAGCTTGAGTGGGGCAGTGATGTCTCGTACAGAAAAGGATTAATGGGATACGCTCTTGACTGGCAACAACTCAGTTTGACTTGCTGAGTGCCCAGTGTAGTAGGGCGCTATATAAAAGAAAGATTGATTGATTAGATCCAAGATAGGCATTATTTGTTAAAAGGGCACAGTCTTGTACCCAGTGCCAGTGAGTCCATTTAGGGTCACCAATTAACTTGTGGAAGTAAATCCAAGGAAGAGGAGTGAGCAGGTCAGGATTTACACTCAGACCCTTTGAGCCATGTACAGTGCCACTCTGCTTTTTGTTTCATTCCCGTCATTACCTTCTGTTTCACTTGTAAGGTGATCTGACATCTTAACAAATTTGTTTTTCATTTTCCTTTGTCAGATATCCCCCCCTCCCCGATAAAATGGGAATCCAATAAAACAAAAAGAAAAGATGGATACATAAAGGCACTCCAGAGAATACAACCCATCAATGATGTGACATGATTTCCAGGTGAAGTCATGCCAATTGCTTCCAGTAAAGCTGTTCTTACTCCTCTGAGTTGTTGGTACGTCACCCTGGAGAGACCAAATCAGCTGATCACACTTGTCTCCCCTGGGCTTGAATTCATAATGAGGTGATTTGTTAATCTCCAGCGCATTCTGCTTAAGCGGTGGAGCTGAGCAAATCGCCACGAGGTTGGTAGGGGGTGGTCACATGTTGCCAAAGTGGACAGTTCAGTAAAGCAGTTCCCTAGGTGGCATGAAGGAAGGAATTCAACTGAATGTGATAATGCACCCCGGCTGATGTAATGCACTGAAAGAGACCTGCTGCCACGCCAGCTTGGCCCCCGATTAGCTCATTCGAGTCGCGGATCATCTCCTCTGATGGACAGCTGTCTGATTTCTCTACTCAATGTTTCACATGGCAGTTAACACCAGGCTGCGTGTTAAAATCGCAGTGGGGGCCGCCTGTGTGAACCCCCCAAGGGAGTTGTGGATCTCATCCATGCTGAATATGGATCAATACACAGCTTGGGTTCTTCAACAACTGTCTAGTAGACCCTCTTCAGTGTTGGTTCCCCACTCTACCGAGACTGTAACTGCTTTCTTGGATATTTCCCGGTTGCTTCTCGCTCCTCTGTTCTTATCTGTCTTGACCTTTAAGTACCATAAACCACATCTCTAGATAAACCTGGAAGCAGAGGTCCTGCTTTGGCCTGCTTCTAGTCCTACCTTTCCAAGGTGTAACTCCTTGTCTACTCCATACATAATCTCCATAGGTTTTTCTAGAGGATCAGTGTTGGGCCCACTTGTCTTATCTCTTGTCTACTAGACCCTCTCTTCAGTCTGTGTCCCCCAAGGGTCACTCCACCGAGACTGCAGCTCTATTGAGCTGCTTTATACATGTTCAGGTACAGCTTTTTCAAGGGATCATTTTGTGTCTCCTGGTGTAACTCCTTGTCTTCTCCACACAAACCCACCAGAGGTTTGCCTCGAAGATCAGTATTGGACTCACCTCTCTTAGCTTTCTGAGAACCATCTACTACACCCTCTCTTCAAAAGGGATTCCCCAACAGTCACTCCACCATGATTCCAGCTGCGTTCAGTTACAAATTCTCTGTGATCTTCTTGGTTGTTTCTCACTCCTTGGTCCTTATCCTTCTTGACCGTTCATCATCTTTCAATACCGTTATCCACTCATTGATTATCTCTTCACTCAATAAACTTGAAATCCGTGGTTCAGCTTTGGGCAGGTTCAAGTCCAAACTTTTCAATGGATTTTTTTGTGTCTCCTGGTGTAAGTCCTTGAATTTTCCACACAAACACTCCATGGGTTTGCTTCGCAGATCAGTGTTGGGCCCACTTCTCTTATCTCTCTAACAATCGTCTATTAGGCTCCCTCTTCAAACGGGATTCCCCAAGGGTCACTCCACTGAGACTGAAGCTACTTTCAGTCACAGATGTTCTTAGATCTGCTCGAGGTGCATCTCTCTCCTCCGTCCATATCCTTCTTGACCTATTATCACTTTTCCATATCATTAACAACTTCACTTGATAAACTTGAAATCTGTGGTTCTGCTTTGGACTGGTTACAGTCCAACCTTTGTAACCAAACTTTTTGTGTCTCCTGGTGTAACTCTTTGACTTCTCCACACAAACTCTCCACAGGTGTGCCTCGAGGATCAGTGTTGGGCCCACCTCTCTTATCTCTCATCTACTAGACCCTCTCTTCAAACGGGATTCTCCAAGGGTCACTCCACCGAGACTGCAGCTGCTTTCAGTTTCAAATTCTCTGTGATCTTTTTGGTTGTTTCTCACTCCTCGGCCCTTATTCTTCTTGACCGTACTAATAAAAGGCAAAGCCCTCACTGACTGACTGACTCACTCATCACTAATTCTCCAACTTCCCGTGTAGGTAGAAGGCTCAAATTTGGCAGGCTCATTCCTTACAGCTTACTTACAAAAGTTAGGCAGGTTTCATTTCGAAATTCCACGCGTAACGGTCATAACTGAATCCTACTTACGTACATATATACATCCATAGCCTGTAGCTCGGTCACCGTGTGAGGCGGAGTTGCGTCCCCCATCCCAACGCCTCCCACGTAGTTGGCTGTCTACCATATAAGGCCGTCCGCTGCTCCGGTCTCTTCATTCCCTTCTTTGCTTCACCACGGTATTCACGTCTCCCTGCAGCCTTTTTATTTAATCCATGGCTTCTCCGCTGTTTTATTGTTCGTTTATTACGATGCAAAGTTATCGATGAAGGCGGTTGTATGCTTACAATGCTTGACAGATGCCGAATGTCACTTCAACATAAGTCCTGCAAATACTAACGCAATTAAAAACAAACCATGAAACTCAAAATGATTATGACAGCAGCAATCCAAGCTGTGAGAAGACAGTAAAAAGGAGGCGTGTCAGACGTCGTGGTACATTTTCTGATGCAGCTGGACGAAAACAACTTTGTGACGCTGCCGCTAAATATTCGCAGCCAAATCCACAAGTTAATACTGGGAATGCCTGTTAAACATCTTAGATTCACGAGTAGCGATTTGGGTAGTGAGATGTCAATCGAGGTGATCACTATCGATCAAAGAACTGTCACTTACCGAGTGGTTTCCATGCCCGGAGATGCCGCCTGCCTTTTCCATTCTCTTTGTTGCATATTGCACGGCCATATCAGGCTCACTCTTGATATCCGGAGGAACATTGTGTCTTATGTATTGAATGACTGGACAGGTTCAAGGTGTGGACTGATGACGGTACAGGAGATAATTAGACTACACAGGAGCACTAGAAGAGTGAAATGCTTAAGCCCTTCACCGATGGTTCTGCATGGGAGTTGATGGCTGCCGCTGAATTGTTTGGTTGTCGCTTTCAAGTGTACCGAAATAGCCAAATATTTTACATCTTTGGACAACCGCCAATGCCTCTTAAACATCTTACATTCACAGGTGACGATTTGAGTAGTGGACACTTTGATGTTTATGAATGTTTCAACTCTCAAAAGCTGGATGCGAAGTTATCGATGAAGCCGGTTGTATACTTACAACGCTTGACAGATGTCGAATGTCACTTCAACACAACAAGTCCTACAAACACTGACGTAATTGAAACAAACCATGAAACTCAAACCGATTATGACAGCAGCAATCCAAGCTGTGAGAAAAGAGTAAAAAGGAGGCGTGTCAGACATCGTGATACATTTTCTGATGCAGCTGGACAGAAACAACTTCGTGACGCTGCCGCCAAATACTTTTTCATAACTTATTTAACACACTACTTCTCCGCTGCAAAGCGCGGGTGTTTTGCTAGTCCTTCAATAAACTTGAAATCTGTGGTTCTGCTTTCGACTGCTTCAGGTCCAACCTTTTCAATGGATCTTTTTGTGTCTCCTGGTGTAACTCATTGTCTTCTCCACACAAACCCACCAGAAGTGTGCCTTAAGGATCAGTTTTGGGTCCACTTCTCTTTTCTCTCTGAGAACCGTCTACTAGGCTCTGTCTTCAAACGGGATTCCCCAACGGTCAAACCATCGAGATTGTAGCTGCTTTAAGTCACAAATTCTCAAAGATCTGCTTGGCTGCTTCTCTCTCTTCGGTCCTAATCCTTCTTGACTGTTCATTAGCGTTCAGTACCATTAACCAGTCTTTGCTTCCTTCCATAAACTTGACGTCTGGTTAAAGTCCAACCTTTTTAACTGATCTTTTGGTGTCTCCTGGTGTACCTCCTTGTCTTCTCCACAAAAACTCTCCACAGGTGTGCCTCGAGGATCAGTGTTGGATCCACTTCTCCTATCTCTCATCTACTAGACCATTTCTTCAAATGGGATTCCCCAAGGGTCACTCCATCGAGACTGCAGCTGCTTTCAGTCACAAATTCTCTGTTATCTGCTTTGGTTGTTTCTCACTCCTCGGTCCTTATCCTTCTTGAACGTTCATCATCTTTCAATACTGTTGTCCACACATTGCTCATCTCTTCCCTCCATAAACTTGAAGTCTGCAGTTCTGCTTTAGACTACTTCAGGTCCAACCTTTCCAACAGATGTTTTTGTGTCTCTTGATGTAACTCCTTGTCTTCTCCACACAAACCCACCACAGGTGTGCCTCGAGTATCAGGGTTGGGCCCACTTCTCTTTTCTCTTTACATTTGCTCCTTATGCACTTTTCATGGTTTCCCCTACCACCTCCATGCAGATGTTCCTCTCATTTCCCTCTGACAACCCACAGGTTTCAGCCCAGGTGTCCTGCTTGCTGACTGACATCTCATCCTGGATGGATGTTCCTCACCTTAAACTTAATCTTCCATGGTTGTATATACATTGTGCTTGTCTTCTGATTCTCGTCACTTGGATTTGTCTCTAACAACTGCTCTTGAAGATGTCAGCCTATCACCACCAGTCTTGGTGTGACTCTGATATCTGCAAAGCATCAGAAACAAAATGGTGATCTTACACAACCAGTAACGGAGATGACGATGGTAATCACAATGTCCGCGGCACCCCTTTATCTGCATGAAGCACCTAATGAAAATAAAATATATTGTAATATATCCAAAAAACATGTAGACATATCTTTCAGTTTGCTGTAATGTATATATAATTAAAATATATATGTCTCAGATTAGATAAAGTTCACGATAGATAGATAGATAGATAGATAGATAGATAGATATGAAAGGTACTATATGATAGATAGATAGATAGATAGATAGATAGAAAGACACTATATAATAGATAGATAGATAGATAGATAGATAGATAGATAGATAGATAGATAGATAATACTTTATTAATCCCAAGGGGAAATTCACTTACTCCAGCAACAGCATATTAAAAAAAAACAATATTAAATTAAAGAGTGATAAAAATGCAGGTATAACAGACAACAACTTTGTATTATGTTTGTTTTTTGTTTTATATATATAGTTCTAAGATTACATCTGAAGTATAATGACACATTTGTTTCTGATAATATTTTGTAACATATATCTCTATATTATAAAAGAAAATCTTGAGATGAGACTATTTGTAAGAGATTTTTCAAGTCCCGCCCTCCTCTCCACCATTTACGGTTAACAGCCCACGCCCGCGCTCCTCTCACCTCTCATTCGTGTGAATGCTTTTGACAGACACAGCTCCTGCTCTCTCAGCTCTTATACATTTTTACGGTTTCCTCACTTTAAGTTCCCAATTAAAGAAGACTTATTATGTCCAAATCTTATTGAAGAACTTCATCCTGAAGGGTTATCAACAGAGATATCCAGCGTCCCAGCCAGTGAATCAGCTTTAAACAGCTGCCCAAAGTAGCCAGCCCAGCAGGTCACAACTGCAGTGTCACCTGTGAGGACCGTTCCATCAACCGCCCTGACTGCGACTCTCCGAGGATCAGATTCAGATGTGTGTGATGCTGCGATTCCTCTGTAAGCAGGACGTGGGTCACTCGACCATAGATGGTGTGTCACCTGCTCACAGATTCTTCTAACAAACATCTCCTTATCGGCCCACAGAGCTATCACAGCCATCCTTCTCTGTTCAAGAAGAAGAACTTGAGAGCACTTCATATTTGAACCCATGAGATAGCCTGGTAGTCTGAACCCTGTCTGACTTTGATTCTGTTTTCTTCTGGATGTTTCCCTCTTGCCCATTCCTGTGCACACAACATCTCAAGTTATCCCCACCAATGGATTTTAAACGTTTCCCAGTTGTCACCTCTGTGGGTTCTCGTCTGACGTCCAAAAGAAATGCTGATTAGGCTAACTGGTGAGTCCTAACTCACCCCATGAGGTGTGTGCACTGGCGTCCTGACTTGACCCCGAAGTGTCCAGGATAAGCTCCACCCCCTCAGACCCTCAAACAGACAGTTTATGTTTATGATTAGTTTATATAAGAGCCAGCGAAACATCACCAGCCTGCCGTCAGCTCACATTTCCCAATGTTAATACCCTTCAGTCACATTCATAAAATAGCAAAGGACAATATTTGCATACACAGAGAGAACAATTCCAGGGATCACATTAAGATGAGCGTGATACACGTGTGCAGCGCTCAGGGCACACAGGCAGCCATTTCAAACAGACATGCCGTATGAATAATAAATGCTGAAATGCTTCAATATGCCATTAATATTGACCTTGGTAAATAATTGATTAGCACGTCCTGCACAAGCACACTGGGAGACTCAACCAAGCAGGACTGTGCTGAGTTATTGCAGGCGGACTTTCCATTTTTATAGGCATATAATCATAGATTTTTTCCTACCAGACTCAAAGGATTGTTAAAAGTGCAGAGCTACTAATGGCTTTAATTTAGATGGCTTCTTGCCAGCCTGATATTTAAGATGCCTGTGGTCTGCAGAGAGGAAGTGCAAATATCTCCCCAGGCGTCATGCCAGGAAGGAAAAAAAGAAACAGTGGAGAACCGATAAGGGCATCAAATCAGGAATCAGGACCGAAGGAGGGAAACGGTAATACAGTAAAATCAATCAGTCTGTCTATCTGTCATATAGCTCCTTTTATATCTATCTAGCTATATTATATAGTGCCTTTCCTATCTATCTATGGATCTATCTAGATATATCTATTTATATATCTATCTGTCTGTCTATCTAGATCTAGATAGATAGATAGATAGATAGATAGATAGATAGATAGATAGATAGATAGATAGATAGATAGATGTGACAGGCACTATATAATAGATAGATAGATAGATAGATAGGAAAGGCACTATATAATAGATAGATAGATAGATAGATAGATAGATAGATAGATAGGAAAGGCACTATATAATAGATAGATAGATAGATAGATAGATAGATAGATAGATAGATAGATAGATATAAAATGCACTATTTGATAGATAGATAGAAAGACACTATATAATAGATAGATAGATAGATAGATAGATAGATAGATAGATAGATAGATAGATGTGACAGGCACTATATAATAGATAGATAGATAGATAGATAGATGTGACAGGCACTATATAATAGATAGATAGATAGATAGATAGATAGATAGATAGATGTGAAAGGCACTATATGATAGACGGACACTTAGATAGGTGGACTAAACTGGGGGGTTAGGGGGTTCATGTGGTCCGGCAGCAGCACAGATCCTAACTGTACACGTTGATCTGAATGTGTTGCACAATGCCTGACTCAGACCCATAGCACACACACATTGTGCCCGCTCAGTGTATATTTTAAATTGCCCCTATGCCAATGTGTCTATTTTTACTGACTGGGGTAAAGATGGGCACACTGAGAGATGATTGTAGAACCCCAGGACTTCCTTTTTTAAGCATCATGGTGGGATAAGTCAGTGACTGAGGCCATGGAGATGATTGTGCCAGTATTCATCATGAATGATGGCCTTTATTTTTGCTCTTTTCGTCCATCAGGTGTGTGTTATCCGCGTCTGCATCTCCTCCAGAAGCCTCCACTGTGTTTGCACCGCTGCTGCTCCTCCTTACTGTGGATGGCATGTGACTGAAGAGGCTTCCTTTCCCAAATCTCCGTCGCTGTGTCAAAATTGCCTTCAGGTCACCGTCTCTGCATCCACATGACACCGGTGGCTCTTCTTGAAAGGCAAAGAGCAGGAAGGCCAGGAGTTTGCCTCAATCCCGTCCATCTGCTTTCACTTCCTTGTGTGACATCTGTTTTAATATTTGTTTGAACGTTTCTTAGAAGCCTCCACTTTGTAGTTGATCCACAGAAACGGATGGAGTTTTGAAGTATTAACAGTTGCTCAGAACGGTCGGAGCATGTCGAGGGTGCCGTGCCACGGTTGGTAGGGAGGTCCCTGGTGACCCAGCTTATACGACGCACTGTCGGGGCCAATGAAAGGAACACCTCATGATGCCACGGTGTGTTCTTTCTCGACGGCAAAGACATTTTCACGTTGTCTCTCGTCCTTTACAGGTGGCCTCACTATACGTAGAAAAGCTGCTCCATGGTGTCATGTCCGCCTCAAGTTTCTTTCTTTTTTTCATTCGGTCATTTTATTATCAATATTATTGATTATGTGTTTTGCATTTTCTCTTGTTCTGTTTCGTTGTTATATTTCGGAGTCATATCTGTTCTGTATTAACCATCCATTCATTTTCTGTCACTTATCTGGTCCGAATCACGGTGGCAGCAAAGCAAAGATGCCCAGATGTTAAAGGCCTGCCAAAAGGTGCCATCTCCCCAGGGTGTCCTGGATGTGCCCCCCCTTAACAAGCTCCTTTCGATGCTCTACCTTGAGCTCCTCCAGAATGTCCCTTGTTGTCACCCTACCCCTGTATCATTTCTGCTGCTTCAACACCAACTAAAGCTCGACGTGATAAGCTCTTGTTTACTGACTCGGAGACCCTCGGGTTCACACGGCCAGCCCCTCCACAGTGATGACAGATGGCATTGTCCTCAAACTGCTAGAAAAGGAAACTGTAAACTACTGGCAAAGAGGACCCCAGGAACGTCGCAGGAGGCCGAATGAAGAAGAGGTGCCTGGTGACATTTAAGCCCAGCGTCCCTGAGTCATCGGCTCGCCTGCCCGCTGCTTGTTTATTTATTTTTCCCGATGAGTCAGTCTCTCCATTCCGTCTCACTTGCCCTGTTTGTGCTAATCCTACCTGGCAGCATTTAGCAGCAAATTCATTAGGTGCGATCAGTGACAAGTGCAGCAGCAGGCAGCGATAAAACGACATCTAGTGACGGAGGGGACATGTCATCCTCCGGTCACAGTGACCTTTGCTGGCATTTTTGAGTAAGCCATTATATACAGTATGTCATTTTTTTGTTTCCCTCTCCCAGTATTAATTCCTGTCCTCTTCTTTTAGCAGGTTCTTCTTGTCGCTAAAATCTCTTGGCCGAGGTCAGTTCAGGCTGTAAGTGTAATTAACACCACTGAGAGATGTGACAAAAAGACCGCCTGCCAAAGCACAAAAAAGGAAAAGGAGAAACTGTAAAATCTTGCAAGGGGCAGTGGGGCTGATGACACAGTGGAGCTCACCTGGACTTGTATTGAGATGGCAGTGACACGGGGGCACTGCTGACTCCACTTGAAACAACTTCCCCGGTTCAGCCAATCACACTCTCTCTGTGTGGGGTCTGCATGTGTCCCCGTGTATCTCTGTGGCTTCTCCTCCAACATTAAGATGTGTGTTCCACGTTCTTTTGAACAATGAGTGGTGAGGTAAGACAGGTGACCTGTGTGAACTGCTAGGACTAGAGCCACAATGTCAATTTAAAGCTTATGACCTCATACAGCCTTAACGTATGGGCACAATGGGCACTGGTGCTGTGATTTAGATGCCTATGTATGTTTCTGTTTTGCTATCAAGGCAGAAGTCCCAAACACACTTGCTTTTGCCCTTTTTTTGGGGGGGTGGGGTTGGCTATGATGCTGTTAAGACATCCCTGCTGGTAAGTCCACAAAATTGGGAGGTAATGGGAAATGCAACATCCGCTGAGCGTCAAGTTTGGGATCCAGAATGCAAGAACGACAACGACCGGGAAATGGTGGGGCCACCACCTTGATCTTGGTCGTGATCAGAAGCCCTGTGTCACACGCGTGAGTGCATGAGAGGCAGATTAAGGGGCTCTAGTGAATGTAGTTACCCACCAAGCCAGGGGTGGGCGCTGTTTTCTGATCCTTTCTCTGTTTCTGAGAGATGGTTAGGGTTACAGTAGAAGGCCAAGAACGGCAGAAGTGATTTTACTCTGTTGGGCCCTCAACCTGCAAGTGCCTCATCCTGGGCATGACATTAATCTGCATCCAGGTCCTCCAACTTACAGGGCAGACTTGGGGGTTATTGGCGGGATTGGCACTCCAGCCACCGTAAAAAAAAAACCTCACTGGAACTGAGGTCTCACCCACTGCATTCGGGTCCCAATCCAGGTGGTCTGTCATGTGGTGGGTGTGGCCACATGTCATCAGCACCTGCTCACAACCTCTCTCTCTCTCTTTCTCCCCCTGCAGATCCCAAAATATCAATGATGCCAACTCTGATGTCCGTTCCCCAGGTTCCACCCCTCCTACCATCTATCTTCATAACTTGAAGAACGACTGACCTGCTACAGTCCAGTCTGCTAATTGTTTAAGTTTCTTCATTCTTTTCAAATTATAGCAACTGGATGGAAACTCAGACTCAGAGATCAACAGACACTTTTCCTTTCATTAAGATGCACTAGCTGTGCTACCCGTCTATTAAGGCTGGTTCAAATTTAAGCATTCAATGTGGACTTCAGTGTTAATATTTGCAATGTACCATCTATAGGAATGTATTTTGTAATGCATGTAGTAAAAAAAATGTATTGCATTTGTCATTCCAACAGATGGCACATCACAAACATTTGTATCAATAAAATGCATTAGGGTTGAAATGAAAAAGGCAATGTATATGTCTCTGTTATTCACCAAGTGGTATGGGATTCATAAAAGCAGGGTTAATGTGTGTGATGCACCATCTGTTGGAATGACAAATGCAATGCAAATGTCTCTGATTAATGTCACTTGGCATGGGATTCATAAAAAGAGGAGCTAATGTTTGAGATATTTGAGACTGAGAAAAACAAACATTCTTTAATCAAGGTAGACTAGTTGTGCTATCCATCTAAGACACGATAAAATATAAGTATTCAATGTAGAACTATTGCAGTGCACCATCTGTAGGAATGCATTTTGTAATGTGTGTTGTAATAAATATTACATTTCTCATTCCAACAGAATACTCATCTTAAATATTTGTAGTAGTAAATTGCATTAGGGTTAGAATTAGGGTTGGAGTGTTGGAATGACAAAGGCAATGCGTATGTCTCTGTTAGATGCCAGTTGGTGTGGGATTTGCAAGCACGTTGGTAATGTTTGTGATGTGCCATCTGTTGGAATGACAAATGCAATGCATATGTCTCTGTTTAATGCCACATGGTATGGGATTCCTGTTTGAGATATTTGAGAATGAGAAAAGCAAACACATTCTTTAATTAAGGTAGACTAGCTGTGGTATCCTTCTTAGACACATCAAAATATAAGTATTCAATGTCAATGACCTATTGCAGTGCACTGTCTATAGGAAAGTATTTTGTAATGTATCTAGTAAGAAAAAATGCTTTGCATTTGTCATTCCAAAAGATGGCACACCACAAACATTTGTAGCAATAAATTGCATTAGGGTTAGGGTTGGAGTGTTGGAATTACAAAGGCAATGCATATGTCTCTGTTATACACCAAGTAGTATGAGATTCATAAAAGCAGGGTTAATGTTTGTGATGCACCATCTGTCGGAATGACAAAGGCAATGCATATATCTCTTTTTTGTGCCACTTGGTATGGGATTCGTAAAAAGAGGTGCTAATGTTTGAGACATCTGAGATTAAGAAAAGCAAACACATTCTTTAATTAAGGTAGACTAGCTGTGCTAGTATTCAATGTAGACCTATTGCAGTGTGCCATCTGTAGGAATATATTTTGCAATGTGTGTGGTAATAAATATTACATTTGCCATTCTAACAGATTACGCATCTCAAATATTTGTAGTAACAAATTGCATTAAGGTTAGGATTAGGGTTGGAGTGTTGGAATGACAAAGGTAATGTGTATCTCTCTGTTATATACCATTTGGTGTGGGATTTGTAAACACAGTGTTAATGTTTGTGATGCACCATCTGTTGGAATGACAAATGCAAAGCTTAAGTCTCTCTTATATGCAATTTGGCATGGGATTCACAAAAACACTGCTAATGTTTGTTATGTACCATCTGTTAGAATGACAAATACACTGCATTTCATTACCACAAATGTTTGTGATACGCCATCTGTTGGAATGACAGAGACATAGCAAATGGGCAGATATTCAAATACACAGACACTTGTCATTTTGTTAAGGTGGACTTGCTACCCCTATTAAATGGGTGAAATCTAAATAGCCAATGTAGACCTCAGCGTCATTGTTTGCAGGGTACCATCTTTATGAATGTATTTTGCAATGCAAGTAATAATAAAATGCATTGCATTTGAAACTCCTAAAGATGGCACATCACAAGCATTTGAAGTACTAAAATTCATTAGGCTTAGGGTTGTAATGTTGGAATGACAAAAGTGATGCATTTCAGATTCATAAAAACAGGGTTAATGTTTGTGATGTGCCTCGTGTTAGAATGCCAAATGCAGTGCCTTTTAGTCGCACAAATGTCTGTGATGCGCCATCTGTTGGAATGACAGAGACAGAGCAAAGGGATACAGATACACAGAGATTTGCCATTTTATTAAGGTGGACTAGCATAGCAAAACTCCTGTTTTCTTAATGGCACGATGGTCAGCCTGTCCATTTCGATCGTGTTGTGCGTTCACAAACCGGATACGCTAGCCCTTTCAGCCGTCTTTCTTTGTGCTCCTTGTTTTCTTCTTTTCATCGATAATTGCTCCCCTTCTTGTGGACACTCAACATTTTATCACTTCATATATGCAGAGAGAGATGCATTCTTTCTTCAAATTTTCTTTCACAGCTGTGTTATCGTGTCTGCGTGTGAGTGTGTGGGGTGACTGGGTGTGTACCTGGAGTCCCTAAATAAAATAAATAAATCAGTGTCATTGATGGTGAGAATTTGAGAACTCTGCACCAGAACAAGCTGACCATCTTTGACTGGAGACACAAGAAACTGATCTTGTAGGGGGTCCGTCATGATCCCACCTAGTAAGACAGAGGAACACAGTCCCTGTAGCAAGTGCCCTTCCCCCAGCCTGTTCTAGGCACCAAGTGGGCACACCTCGCTATTAGCCGAGTGCCCAATCTGCATATAAATTTATAGAATAAGGAAGCCAGCAAATGAGGAAACATAAAAAAGTCCAAATGAATGTCTAAGCCTCCCAGGGTCACCTAAAATAAATAACCCATCAGTTTTTTTACGACGAGGATGAAAATGTCTCCTAAGTGACTCGTCTCCCCAGAAAGACTCGCTTATCTCATCGCCGTCCATTAGGGACTGGATATTAAATATGACCTCCTGAAATCATGAGGGAGGAGATCATTGGAGCTTTATTTGGTGAAGACGACACCATTATAATTTACTGTATGGAGACTGTCTGCAGAAGTAAGGTGTGGTGTGGCTGCCTAAAGGATGCCAGGATGTTCCACGATTTAACTGGTATGAGAAATTTGGATTAGACCAGGCCGTTTAGCCCACTTCATTCTCACAAAGTAACACCAAGTTGAGTTTTGAAGGTCCCTAAAGTCCCGCTGTCCACCTCTTTATCTGATCATTGTAGACCACCCTGGCTGGCACTGCCAGCTGAACCCAACACAGACAGGCGTGGGACACAAGTTGAAGGCACACACTGATTTTTTTATTTTCTTTTTTAGCTTGTGGGCAACGCCTTCTCCGTTCCCACAAGCTCAACATAGTCCAGCACAAGCACAAACCCAAAACAATTCTCTTCCTTCTCTTTTTTTTCCTTCACTCCTCCTCAGCACTTTTTGTCTTCCTCCTCCTTCCGACTCTGGCTCTCCGAGTGGTGGCTGCTTGCTCCTTATATAAGGCACCCGGAAGTCCTCCAGGTGCTCATTAGTCTACTGCCAGCAAAACTTCCGGGTGTGGCATAAGAACTGCCCATAAGGGCTCAGCAGCTCCCACTGCAGCACCCCCTGGTGGCGCCTGCAGAACCCAACAGGGCTGCACCAAACTCCAACTCCCATGAAGCCCTGCGGGAGTCCGAGGCACCGCTGCAACCCAGGGGGGTTGCCATCTAGCCTCCTTTAACACTCTGGCCATGCCCAGTGTGGAGGCGTCCAGACTGGGTAAGGACCGCGGCCACACGCTACATCGTTTATGTGACTTTTAACCTCAAGTTTATCTCTGGAGTTTCTTTCAGATTCTCAAGATGCTGCCCTGCTCTTTATTTGATTTTGTTTGCACATTTGACTAAATAAAGAGCACTAAGACACTTGATGCACCAACCCATTCTTGTTTTTGTGTCAATCTTTGGTGTCATGACCCGCGTTCAAGGGGAGGGTGCCAGCTGTGACCAACCCGGGCATCACAGACCCTTAATGTTTCCCACGATCCTTTCATCACACGTTTGCCATCTCGGATGCTTGCCTTATTTGGAGGCCTACTGTACATATTGGCCGCAAAAAAGGACCAAGTTTACTGGTTGTAAAACGGAAGCCTGATATGGTGCCCAATCACTAAAGAGGAAGCAACCCTGGGTGGCAAGTCCTGATGAAGACCCTGAAGTACAACATCTTAACAGAGTCGATCAATACAAGCACGAGGACCACCGGTCATTTCCACCCACTCATGAAGTGGCGCTTGGACCATCTACCATTTCATCAAGCCTCGGGTCCCTCTTGGCTCATTCTGGCATCTGCTGCTTGGGGTCTGGAAAGATATAAAGGCCCCTTGCCGTTAAGGACCACAAAGGTGCGCACCCAGAACAGACCTGCTGGGTTGGACTATGTAGAGAGTGGACTGCAATGGAGGAAAGCCAACATGGAAATTGGAAGTACAGGGCCTGGTGAAAGTATTGAGCCCCTGCATTGGTGGCTTGTCCTGTGTTGGCACATTACAGTCTGGAATTAGAATGGATTTTCATTTGGATTTTATGTAATGGATTTAACAATATAACCCAAATTGGGATGACAATCAAATACTTTGAATATCTCTCTATATATAAAATCCAACATCTGTCTGTCTATCTGTATGTCTGTCTGTGTGTCCGCTTTTCACGAGAGAACTACTTCACGGATTTAGATCGGGTTTTTTTCTAGAAGTTGCTTGAACATTCCGGTTGACTTTGTGACTTCTCTCATAGTTCGCTTGCAGGAGCGATATATTTGCATGAATCTGAGAGAGAGGCTGTGGGCCGAGGGAACAGGGAGGCGGGGCCTCAGGAGTAGGGAGCTGGGAGGGGCCTCAGGAGTAGGGAGCTGGGTGAGGCCTCAGGAGTGGGGAGAGGCCTCAGGAGTAGTTGTGGGCGGGGCCTCAGGAGTAGGGGGAGGTGGGCGGTGCATTCCTTATTCACGCACCAGCCTCCATTTGAGCTGCTCTACCTCTCGCCCACATGTTGGAGTGCATCTTGCCTCCAATTAGCTAGTGATTCCTGTTTGTTCAGCAGACATTATCATCTGCAGATTGTTAACGAGTAACATTTGATGTTTTTGAGTGAGAGATCAGAGCTACGTGTGTCTGCTGATTGCCAGAGATATCACGGCCATGTGCTTTTCTCCCCACGTGGGGGACGCTCTCAAGTCAGAGCTGAACACGATCAGATACAGTGGTGACGTTTGACGTTGGGAGTGTACCAACCTTCTGCTTCACCAGAAATACCGTGCCAACTTTTTACATTTTTGGCAAAGAGATCACATTGACATTCTCACCTCTGAGAGCAAAACCAGAAATATTGAATATCAAGAGGCCCTCGGATGCGAAAGCTATCAATATCAATTCCTCTCAATACAAATTATTACATTTTTTATTGATTTTTAAAGTTTGTCCTGTTTCACTACTACACGGGTGGAGCCAACGGGGGACAGCTAGTATAAAATAAAGAATAAAAGCTGAAAAGTGGTGATGTCTTCATCGCCTTTGCTATGAAAGCCCTACAACAACAACAACACCATTTATTTCTAGAGTACATTTTCATACAAATGATGAGCTCAAAGTGCTTTACAAGATGAAGAAAGAAAAAAATCAAAATAAAATAAAACAATACTAATTAACAAAGAATAAAGTAAAATCTGATGGCCAGGAAAGACAGAAAAAACAAACAAAAAAAAAAAACCTCCATAGGGCTGGAAAAAAATAAAAACAAAATCTGCAGGGGTTCTGAGACCACCCAGCCAGCCCCCCACTGGGCATTCTGCCTAGCATCAATGTTCTCAAACAGTCCTCGTGGTTTACAGGCTACACGTGGAAGAATCAGCTTCGGTCTCAGCTTTCAAATCCCGGCTGAAGACTCACTACTTCAGTTTAGCACACCCTGACTAGAGCCGCTGATTTACTGTACAGACTGCATCTCTGTTGTTAGTCATTAACACTAAAACATAAGTAACATGATAGTTATAATTTGATACTAACCCTCACCTATTCTGTTTCTCTTCTTGGTACTCAAATGTGGCACTTGGTGCCACGGCCCACCTGCCAAGTTGTTGTGCCTGCTTATGGTAAAGTCACCCCTGATGGAGGATTGCTGCAATCATGGGAAAGAGAGGTCCTTTCATCGGATTGGCTGGCCCAGCACTGTTTCAGCTGTGGAATGGCCAAATGGGGGAGGCAGCTTGATGGATGAGGTCTCCAGGACTATAAACAAATCCAAATCATATTATGTGATGTCATCCATTGTTAAATTCTGCTACGTACTTTTAAAATTTAAATTTTTATACTGTATTGAGGATTTGTTCAGTTCTGTGTATTGTATTGTATTGACCCCCCTTTTTTTGACACCCACTGCATGCCCATCCTACCTGGAAAGGGGTCCCTCTTTGAACTGCCTCTCCCAAGGGTTCTTCCATTTTTTCCCTACAAGGGTTTTTTTGGGAGTTTTTCCTTGTCTTCTTAGAGAGTCAAGGCTGGGGGGCTATCAAGAGGCAGGGCCTGTTAAAGCCCATTGCGGCACTTCTTGTGGGATTTTGGGCTGTACAAAAATAAATTGTATTGTATTGTAATTAGATGGTGAAAAAAAAAATCTGCAGGGGCTCCGAGGCCACGAGACCACCCACACAGTCCCCTCTAGGCATTCTACCTAACATCAATGTCCTCAATCAGTCCTCATGGTATTCAGGGTTCACATGGAAGAACTTGATGATGACAGTCCCGTGGACCTCTGGCCTTCAATCCATCAATGTGGAGACATCACGGTACCCTGATCAGGTGGGGAGTGGTTTGAGTGGAGATTGGCACCACAGAACAGCAGAGAAAGTAGGTAGGGGTTAGTACAGATTGTGGAGCCATGAAAAAAATGATAATTCAATGCATATACAGAATATGAGGATTACAATAAAATGAAGCTCTGAGAGAGCCATGTTATAGTAATTAGTTTTGATTAGTTTCTTAAAGTGCTCCACCGTATCAGCCTGGTGAATTTCTATCGGTCAGCTATTCCAGATTTGAGGTGCCTAACAGCAGACGGCCGCCTCACCACTTAACACTTGGAATTCTAAGCAGACACTCAGTGGGCACTGGGTGATCTCGTGGCCTTGGTACCCCTGCAGATTTTGTTTTATTTTTCTCCAGCCTTCTGGCATTTGTTTTGTTTTTTCTGTCCTCCTGGCCATCAGACCTGACTTTATTCTTTGTGACTTAGCATTGCCTAATCTTATTTTTATATTTTTTCTTTCTTCATCTTGTAAAGCACTTTGAGCAACATCACACTGAGTTTTTATCAGTTTTTTAAAGTATCAGCCTGGCGAATTTCTATTGGTCAGCTATTCCAGATTTTAGGTGCATAACAGCAGTAGGCCGCCTCAACACTTCTTTTAAGTTTAGCTCTCGGAATTACAAGCAGACCCTCATTTGAAGATCTGAGGTTACGATTTGGAGTGTAAGGTGACAGGCATTCTGAGATATAGGATGGAGCAGATTATTGAAGCTTTGTAGACCATCAGCAGGATTTGAAAGTCAATTGTAAATGACACAGGTAACCAGTGTAGTGACGCTCAGAGTAACAGGGATTGTGGAAGAGAGGTGAAGAAGAGAGTGCAGGCAGGGTGGAGAAGACACAGGCGGGTATCAGCAAGAGTGAAAGGGAAGGTCTACAGGATGCTAGTGTTATATGGGCTGGAGACGGTGGCACAGGAGACAGAGCTGGAGGTGGCAGAGTTAAAGATGTTAAGATTAGCATTGGGTGTGACGTGGATAGACAGGATTAGAAATGAGGACATTAGAGGGTCAGCTCAAGTTGGACGGTTTGGAAACAAAGTCAGAGAGGCGTGATAGCATTGGTTTGAACATGTGCAGAGGAGAGATGAGGGGTATATTGGGAAAAGGATGCTAAGGATAGAGCTGCCTGGCAAGAGGAGAAGAGGAAGGCCTAAGAGAAGATTTATGGATGTGGCGAGAGAGGACATGCAGGTGATGGGTGTGAAAGAGCAAGATGACAAGGACAGGAAGATATGATCTGCTGTGGTGACCTTCTAATGGGAGCAGCCGAAAGACGAAGAAGGGTGTATCCCGATGTCCAGGTTTAATTGCCCACCACAGCCTGGTCATTCTGGCCCCCTAATCATCCCCCTGTCTATCTCTCTTACCACTTCACCACCTAATAGCTAATGTGCGGTGAGCATACTGGCACCAAAATGGCTGCCTTGCCAGTGGAGGCTACACCTTAGTGTTGGTTGAAGTGGCTCCCCACTCACTGAAGTGCTGTGAGTAGTGAGAAAATGCGCTATATATATGTAAAGAATTATTATTATTATCTCAAACTGAGATCCCTGGAGCTGTGAAGTAACAACGCTGATCCCTGTGCCACTCTCCATCATCTATGCATTTTCTTTCTTTTGTTTTTGCTTCCTACCCACTGATGCTCGTGGTCAGTGGGGTGCCACTTACCCACCTTTTCTACCGTATACACGGATTTCCATTTTACGACCGATCAACGAGAGCAGCGGAGCACACAGTGGACATTTTCTGAACCCCCTTTGGTCAGCTGCAGCTGCCTCAGCAAGTCCCCGTCAGTCCTCTGGGAAAATGAAGGTTTAGTTATTCTCTGGCTGTTCAAGTCTAGACTTGATTATTGATTTCTAGCCCCTCGTGCCCGTACCATCCTCCCTCCCCACCCCCAGCTGTATAAATCACCAATATGGATGTAACATCGTGGCTTTAATTTAATCAACTGAAAAAAATGTCCTCGATTCAGATGGTATTATCTGAGCAGAGATGATTCAGCAGTTCTTTTAATCAAATCAGGCTTTTTGATGTTTCAGTGAAAATGAAGTCTGCTGCGGACGAGCCGAGGCACTGGCCAGTCTGTCTGTATGAAAGCGGGCACCACGCAGTGGACTGGCGTCAGGGTGCCAGCTCTGACTGCACAGATTAAAATTTTTTTTTTTATTTTTCATCATGCATGTTGATTAATTCAGGGCTCTCCTTTACACCAGCCATTCAAATGAAGTGTTATAGCATCTTGCATGCCTTACTGGGCAGCACCCTGGACTTGAAATATTCCTTCAGTTAGAGGGCTGGCAGCAGGTGGCGCACCTTGAAAAACGCAGCGCTTTTGGCTCATTTTGTTTATTCTGGGGTTACCATAATGGTCAGGAGGATAAAGCCGCTAATCCGTTCCCGAAAACCCCTTCGCAAAGTCATTTCAATGGGAAACATTTCTATGCATTCTCTGGCCCTGCTAAAAAATGACTCCCATTTTTGTTCAAATAAGACCGTGCAACATGGCAATTCACAGAATTAGCATAATAATAATAATAATTCCTTTTATTGGCTAACTAAAAAGATTACAATATGCAAGCTTTCGAGGCAACTCAGGTCCCTTCTTCAGGCAAGTTGTCTCGAAAGCTTCAATATTTAAATCATTTTAATTAGTCAATCAAAGGTGTCCTGTTGCTTGACTTTCCACTACATTCATAATGGCTAACACGGTACAACACCCTATAGTACTACATAATAATAATTCAAATGTAACTCTCAAAATGTACTATCATCATAAAACACTAAGGCGGTGTGTCCAGATCCATTTTTGAGCAATCTGATTGGTCAGTTTGGCTTTGGCCTGATTGGTGTGTTTGACTTTGAACTGATTGGTCAGTTAGGCTTTGACCTGATTGGACAGTTAGACTTTAGACCTGATTGGTCAGTTAGGCTTTGACCTGATTGGACAGTTAGGCTTTGTCCTGATTGGTCAGTTAGGCTTTGACCTGATTGGTCAGTTTTGGCTTTGACCTGATTGGACAGTTAGGCTTTAGACCTGATTGGTCAGTTTGGCTTTGACCTGATTGGACAGTTAGGCTTTAGACCTGATTGGTCAGTTTGGCTTTGACCTGATTGGTCAGTTTGGAGATGCGATGAATGAGGAAGTGCAAGTGTAAGATGCATAAAGAAGACAGAAGGCATAGGAACCACGTTGAGACCGCAGTCTTCAAAGAACCGGACAGGAGGTGACAAAAGTGCTGCGCATGAGAGAGAGAGAGTGCCAGTGAAGAGACACAAAGGTTAAGATGTATGCTGATAATAAAGATAGAAATTATAAAACTGGAAAGGAGGCGAGAAAGGTATGAGGGATATAGGAATAAACTTGATCCATTAGGCTTAAAAGTCAAGACAGAGGAAAAAGAATTCAGGGTAACTATTGACTCTGACCTGAATTTTAAATCACATATTAATCAGATTACTAGGAGAGCATTTTTTCACTTAAGAAATAGAGCAAATGTTAGATTTCTTATAACTCTGCAAGATGCTGAAAAGTTGGTTGACGCTTTTGTTGTCAGTCGACTAGATTACTGTAACGAGCTCCTCTCAGGACCACCCAAAAAAAGACATCAATTGGTTACAACGAGTGCAGAATGCAGCAGCCAGAATCTTAACTAGGAAAAGAAAATCAGAGCACGTCAATACAGCCTTAGCGTCACTACACTGGTTACCTGTGCCATTTAGAATTGACTTTAAAATCCTGCTGATGGTTTACAAAGCTTTCAATAATCTGCTCCATCCTGCATTTCAGAATGCCTGTCACCTTACACTCCAAATCGGAATCTTAGATCTTCAAATAACAACAACATTTATTTCTATAACGCGTTTTCATACAAATGATGGAGCTCAAAGTGCTTTACAAGATGAAGAAAGAAAAAAGAAAAAATCTAAAAATAAAGTGAGGTCCGATGGCCAGGAGGACAGAAAAAAAAAACAAAAAACAAACTCCAGAAGGCTGGAGAAAAAAAAAAACAAATTCTGCAGGGGGAGAGGAGATGAGAACAGACCTTTAAACATAATGATGGAGGCTTTACGAGAATGTGTATGACAGGGGAAGCTCAGGTGAAGAGGCTTTAGTAAAGGAGTAGGAGGCATGCTGAAAGTCACCATCAAGCAAGGAATGTATAAACCCGGAGAGAAGACGAGAAAGGACCCTCAAACGTAATGACAGAGGCTTTATGACAATATGCATGAGAGGGGGAAGCGCCGGTGAAGAGATGTTAGTAAAGGTGTAGGGGGCACTCTGTGAGTTGCCATCAAACAAGGAATGTATAAAACCAGGCAGGAGATGAGAAAGGACCCTCAATGGACTCTAAGTTGCAGGCTTTACGAGAATGTGCATGAGAAGGGGAAGAGGCTTTAGTAAAGGAGTAGGAGGCACGCTGAGAGTCGCCGTCTAAGACAGAAAGTACAAAACCAGACAGGAGGTGAGGAATATAATGAGAGCCTACGGGAATGCGCATGAGAGATCTATCAGCATATCAGTCAAATAGTCAACCATTTCATCAATCAATGAAGCAGTAAATCGACAAAGTCAGTCACTCAGCTGATCAATCAATGAATAAATCAAGTATTCAAGCAGTTCATAAATCAATCCAGCAATCAATCAGTGAATTAATAAATCCAGCTTATTAATCCATTCTAGTGAAGTTAACCAATCAGTCAGTCAACCAACCAATGAGTCCCTCACTCGGTTAATCAATCAATCAAGAATTTAAAGAGCTAATCAGTCCCTCGGCTAATCAGTTTATCAATCGTGTAATCAAGCAGCTGATCCGTCAATCAGCCACTTTATCAATCATTTCATCAGTCAAGTCAATCCATCAGCCACTTAAATAATCAATCCACGAGTTCATCGATCAAACAGTGAAGCGGCTAATGAGCCCATCGGCTAATCTATTCAGAGGTCAGCGAGCTGATCCCTCCGTGTCGCTCCGTCGTCCCTCTTTCTCGTCTGTCATGTCATTTCATTGATCTGGCAAGGCGCTATATGGCTGCTCTTGTCTTCATTTTAATGTTTTGTTTTGTCTCCTCTGCTTTGCTGATGGCCTCCTAAACAGGAAAAGGACAAAGCAGCCATCGTATTGTAAAAGCCATCAAGATGAGCATCCGGAAGCTGCCTTCGGTTGTGGTGACACGTGTGCCGCTCGCGCCTCTTGTGACTCGGTGGTCTTGTGTCAGGTGCAGTGCTGCATTTCACCTCAATAATGAAAGTTCATCTTCTCCAGCGAATGACAGGGAGGATTTTGACGTGCAGGAACGTCAGCTGTCTGCGCCACATCCTGTGTCTGCTTCCCTTTGGCTTTTTGCTTTATTTGTGTTTTTATTTTTGAGCAAATGTTGTGGGGGACAAGCATGAAAAAAAAAAAATGAAACTGTTCCTCAAATCAAGACCCTCACACTCGTCCATACCCACCTCAGGCATCCATGCAATCCAGTGTAGAGGGTAGAAAGCAGAAACCCTGGGTGGGATGCCAACACACAAGACCACCAAACTACAGCTTGTGATGCTGAGGAGGGACAGTGTGTCAGAAATGGGGGGAGTGTAACAGAGGGACACCTCAGGGGACAGTCCTGTCACCCTTTCTTGTTTACCCTCTACAAAATGGACGTCCAGTACAAGATTAACACTTGTCATCAGGTGACTCCTTCATCATGGAGACGAGTCAGAGTACAGGAGGCTCCATTTAATAAACGACTCTCAGGATTTCCTAATATTTGCAGGGTGGCTCAGTGCTTAGTGGGTTTGACTGCTGGTCCGCTTGTTTTCTATGTGGCATTTCCACTTTCTTCTCACACACCGGACATGCCTGTCAGGCCAATCAGCCCCATGTGGGTGTGGTTGCTGGGGTGAGTAGGCCATGGGATGGGCCTGGGCCCCCATTCGGGATGGTGGCAAACAGGTTAGGTTTTTGTCCTTAGTGATGGGGTGAAAGGTGACAACCAAAGAATGGTCATCTGGAAGTGTGAGTCATAGGACAAGGAAGAAGGAACGTGAGCATTTTGTACTTCACAATCAGACGAGAAGCTCGTCTGTCTGATGTCTCGTGTTTTGTGTACCGTGACAGAATGGGAGGGGAAAAAAGAAAAGAATCCATGAGATCACCGCTGATCTCACCGTACCTGATCACTTTCACACGGCACCAAATGACTGTGCAGGGAAGTCACTAAATTTGACAGGCCCAGTCTCGTTAATAGACATGGAGAGCAGCAACAGCGGTCGGCAAGTGTGACATACCCTACAACTAGAAGTGGCACAATGTGACATCAGCCTAAGTGAGGGAGAGAGAGAAAGTGGGAGGGAGTGGATGAGAAGAATGAGAAAGAGAAGATGGGAATGGATGAGAAAGAGTGAGACAGAGAGTGATGGTAGGAGAGAGGGGGTGCACAAGAGTGAGAGAGAGTGAAGGAGGGAGTGGATGAGAGAGAGAGATAGAAAGAGAGAGAGGGTGGGAGGGAGTGGGTGAGCAAGAGTGAAAGAGAGAGAGAGGGAGAGTGAGAGAGAAGGTGGGAGTGGGCAATGAAGAGCTGGAGCACACCTTGTACTTGTGATGCTACACTGCATGCATCGGTGGGTGTGGGTGCCCCCCTGCCAAGCCAAGCCTAACGTTTGCGGGCTCCTTGCAGCTTTTTCTCACTTCCTGCAGACTCAGCCCTCAGCATGCAAGGTGGAGGAAATACAAAAAAATGAGATGAGAAAATCAGCTCACCAGCCACAAAACAAAAAATGTGGGCCTCTCGTGGGGTGTGAGGAAGCAAGACGACCTAAAAATATTAAAATTCTATATGACAACTCTGCTATGGCCTTGGCAAATGGGAGACGATTCCGAGCTCTTGGAGGCACTGAGTCCATATGAAGACTCCAGGCTGGAATTGAAATCCTGGTCTGACGTTCTGCCACATGAGAGACAACACACAATCCTGGTCTGACGCCCCTCTTACATTCATGGTCTGGTCTGAAACACAGGGTCGCAGTATTTCTAACGATGTCACATCATTTTCTAAGACTACTCTTCCTGGTGAGGGTCATGGCAGCAGCAGGCCAGTCCAGACTTCCCTGTCCCCAGTTACAGATTCCAGGAACTCCCAGCCATTCCCAAGATATCCAAGAGATGTAATCCCTTCAGTGTGTCCTGGAGCTGCTGCAGGGTCTCCACTCAGTGGAATGTCCCCGGAGAAAACTCAGCAATGGGGTGGGGGGTCATCTTTACGGTATACCCAAACCACCTCAACTGTTTCTTGTCGACCTGGAGGAGCAGCGAGTCTACTCTGAGGTACTCCCAAATTCCTGATCTTCTCATCCTGCCATGGAGTATCAGCCCAAACATTCTGTGAAGAAACCTCATTTTTCCTGCTTGCATTCAGGGTCATTGTCCACAGCTCATGACCACAGGTTGAGGACAGTGATGTGGACTGACCCCATGCTACCTAGTGTACCTGGAAAGGTCATGCCCTGTGCCTGTTTTCTCCCTCTGGTCCCGGCCAGGCAAGGGCCCTGACTGTTCCACCACACTGGTAATTCTCAGTTTGACCAGACGGCCAACTGCTGCAAGAGTTCCGGTGGTGCATTAGTGACCACGCTTGACCAATTATGGCTCTACAGTCACTTCAACACTCCCTGGCAGCATCCAAGGAACTCAATCATTGCTGTACCAAACTCCAACTCCCATGAAGCCTTGTGGGGGAATCCGAGGCACCGCTGCACTCCAGGTTTGGTGCTGCCAACTAGTGTTCCTGGGGAGGTAATGCCCCGTGCCTGTTTTCTCTCCCCCCTAGTCTTTCCATTAGTAAGGCATCCTTAGGCCAGGTAAGGTCAAGAGTCCCGGTGGTTCCTAACGTCTTCCATTTCACAATTCTTGTGGACACTGTGCTCCTGGGAAAGCTCCAAGCTTTCCAAATGGTTTGATCCCCTGGCCCTGATTTCTGCCTCACCTCCATTTGATCTCAGAGGTCTACAGAAAGTTCCTTGTACTTTGTGGACTGTTGGGACCTTCTATGCAGGGATCCACATGAGTCTCTTCGAAAATGATGTCCAATCAAATAAGTTTGCCACAGGTGGACTCCAATCACGTTCTAGAAACATCTCAAGAAGAATTCAAGCAAACAGGAGGCACCTGAGCGTAACGTGGTGCCACAGCAAAGGGTCTCTAAATACATCTAGGAAGGAGAAATCTCCATCTGAGATCTTTAAGAAATTGGCAGACCTTTGGTAAAACATGTCTGCACTTTGTCATTATGGGTTACTGACTGAAGGGCAAAAATGGGAAATGCATCCCATTCAAATGAAATGTACAGCACAAGAAAGTGTGCGGACAGCGAAGGGGGTCTCAATAGTCTCTCGGTCCACTGTACGTGTCCCGAGCAGTGGTATGTCAATTCCTCTCAAAGACACAAATATTGAAAGCTGACTTCATTTTTATTTTGGATCTCCAGCCAGACTAATTCACCTCCTCGCTATGCTTTTTTTAATTTTCTGCATTTTCCACCAGTTGGTAATTTTTAAAAATTGTTTAGGAAAAGTTGAAGAAAGTTGACTTCTTTAATCTCAGCGCAGTCCTTAGATCTTTTCATTTTGTTTTTTGGTTCCACTCTCAGTCCTCCCAGGTAACTTCTCTTGAGACTCAGTGTGCTGGATTTCCCCTTTTCGTCAACTGACGAAGCTCAAGGCAGGGCACTTGTGTGTCACGCTAGAAGGCAACAATGGAGAGATCTGGGTTGGCGGGGTTGAGGAAGATAAAGAGGATGAGGAGGAGGAAGATGATTTGTTACATAAAACCTTCTACAAAAAAAAAAAAAAAACGGCTTTGCTCTTCTGTTTTTCTATTGTGTGTTCATTTCACTTGTAAATATACTCAGCAAAAAAAGAAACGTCTCTTTTTCAGGACTGTGTATTTCAACAATAATGTTTTAAAAATCCAAATAACTTTACAGATCTTCATTGTAAAGAGTTTAAACAATGTTTTCCATGCATGTTCAATTAACCATAATCAATTAATTAACATGCACCAGTGGAATGGTCGTTAAGACCTTAACAGCTTACAGAAAGTAGGCATTTAAGGTCACAGTTCTAAAAACGCAGGACACTAAAGAGACTTGTCTACCGACTGTGAAAAACACCCAAAGAAAGATGCCCAGGGTCCCTGCTCATCTGCATGAACGTGCATTAGGCATGCTGCAGGGAGGCATGAGGACTGCTGATGTGGCTAGGGCAATAAATTGCCATGTCCGCACTGTGAGACGCCTAAGACAGCTGATCATCCTCGCAGTGGAAGAGCCCGGATCTCAATCCCATTGAGCACGTCTGGGACCTGTTGGATCGCAGGGTGAGGGCTAGGGCCATTCCCCCCAGAAATGTCCAGGAACTTGCAGGTGCCTTGGTGGAAGAGTGGGGTAACATTTCACAGCAAGAACTGACAAATCTGGTCCAGTCCATGAGGAGGAGATGCACTGCAGTACTTCAAGCAGCTGGTGGCCACACCAGATACTGACTGGTACTTTTGATTTTGAGCCTCCCTTCATTCAGGGACACATTGTGAAACATTTTTAGTTTATGTCTTATGGTGTTGACTCTTTTACTGTTCATACAAATATTTATACATTAAGTTTACTGAAAGTAAAAACAGTTGAAAGTCAGAGGACATTTCTTTTTTTGCGGAGTATATATTTGCTTAGCAGACGCTTTCATCCATAGCAACTTACCAAAAAGGTCAACGAAGTCGAGTAAACATCAGTCTGGGGGGCTGTTATGGGACCAATTGTGACAGGACAAGGTGACGAAATCAACCTTCACAAGTGAAGAACTTGGAAGGAAATACAAGAGGCTAACAATTCCTAAGTTACAAAAGCCAAAAACTACAATATCAGTCAGGCAGAAATTCACCAAACAAGAAGAATCACCAGAATCATCTTAAATACACCGAGGGAGTCAGAATTCTGAATGGTGGTGGGCAGCTGGACCCACCAGCAAGGAGCTACACATGGAAAAAAAAGTCTGGACTGAGATTTGATACCACGCAGAGGTGGCATCAGCACAGAGAGCGGAGTGGACAAGAAGGGGCAGAGGACCTCACAAGTGTCTCCACACACATATATGGGCAGACTTGGTGGTCCTCATATAAAGTAGCTCATTGGAAAAAGTGCTGCAGGCCCCATGAAAAGTGACAACATGAAAAGCAATTATCTATCTATTTGTAGTGCCTTTCATATCTATCTATGTGTTATATAGTGCCTTTCACATCTGTCTAATGTATAGTGCCTTTCCTACCTATCTATCTGTTATATAGTGCCTTTCAAATCTATCTATCTGTTATATAGTGCCTTACACATCTATCTATTATATAGTGCCTTTCCAATCTATCTATCTATCTACAGGCACAGAGAAATGTGTCGGTCCCCTTACAGCTCATTGAAGAGGTGTTGTCTGTCTCCTAAGAAGTAATGACATGAAAGCGATTGTCCCCTTTGTTCCTGCATGTCTCTGATATGTCATCAAGTAAAGCAAAGCCAGTGTGACAAGAGGTCAGGTGTTGCTTCTTCTACAAAGACCCTCTAAATGGCCTGGACACATTTGTTGAGACCCCTAGGAAAGATCCTCAATAATTGGATTTGAGTGATTTTTTTCTTGAATTCATATCACACGTGTCTCCTATCATACAATCAGTCATTCGGCAGAGTTAAATGGAGAAAAGTCGTCCCTCAGCTGTCTGGTCTAGTATCATCGTGTGTCCCACACTGAACATGGACGAGAGAAAGCAAAGGAGGTAGATGTGTGAGGAGATCAGAAAGAAAATGATACGCAAGCATGTCAAAGGCAAAGGCTAGAAGACCATCTCCTTGGAGCTTGATGTTCCTATGACAACTGTTACAAATATTATGAAGAAGTTGAAGGCCCATAGGACTGTACCCAACATCTCTGTACACATCTGCAAAAGGAAAATTCCACCCCCAGGATGGGCAGAAGGATAGTGAGAATAGTACACAAAAAGCCAGGGAGAACTTCCAAAGAGATACAAGCTGAACTCCAAGGTCAGGGACCTCCATATTTTAGTACCAGTGGGCTAAATGGAAGAAGACCCAGAAGGACTCCACATCAAAAAGCCTGACTAGAATTTGTTAAAATACACATTGACAAGCCATAATGCTTCCAGGAGAATGTCCTTTGGACTGATGGGACATTGGAGCTTTTACTTTTTTTTACTTACTTGAGATGGGTCAAGAGTGGGCAACTTGAGAAATCAACAACCCATTCACCGCAGAAACAAGAAGATGAGGACAAGTCCACATGGTGAGGTGGTGGAGATCGCCCACATTAAAATGGGCACGTCAAGTCCAACAATGGCCCTCTGTCCCCCACATTGATTTCATTTCAGTTTTACCACTCATTTTTGTTTACTTTTTCTCATTCCAGCTGAATGCATTTCACATGAGGTTTCCCCTGCGGGTTTCCCCTTGGACCCCACCTGTCAGAGCCACCTGTTTTCTAGCTGATTTACGATTATAGTTTTGTGTGACATACGTGTGTGTCTGATTGACTGGTACTCAGGGTCACCTTCTAACAGGACATTGCAGGAATGGCTCAGTGTCAGCAATGGGAAAGTTCTCGGGTAGTCCAGCTAGAGCCTGGACTTGAACCCTGTCAAACCTGACCAAGTAGCTGTCCACTAATGGTCTCTATCCCACCTGCCAGAACTTCAGATAGTCTGCAGAGAAGAAGGAGAGACAATCTTCCAATTTAGGTATGTGAAGCTCATCATGTCAGACCCAGGAAGACTACAAGCCTGGAATGGCTGGCAAAGGGCTGATGAGAAGCTCTTGTCACCTGTGCCAGTGGTATACTTCAGTTTTTTAATATTTATTAAAAAAGCGGCGGGGGACATGAGAAAGTTTTGGGGTGGGAGAGGGGGCAACCAGTATCCATTTAATTTGGTTAAACTGAACAAAAAAGAAATTGGGTTTAAAAGTGAAAGTCGCTGGAGACGTCAGTTGGACTCAGGGCTTCTCAGGCAATTCCACTTCAGTCCATCTTAATGAGGACGTCTGGCTTCGTCTTGAAAGCTTTAGGGACGGAGGTCTTATTTAAGTGGTGTGTTATGGACCACCCAATGCATTAATTTCAATGCACATCTTTTTAAGACAAGTGAACCCCAATTTCCAGTTTGGGGTTTCAAGTGTAGCATCAGCGGGTTGGATGTGGGTGAACGAGAAGGAGTCAGCGAGTGAACGTCTCCAGGTTTGTGCAGGTCTGTGTATTCTTACCTTAGAGGTTTCTCTAGGATGCTTCTGATTCACAACAATTATTAAGCTCTACTGACTAACAACCTGAGAGTTCTGAGGACCCTGGCCTCGTCATTTTATGTATGGCATTCGTCTCATGTCCTCATTGGTTTTCTCCAGTTACCCCAGACTGCAAGTCCACTGGTGTGTTGGTTAAGTTGACTGGTGATTCTGCCTGCAATGGAATGTCATCCTCTCCAGGGTTTGTTCCTACCTTGTACCTGATGGTTCATTGTGACCCTCCAGCTCCCTGTGACCCTGTAAGAGATCTTTTCAAGATGTTGGTACTCCCAAGGCAGAGCCAGTCAATCCATTAGGTGACATAGGGAGGTAGCATCATCTGAGGGGTGAAATTTATGAAAGTTAAGGGGTGCACACTCCAGATACCAAGGGGAATCTTCCCCTGACCTCAAACTCTGATAATACAGAGTAGGGGCTGTTGCTTGCTGGGCGGCATTTATAAAAGTTAAGGGGTGCACACTCCGGGCACCGAGGGGAATCCCCCCAGACACCAACCCCTACCCCATTGGTCGAACTGTGATGATACAGAGTGGGCACTGTTACTTGCTGGGTGGTGTTTATTAAAGTTAAGGGATGCAAACTCCACACACTGTGGGGAAACCCCCTGATGATACAGAGTGGGCACTGTTACCCCCTAGGTGCCATTTATGAAAGTGAAAGTGCACATGTCCCATACACCAAGGGGTGGGTGCTCCTTAAAGTCCACGGTAAATAGACAAAGGGGTGCCACGGATACAAAGGGGGACCCACCATCCCAGGTCATCAAAGTCTAATAAAACCAACTACCAGCCATGCACAACATGGGGCTTTAACTTGCACTGCCCCCAAGGTTCCACCCTGGTACCACTGGCCCATTCTCCACATTTTCATGGCATTGGGTAGTTCTTGTACCAGCCACTTGAATTTCTGTTCCTTTTCTTAAGCAGTATAAAGAAACTCAATCCCTACACGCCGTTGTGCCGAGTGCTTTTCAACCGGGTGACGCCAGCAGCTGCACACCGGCTCAGTTTTCCCCGCCACGTTAATCACGAGTAGCTCAGGGAGTGCGTTTCAATGTCATTATTTGGACAGTTGTGGAATTCTGTCTTTTGTGGTGTGCTGGCTGTTAGACGGGAAAGCAAATGGGTGCTGATGTCTGGCCCCCTCCCCATACCACCCTACCCATCCGATAAGGCAGTGCTGACACGTGTCACATGACACCTGGAGCCAGGAGGAGTCGCCACAGCCTGATTAATGGCTTCTCGGTGGCCCTCCAGCTGTCTCCTCTGGCCCCTGTAGACTAAACCTGAGGCACCAACCGACTCTAAAAGCTAAGAGTCTAATTTATGGCTCGTTGATTGCTGCCAAATGGATCTGCACTTAGGGGGCGCAAATAGGAGACTTGAACCGATTACATCATAAATCCGTGCTTATTGGGAACGGAGGGCAGGGAGAGGACAGTTTCACCTTCACGAATAGACAGAACATTCATGTTCACCTTCACTCTTCACAAAATAAGTACAGGGTAACCAAACAGTCAGTCTCTGAACAACGCCTGCTAATTGCACCTATGGCACCTCGCAGCCCTCTCCAGTCAGATCTCTCAAGACAGGCAGGGGTGTGCCTGGACTGAAAATGGAAGGAGAGATGGACCTGCTTTTTGTAGACCAGAAGCTTCCTCAAAGGAGGTCAATATGTGGCCCAGGGTTGTGATTCTGCATTGTGAGCCATAGGGCTGGCGGTTGAATTACAAGGACTCACTCAGTTTATGCCTCTGAATGGGTGTGCCAACCGCACAAATCCAGGACAAGTGTTCGGGTACTAGCTGGTCTACCCTGTTTAACTGGCACAAGTAATAATAATAATAAGACGTGCATACGGCTCTAACCAGCCAGTTAAATGTTTCTTTCAAAGGGTCTATCAGCGGAAGGTCTGTCCTCCTTGAGGCCAGGGTCCAAAATGAGACGCCAAAATCCTGGGTCTGCCCACTTTCATGGCGTCTGAACAGAAGGGGAGGAGCCTTCTCTGTGTGTTGTGGGAGGGGATTAATATCCTCCTATGAAAGAGATGATGCAGTCAGTCTCCCAATCCCAGAGTTGTATCGCATATCTCAACAGGACCAGGAAGGTGACCCCTCAGGTGCACAGGCATGACAGACCCTGAACGAGTCTTTTTACTTATCTGTGATCTCCAAGGTCTTCAAGGCCTCTGAAGGTGTCCTGCGGTCTCTGGCACCAAGAAAACAGCAGCAGATCCTTTAAATCCTGTAATCTGCTTCTATGGATTGGACTTGGTTTTCCAGCACATCCTACAGATGCTCGATCAGATTGAACTCTGGGGAATTTGAAGGCCAAGTCAACACCTTGAGCTCTTTGCCATTCCTTGAACAATGTTTGCATTAACTAAATTAAAGAGGCCGCTGCCATCATGGAATACCGTGCACATGGTCTGCAACAATCTTTAGGAAGGTGGTATGTGCCACACGAATGCCAGGACCCAAGGGTTCCCAGCAGAACATTGCCCAGAATTTCACACTGCCTCTGCTGGCTTGCCTTCTTTCCCATAGTGCACCCTGCTGCCATCTCTTCCCCAGGTAAACAACACACACACACGGCCTTCCACATGAACTAAACAAAAATGTGATTCATCAGACCAGGCCACTTCCTTCCAGGGTTTCATGGTCCAGTTCTGAAGTTCATGTGCCCATTGGAGGCTCGCTCAATGGTGGGCAGGGGTCGGCACTGTGTGCTTTACACCTTTCCCTCATGGCCAGCATTAAGTAAGAAGATGTTTACAAGGCTAAAATAGAAAACAAATTCAAACGTCTGGAATGGACTGGGCATCATTACTGGACTCTGGTGTAAGAAGGGGATGTGGGCAAAGATCACACTCGGAACAAAAATTTTTTTTTTTTAAAGATTTTCCCTCCCATTTCCACCTGCTTCCAATGACACAGTCTCCCGACACCAACCCTATGACATCAACAACTCCTAGCACGTCAAGTGAAATGGCCAGTGACAAGTCCACCTCTGTCCATAACTGAAGAACAAGTAAGGAGACAACTGAAGAAGCTACACTCGGGGGGTAAAAACTGCAGGACCAGATGGAGTCAGTCCTTGAGTTCTTAACGCCTGTGCTGACCACCTTTGTGGTGTCCCCGTCACGTGGACAGTCTGACCCTAGGGATGCAGAAAGTGCCATTGGTGTGGAAAACATCCTGCATTGTTCCTGTTCCAATTCTTGTGATGGCCAGTGTGGTGGGCTGGTCTGGTGACATCACTTCAAGAGAGGCCCACTGAGTCAACAAGCTAAATAAAAGGGCAGGTTCAGTTATGGGACAACACTCTGGACCCCCCTGGGTGACATAATGAAGACCAAACTGAGTGCCATTATGAACAAAGCTGCACATAATCTCTCTGACTCACCAACACTGAGGACTTCCAGACAACAAATTGTTCCACAGAAGGGCATCATGAAATGGAACTGGGGCTCCTTTATAGCAGCTTTACTTTTTTTTTAATCTTCTCCATTTTTACTCATTCTGGTATGTGTTCCGACCTGATAGATAGATAGATAGATAGATAGATAGATAGATAGATAGATAGATAGATAGATAGATAGATAGATAGATAGATAGATAGATAGATAGACAGATAGATAGATGTGAATGGCACTATATAATAGATAGATAGATAGATAGATAGATAGATAGATAGATAGATAGATGTGAATGGCACTATATAATAGATAGATAGATAGATAGATAGATAGATAGATAGATAGATAGATAGATAGATAGATAGATAGATACACAGATGTGAATGGCACTATATAATAGATAGATAGATGTGAATGGCACTATATAATAGATAGATAGATAGATAGATAGATAGATAGATAGATAGATAGATAGATAGATGTGAATGGCACTATATAATAGATAGATAGATAGATAGAAAGATAGATACTGTAGATAGATAGATGTGACTGGCACTATAAAATAGATTGATACAGTAGACAGAAAGATAGATAGATGAGAAAGGCACTATATGAAAAATTGATAGAAATTTAGGCACAATATAATAGATTTCACTCTATCTATTATATAGTGCCGTTCACATCTATCTATTATGTTGTGCCTTTCACTCTATAAATCTACCTATTATATTGCACCTTCATATCTATCTATCTAATAGTGCCTTCATATCTGTCTATCATATAGTGCCTTTCATATCCACTCATCTCTGCCAGCTGATCCTCGACTGCCCCACACAAACGCATATAGATGTAGGAGGAACATGATGAGGGTTATAAAAGGCTGGAGTCTATCCATGCATCAGGTGGCGTAAGGCAGTAACCAACAATGGATGGGGGTCCATTACAGGGTCTGCTCCTGCAGGGCTGAATTGCCAGTTATTGTAATATGCATGTCTTTGAGAAGTGGAAGGAAAAGCAGGGGTACAAAAGGATAAGTGAAATGAACGCCATGACAACATGTAAACCCCACACAGAAAGCGTGGAGGTATAGGAACAAACGTCAGGGTACTAGAGCCATCGCTGTGCCCATCATATTGTGTTTTCAGTAGAACAGACATCTTATTATAGGGGAGTTCTGAAATGTCACTTTTCATTTACAGTTGAAGTATTTTAAAGATTGATTTGAACCTCTCAAGAAATGTTACTGCAACAGAAGAGAAGAAGCAAAAAACGTGCAGCTGGACCCTCCAGTCATTCCCCTGAGAGCTGATCACCACAATCCAAACAGGTTCATATTTTATGCTTATGGTTAGATGCTTTCCTCACATTATCTGCACCACCGGAAGCAACATCTAATCCATCTGCGGCAAACTTATTCCCACGTCTCTGGAAAGTCAAGTGCAGCATTAATAATGGCCATGTCATAATTAAGTGCCAAGAGCATCTGAGAGCTTCCATGATGGGAGCTCATCAGAGGAATAAACTGGAAGGGTCCACCATTTGCAGGGAAGGAAATTTAGCAGTACTAATGCTATTTTAAATGTGCATAGGAATGGAGGGGTCACTTCAGCAGGTCCACCTGCTCGCCAGTGCAAATTGCCGGCTGCTCCTCCAAATAGCCCACCATGTGGCTGTAATTCAATCTCTCCAGCGTGTTCTGGAACAGGGGGCTCTCAGGGTCAGGCCGGTGTCCTGCCTATGCTGTGAGGATTCTGAGGAGTACAAAAGAGTTTTTTATTTAGGACTGGGAAATAAGTCATAAAAGAAGAGTGCTGAGAACCAGAACGTTAAACAAAATCACGTGAAGTGTTCTTGTGCGTCGCTTCACTTGGAGGTGCAGGTTTGACGTTAAGATGGTAGAAAATGATTAAATGTAAATCAATATTTTCGTTTTTCAAACTTTGTTGAAAATTGCTGGGGAGAGACTACGGTTAAAGTGCAAAAATGCCAGGGAGGGCAGAGTTCAAATGGTTAATGTATATTTCCTATTTGAGGCAAAGTTGGGCCTTAAACCTCCAATTTTCCTGGGTCAGGTGTGCATATGGTGAGGACTGTTCTGTGGGCTTCTTTGAGGCCTCACCCCTTTGCTATTTTGTGGAGCCAGAATGAACACTTTAAATCAAAGTATCCTTTTCTGTGAGTGTTTTGTGGCTGGTCAACTTAGACCTCAGTGTAAACGTTTGGAGTATACCATCTATTGGAATATATCCTGTAATGCATGTAGGAATAAAATGCATTGCATTTCTCATTCCAACAGATGGTGCATCACAAGCTTTAGTAGTAATAAAAGGCATTAATTACCACAAATGTTTGTGATGCGTCATCTGTTGGAATGACAAAAGGAAATAATATATTATTTTATTTGCCATGTGGTTAGAGATTCATTAAAACAGTGTAAATGTTTCTAATGTGCCATCTGTTGGAATGCCAAATGCAATTCATACAGTATATCTCTGTTATGTGCTATTTTATATAGTATTTATAAAAGCAGCGTTACTGTTTGTGATGCACCATCTGTTGGAATGACAAATGCCATGTGTTTTATTACTACAAATGTTTGTGATGTGCCATCTGTCTCAATGATAAATGTAATGCATATATGTCTGTTATAAGCCATTGGGCATGGGATTCATAAAAACAGTGTTAATGTTTCTGATGTGTCATTTGTTGGAATGAAAAATACAATGCCATTCAGTATGTCTCTGTTGAACGACATTTGATATGGTGCTCAGAAAAGTAGTGTTACTGTTTGTGATGTGCCATCTGTTGGAATGACAAACGCATTTTATTTTATATTACTGCAAGTGTTTGTGATGCACCTTCTGTTGGAATGATACATGCATTGCATGTTATATTACTACAAGTGTTTGTGATGCACCATATGTTAATGAAAAATGCATTGCATTTTATTACGAGAAATGTTTGTGATGCACCACCTGTTGGAAAAATAATTGCAATGTGTTTTATTACAACAAATGTTTGTGATGCATCATCTATTGGACTGATAAATGCAATGCATAAACCTCTGTGAAATGCCATTTGGGACTGGATTCATTAAAGCAGTGTTAATGTTTCTAATGTGTCATCTCTTAGAATGACAAATGCAATGCATACAGTATGTGTCTGTAATGTGCCATTTGATATGGGATTCATAAAAGCAGCGTTAATGTTTCTGATGCATCATCTGTTGGAATGAAAAATACAATGCATTCAGTATGTCTCTGTTGAACGACGTTTGATATGGTGCTCAGAAAAGTAGTGTTACTGTTTGTGATGTGCCATCTGTTGAAATGACAAAATGCCATGAATTTTATTACTACAAAAGTTTGTGATGCACCATCTGTTGGAATGACAAATTTAATGTATATAAAGCTGTTATATGCCATTAGGTTAGGGATGGGCAGATCTATACCACAGTATGCGGTGCTTGGATACTCAAACTGTACTCATTTAGTATCATTTCTTCCATTACAAATTATCGATTTCTATTGATTTCTGTAAGAAAGGTTCTTGCAGAGGCATAGAATGTACTAATGCACTTCCCACTCTCACATGTTTGACTTTGTGTTACTCATGGAGTCCCAAATGAGACAGATTGACTGCATTGTGAGGGAGCGTCAGTTACGGCACTACACCTATGTGACGCGTTTCCCCCGAGGGTGATCCACCTTGCAGGACCCTCATTGTTGAGGACCCAAATGGCTGGACCAGGCTAAGCGGACACCCAAGTAACACCTGGCTGCAGCAAATAGGTGGGCCTTTCTGGAGGGTGGGACTGTCTGCCTGGGGGATTTCCAACTAGGATCCCTACATTAGGTATGGGATTCATGAAAGCAGTGTAAAATGTTTCTAATGCGTCATCAGTTGGAATGACAAACACAAATAATACAGTATGTCTCTGTTATGTGCCATTTGACATGGGACTGGTAAAAGCAGTGTTACTGTTTGTGATGCACCATTTGTTGGAATGACAAATGCCATACATTTTATTACTAATAATAAACAATAATACATTTGTTTTACAGGCATATGGGAAATGTGCCAAATGTTTGTGATGCACCATCTTTTGGAATGACAGAGACATATTCCACCTTTATTAAGATGGAAAGTCAAACAGCTGATGTATTTCTTTTTGAATGCCAAATACAAAGCCCAGCTAATTAAGTGAGGTTAATTAAAGGGAAAATGACGGACTGAGTGTGAAACTGGTGGGAACAAAAATTTGCAGTCCACCGGGCTTGAGTGGGAGAAAGGCGGCTCTAAATCACTAGAAACAACCCCAGGCTCTCCGAGGACTGCTGTGAATGGCCGCTCTTCCTATCACTTCTCCTTGACGGTTACAGTTTCAGTTCCAAAGATGTCACTTGGCGGCTGTGAGCTCTCCCCGCGTTCTCCTCCATTATGACGGCTTTTCCCCTAAATATCAAATTACTTGATAAAAGCTGCTAGTTCCTCTACACTGCAGGACATCATGATGTGGTAAATCCCCATCATTCAGTCCCACCATTCTGTATGCTAATCAGCCGGCAGGGGAGAGCCCCACACTTGACCGACTCTTTAGAGGCATCTGACCGTGATTGGTGACGCCACCCTGTGTGTCCCCGTGTCTCTCCGATGGCTGAGATACACAAGCTACACCCATCAGCAACCCTGTGCCTCAGTAGACGGAAATCAAGAAATTCAAATGACGAACTTTAATGTTCTTTTTTCCCCTTCCTGACCTCAGACAACATGTTCTTGTTACAAACCACAGCTCTCAGTGAGGAAATGTAACACTCTGCGAAACCAAGATGAGAACATTTCTTTAATTACTCATTGGTTTCTCCGTATCGACCGCATGCTGAAATCCCTCAAACTCGATCAAGAGGCCATGGGTTATGGAAGCCTCCTGTTAACTCACTGTTCATTACTTTAAGTAGAGGGGATTCAGCAAGTATTCAGAGCCCCCTTCACAGTTTATCGCGTTGTATATTTAATTTCAAATGGAGAAATTTGCCATTTTTGCCAATCAGTCTACACTTACGAGTAGCAACAACTCGTCTTCAGAAAGGTTTGCAAAAACTTACTAGAAATCATCAATCTCTCCTTCATAGGCGTATTTAGACCCCTAATTCACTAATTTATGGAAGCCCCTTTGGCAGCAACTCCAGCTTCAGGCCTTTTGAGGCAAGTTCTCTACAAGCTTTGCACACCTGGGTTTGGGCAGCTGATCCCATTCTTCCTCTCAAAGCTCCATTAGATTGGCATCTTTAAAGTGCCATCTGAGGTCTCTCCACACGTATTCTGTGGGATTTAAGTCCGAACCACTCAAGGACACTAACAGACTTGTCCCAAAGCCACTCCAGGGTTTTACTTCCAGTGTGCTTTTGGTTCATTGTTGTGCTGAAAGTTGAGCCGTCTTCCCAGTCTGAGGTGGTGCACCTCCCTCTGGAGCAGACCTCACTGTGTTTGGCTGCATTCATCTGACCCGACTCCCTGTCCATGCTGCTGAGGAGCACCCCATTGTATAATGATGCCACCATCATGTGTCACCATAGGGATGGTCTGGTCTTCCCTAGACTGAGCCCTTGAAGTTCTCCACAAACAGTTCAGTTTTTATCTCATCAGACCATTGAATTGTTTACCTCACCATCTCAGAGACCTTCAAACTGTTGAATGCCTTTAACACAAGAGGGGCTTCCATCTGGCCACTCTGACTGATCGAGTGTTGCTGAGATGATCGTCCTTCCAAAAGGTTCTCCCACCTCAACCAAGGACTACTGAATCTCTGGTAGAGTGACAATTGGGTCACTCACTCCTTAAACTGGCAGATACTGAAGTGCGATTCATTACTCCAGAGGACAAGCTTTAACTACGCTAGACTACCTCAATGGTGGCACGACGGCTTACATTGTGAATTTCCTCTTGGGATTAATAAAGTATCTATCTATCTATCTATCTATCTATCTATCTATCTATCTATCTATCTATCTATCTATCTATCTATCTATCTATCTACATCACTTCAGCTGACACTTGGCATTACACGCTGTGAACTGAAAAGTTGTGTGCAGGTGCTCAGCCATGGAAACTCATTTCATGAAGCTCCTGCTGCACTGTTACTGGGCTGATGTTGCTTCCAGAGGCAGTTTGGAAATCTGCTGTGAGTGACGATCCAGAGGGGAGGCCATCTTTTGCAAACGTCAGCAATGGGCAGCCCTGCTCTGCTAGTATGTGTGGTCTACCACTTGGTGACGGCTGAGCTGTTGACGGTCCTCAGTACTTCCGCTTCACAATAGTAGCACTTAACAGGTGACCGAGGAAGCAGAAATATCACATACTGACTCGTGGCAAAGGTGGCATTCTAGGACAGTGCCACGTTTAAACTCTTTGAGCTCTTCAGTGCAACCCATTCTATTGCCAATGGAGAACGCAGGGCAATGTGTTTGATTTGAAGCACCTGTCTGTCTATTATATAGTGCCTTTCACTCTCTCTATTCATCTGTTATATAGTCCCTTTCTCATCTGTCTGTTACATAGTCTGATAGATATCGGTCCATCTATCTACTTCACTAAAATGCTAATTCTTACCAATCCATCTAAATAGAAATCTATCTGTCAGGTACACTATATAGTGCCTTTCACATCTGTCTGTCTATCTATCTATTATATAGTGCCTTTCATATCTATCTATCTATCTATCTATCTATCTATCTATCTATCTATTATATAGTGCCTTTCACTCTATCTTTCTATTTATCTATCTATTTATTAATTACATAGTGCCTTTCACTCTATGAATCTATTATATACTACCCTTCATGTCTATCTATTATATAGTGCCTTTCACTCTATCTATTTCTTATATAGTGCCTTTCATGCCTGTCCCTTTCTTTATGTCTGCCCTCATTAAATGACATTGTGATGTGTTAAATCAGATATTATTTTCATAATAACGTCACTTATTTGGCTCTCTATCACGTAATTACAGGGTATCGTTTTGTAATAAGAAGATTTCTCTTTTATAACATTGACATTTTGATCTTATCTTTATAAGGTACTTATTTCATAATAATCTGTCACAAAGCACCACAATATTTCTTACCTAATGTTACTTTATATCTAAGGTTGTTAAGTGTGACATGTTTGTCCTAATCATGAATGACTGTTGCTGACGTAGACAGTAGTTTAATAATAATAATAATAATAATAATAATAATAATAATAATAATAATAATAATAATAATAATAATAATGTGATATATTTGTTATATGTTTATGGGGCATTTCCTTTATTTTTTTTCATCATTAATTATTGTTACATTATTGCAAGGGCTTTTTTATTAATAAAAATATTTGTTCCCAATAATGAAAAATATGTATCTTATTACAGTCATTAAATATATTGGTTTGGTAATAATGAGGTATTTACATATAAAAATACAAATAAAAAGCAGACTTTCTTTTTCACTGTGAGGTACTCATCTCCTAATTATAAACTACTCATTTCAAGTTGTTTTTCCTGAAATGAGGTCCCTTGTCTCCTCTCTTCATTGTCCTCTCTCATTCCTAAATCTTATTTTTTGGTATTGGACATTCAGTAACCTTCTAAAGAGGCGCAAGTTTTGATTCTGAACAGCCGGGCAGCTGCCTTACTTGGCTGCGTTGGCCAAACTTTGGATTAAAAGTGGCAGGTGGATGCCCAGAGTGCCCACCACCCTGCTGTAAATCCAAGCGAGAGCAGATTGAGAGGTGCGAGCGGGCAGACAGGCAGGCAGGCGCAGCTCTGACTCTCCTCATTAGCTACATTTTCAGAATTGCACTTGCAGCAGAATTTGTCTTCATGTCATGATTAAAACATAAAAAGATTTAATCAAGCGAAAGCTGCTTAAATATGCAGCGAGGACCATTCAGGACCGCAGTGCTTAATCAGCAGAGAATTAATTAGAAGTGGACTGACGGGGTGCTTCATGCCAGGCATAACAAGGAGCACCAAGTTAATGAGGAGACATAGAATCGGCACAATTTGCATGGCAGGAGATGAAGGAGGTGCATCTTAACTGGAGAACGGGCTGTGCCAAGGTGCCCCTAAGGCCTTGGCGCTGTAGTGCTGAATGGCTTTATTCTCTAATTGATTTGGCTATCGAGGACTTGTTATAAGCTTTCATTTGTGTGCTTGACTATAATATCATTAATTGCCTTTTTGCTAATCCCCAATATAAAAGGCACTATATCAAACAAAAGGAACAAAGACAATGCTTTTTATTTACAGCCAGTTGAATTCATTACTTAGGTACCTTCCATGATAATCCTCTCACTACTGAGTGCAAATAAAGAACGAGCTGACTGGGGTCCGTGGCAGAATTACACGAAATCTGAGATAAAACTCAATGCGATTACCTTTATGAAGTCTTACACTTAAGATACTGACCAGTCGAAAGTGTGCCAGGCTGGAGATTGATATATGTGAAAGAATCAACGTGTCCAAGGGATACTGCACCTGGCTTATTAAGACCATCCCAGTGTTATACGGGGGGCAAAACAAGAACTGAGCCTGGAGTGGTCACCAGTCTCCAAAACACTAACGATGACTTATACAGTCAAACGGAGCAATGTGTACTTTATTGATTGATGGGCACCAAATCCATCTATCTACTATCTATATAGCGCCTTTTTGTTACAATTTATATATATATATTGTGGAATATGGCCGGCCATTCATCCCGGCCAATACCCCCAGGCCGCCAGGTGGAGCCCTCCCTGTAGCATGAAGGTGCCCCGAATGCCAGAAAGGAATTATGGACATTGGAGTTTTCCTTTACAGCCCTGCTGGATACCAAGGGGGCTGCTAGAAGGCACTGCAGGGAGGAGAAGTGACTGTTTGCCCTACGCCCCGGAAGTACGTCCGAGTCACATGGACAAGAGGAACAACGTACTTCCAGAATGAAGAAGAGGATTTTTTTTCTGACCTGGAAGTGATAGGAGATCGCATGGACTGAGGGATTGGAAACACTTCCAGGTCAGGGAATATTAAAGGACTATGGGAAATCCCAGATGGGGAGCCGAGCTGGGTGGAAGGGTCGCAACGCGTCTGGGAGTAGGAGGATTGTGGTTTATTGAGAATTATTGTATTGTTTATGAATATTGTGGAGAGGAGGGTGCTTTGTGCACTGTGCAGTTCAAATAAAGTCAATTATTGGACTTTTATCTGGTGTCTGGCATATTGTCTGAGGGTTCAAGGGAGCGATAGTGCCGCATTTTTAGTGGCGCAGTATTTAGTTGTATGAAATTAAATCAAATGTGAAAAACTGGCTGCGCACAAATGTGTGTCCCCTTGTCATTGTGCTGATTTGAATGCCTGTCACTGCTCAATGCTGATTACTTAGTTGGATGAGCTCGTGAAGCCTTGAACTTCATAGACAGGAGTGTCCAATCATGAGTGGTCAAAGGTATTTAAGGTGGTCAATCGCAAGTTGTGCTTCCTTCCCTTTGACTCTCCTCTGAAGAGTGACAGACAGCATGGGATCCTCAAAGCAACTCTCAGAAGATCTGAAAACAAAGATTGTTCAGACTCCTGGTTTAGAGGAAGGCTACAAACAGCCATCTCAGAGGTTTAAACTGTCAATTTCAACTGTAAGGAACGGAATCAGGAAATGGAAGGCCACGGGCACAGTTGATGTTAAACCCAGCAGGTCTGGCAGGCCAAGAAAAATACAAGAGCGGCATATGAAGAGGCAGGATTGTGAGAATGGATACAGACAACCACAGATCACCTCAAAAGACCTGCAAGAACATCTCACTGCAGATGGTGTATCTGTACATCGTTCTACAATTCAGTGCAATTTGCACAAAGAACATCTGTATGGCAGGGTGATGAGAAAGAAGCCCTTTCTGCACTCATGTCACAAACAGAGTCACTTGTTGTATGCAAATGCTCATTTAGACAAGCCAGATTCATTTTGGAACAAAGTGCTTTGGTCTGATGACACAAAAATTGAGTTATTTGGTCAGGACAAAAAGTGCTTTGCATGGCAGAGAAATTCGCATTCCAAGAAAAACACCTGCTACCTCCTGTTAAATTTGGTGGAGATTCCATCAGGCTGTGGGGCTGTGTGGCCAGTTCAGGGACTGGGGTCCTTGTTAAAGTCGAGGGTCAGATGAATTCAACCCAATATCAACAAATTCTTCAGGATAATGTTCAAGCATCAGTCACAAAGTTGAAGTTACGCAGGGGTTGGATACTCCAACAAGACAACGAGCCAAAACACAGTTCAAAATCTGCAAAGACATTCATGCAGAGGGAGAAGTCCAATGTTCTGGAATGGCCGTCACAGTCCCATGACTTGAATATCATCGAAAATCTATGGGATGATTTGAAGCAGGCTGTCCATCAAATTGAACTGAACTGGAGAGATTTTGTATGAAGAATGGACAGAAATACCTCCATCCAGAATCCAGACACTCATCACAGGCTATAGGAGGCGTCTTGAGGCTCAAAGGAGCAAAAGGAGGCTCAGCTAAGTATTGATGTCATATCTCTGTTGGGGTGCCCACATTTATGCACCTGTCTAATTTTATTATAATGCATATTGCATATTTTCTGTTAATCCAATAAACCTAATGTCACTGCTGAAATACCACTGTTTCCATAAGGCATGTCAGATATTAAAAGGAAGTTGCTACTGTGAAAGCTCAGCTAATGAGAAACAAAAATCCAAAGATTTAAGAGGGGTTCCAAACTTTTTCATATGACTGTATCTATCTATTTTATGGTGTCTTTCATTTCAATCTATCTTATAGTGCCTTTCATATCTATTTATTATACAGTGCCTTATGCATCTATTTATCTATTCATTATAGTATATGACGCCTTTCATATCTATCTATCTAGTTATCTGTTAGTGTCTTTCAATTCTATCGTCATCTCACAGGGTTTGATAAAGTAAACAATACCACTACAGGATAAGAGGGGCTCTGTCACAAACCATTTCATCTTTTCATCCACAGCTCTGAAGCTGTGCTCTGATCACAAACCTCACAAGCCGCACTCCTTCTGGGACTGAACACGTATAACCGTCATAGTCTTTTGACATGAATGCAGGAGAGAAAGAGTGTAGTGTAGTGGGACTGCTACATTGGTATGCATTGGTCAAGATGAGTTTTCAATTACTGTATATATGCTCATGTATAAGTCGGGTCTTGACACCCGAAAAATCGATCATCAAATCAGACCCCAATTTATATGCCCATTCAAAAATGTGACACTTATTATTTGCAGTTTTTTTGACATCTTCTTGCCTCCTCCGATCTCACATCAGTTTCTCAGACTCATTGAATTTTGTTGCAGCAGTGCACTTACCAATTTCTTTTGCCACTTCAACGATGTTCAATTTAAAACCAGCTTCATATTTTCTTCTGATCGAACGCTCCATCGTAGATGAGGGGATGTTCTTATGATAACGGTGTATGAGGGTGTGAGATACAAAAAACACTAAACAGTGCAAACGTTGCTTCGGAATAGTTTGCGTATTACCGTGTGGTCATGTAGGCACAAAAGAGACAGAGAGGTTAGAAGCACACGCTGATAGAGAGCATTGCTGCACCCACATAGAACAAAAGGCAGTGTACTCCGTGGTTACTCCCTCAGGTGGGCGTTAGCATATTATAACCTCTTGGACCAATGGTGTGAGTTTTTTGCATTCGACTTATACGACCAACATTATAAAATACCAGAAATTATACTGTCAAATCAAGTCGCCACTTATCCACGGGAGAACTTATCTGCGAGTATATATGGTATTTACATTTCTATTCTTACTATTTTATTATATTTCTATATTATAAAAGGAAATCCTGAGATGAGACTTTCTCGGAGATAATTTCACATCCCGCAAGATGAGATTTTGACAAGTCCCGCCCTCCTCTCAAACATTTACAACCACGCTAACGGTCCACTCACTTCTCATTGGTGTGAATGCTATTGTCAGACCCTGTTCCTGCGCTCTCAGCTCCAAGCAGGGTCGGAAATAAAAGACAAAGAGTAGAAGACAAAGAAGAATGTCGTAAAGAGGCTCATAAACGTTGGTGCATTACATATACAGAGCAGGTTAGATATTATGAAAGTATTGCAATTTGAAAGTCTCAAAAAACTGAAAGATTGCATTAGCGCTAACAAACGGAAATTATTACTCAGTGAAATAACAGAACAGCGAAAAGAGGTCGAATATATGGACATAGGTGACATGACAGGGGTAACTGTTGACTGTAACCTGAATTTTAAATCGCATATTCATCAGATCACTAGGACAGCATTTTTTCACTTAAGAAACATAGCAAAAGTTAGACCTCTTATATCATTGAAAGATGCTGAGAAATTAGTTTACGCGTTTGTTTTCAGTCGACTAGATTACTGTAACGCACTCCTCTCAGGACTACCCAAAAAAGACATAAATCGTTTGCAACGAGTGCAGAATGCAGCTGCTAGAATCCTAACTAGGAAAAGAAAATCCGAGCACATCTCTCCAGTTTTGATGTCACTACACTGGTTACCTGTGTCTTTCAGAATTGACTTTAAAATTCTGCTTATGGTTTATAAAGCCTTAAATAATCTGCTCCATCTTATATATCGGAATGTCTGACACGTTATATTCCAAATCGTAACCTTAGATCCTCAAATGAGTGTCTCCTTAGAATTCCAAAAGCTAAACTTAAAAGAAGTGGTGAGGCGGCCCTCTGATGTTATGCACCTCAAATCTGGAATAGCCTGCCAACAGGAATTTGCCAGGCTGATACAGTAGAGCACTTTAAAACACTGCTGAAAACACATTACTTTAACATGGCCTTCTCATAACTTCACTCTAATTTAATCCTGATACTCTGTATGTTCAATTTATCATAATAACTATTCACGGTGGCTCTAAAATCCGTACTGACCCCTACTCTCTCTTCTGTTTCTGTTTCCAGTTTCTTTGTGGTGTTGGCCTGCGCCACCTCCACCTACTCAAAGCTTCATGATGCTCCAACAATGATGGATGGATTAAAAGGCAGAAGTCTACGTGACCATCATCATTATCAAGTCTTTCCGTGAGAACCCTAAATCCAAAGAGGACTGTTTCATTTATGTTAGCTAGAATGCCCAGAGGGGACTGGGTGGTCTCTTGGTCTGGAATCCCTACAGATTTTATTTTTTTCTCTCCAGCCGTCTGGAGTTTTTTTCTGTCCACCCTGGCCATATTCTATGTTAATTAATGTTGACTTATTTTATTTTCTTACTGTGTCTTTTATTTTTCTATTCTTCATTATGTAAAGCACTTTGAGCTACATTTTTTGTATGAAAATGTGATATATAAACAAATGTTGTTGTTGTTGTTGACAGAAGTATTTACATATTGTTTGGCTTTAAAGTTTAAGACGGAGACTTGTAGATTGTTTAATTTGTGTTGCCATCAGGGAAAAGTAGCGTTTCATATCAATGAAGAGGCATATCCACGAGAATTAAAAGATATGTTGTTTGGTGAAAGTGAAATCCACATACGTGAGGATATATACGGTATATATATATATATATATATATATATATATACAGTATACACACACACACACACACACACACACACATATATATATATACGTATATCTTGTCACACATGTGCGCATGGGAGGCAGCTAAAGGGCCTGCATAATGGTAGTTCCACGCCAGACCAGGGGGTGGCGAGGTGCACGGACTTTCTCTCTCGATCATCTGCAGAACATCTACGAGAAATGCCACACGGTCCTGGCACCAACTATGACATCACTTCTGGTCTCGGCTGCCATCTTTACATCTTTCAATCAGTTTTGTTTTGGACTTTGTACCAAGCACTACTCATCAAAAAGATTTGCAGCCAGGGCATATTACATGGGTGGCTGCTCCAAACCTTTGATGTCACCTGTGTATTCTTGTCACAATATATACTGTATACATGGGTGGGCAAAAGTAGGTTTACAATTTACAGTTGTTTGTATGGAAAAAAAACATGCAAGTTATGATTATTACAATAGAGTTCTTAACTCAATAGTTTTACTAACTTTATTAACTCAAAAGAATGTGGCAATGGCACTGTACACTTGTAACAATCTTGTAAGTGTTCAAATTTCCGGCCTCGCTTTCTCATAACAGTAAACCTATTTTTGCCCACCTCTGTATACATAAATATATGTATATAAATATATAAATAAAAAGTGACAGACAAAGTCCAAAGAAAAGCTGGGGTGCCAACCTGGCCACCTTGTTTAATAAAAAAACAACAAAGTCTGGCTCTTGGTAGCAAAGTAAGCGATGGTGTGGGCAGAGACAATAATGCACACGAATTATAGCCTCTGATGGCTGTCAGCTAAGGCTCTGTCTGTGGAACTACACTGTCCTGCAGTAGGTTTGGGTCAAGACTGAGATTCCTTTCAGGAACAGTAACCTTTATATGGTTCAGAAAGGAAGGGGAGGGGCATCTTGGAGAGATGAGGGCGGGGTTACTTTCCCACAAAGGGCATCTTCTCAGAACTGTGGAAGGAAGAGACAAGACTATTAGTGACAGCAACCCCTCTGATCACGGAGTACCACATACCTGATCAGAGCTGATAAGGTGATCTACAGTCTTGTGTGTGTGACTATATATTTTATATATATATATATAACTATATCTATACTAATAAAAGGCAAAGCCCTCACTCACTCACTCACTCACTCACTGACTCACTCACTCACTGACTCATCACTAATTCTCCAACTTCCCGTGTGGGTGGAAGGCTGAAATTTGGCAGGTTCATTCCTTACAGCTTCCTTACAAAAGTTGGGCAGGTTTTATATCGAAATTCTACGCGTAATGGTCATAACTGGAAGCAGTTTTCTCCATTTACTGTAATGGAGATGAGCTTCAATGCCGTGGGGGCGGAGTTTCGTGTGACATCATCACGCCTCCCACATAATCACGCAGTACATAGAAAACCAGGAAGACCTCAAAAAAGCGCTCAAGAAAACATGCATTATATAATTGAGAAGGCAGCGAAAAAATAAGAAGCGGCGAGTGACATATACAACCATATTCATGAGTTCTGCTACTTGAAACAAAGCACGATGTAAACCTACACTTTAAATTAAGTTCATAGACAGGCTGCCGCTGGCGTTTGTAATTTAGTGCCTGCCCATATAAGGCCGTCCGTCAGCGGCAATCCAATAGCAAACTGCCACGGTAAATATTCACGGGTGAAGGACTGTGCTTATGGAGAGGAAGATGAGATGGTCAGGGTGGTGTTTGACACAAACTCAGCGAAACTGTGAGAGAAAGTTTTAAGTGCCAGGACTAAGGTAACATTAAATAAAGCTATGGACATAGCACGAGATGGCACCAGCACAGCTGGGAACCTTCGATGCAAGTACACCGAGTGGCTCATGTGAACTGACGCAGTGCACAGATAAAAGCAACAGTTCCAAAGAGCGCTGAACAAAAACCGAATTACACAATTGAAAAGGCAGCAAAAAATATTTAAGCGTCTGATAAGCATATTCATAAACGCAGCTACTGTGGAAACAAAGCACACGGTGGAAAAAGTCAATGTCCCGCTAAAGGAAGACAGTGTAAAAAAAACCCGTGCATGCAGTGTGTCAGGTCTCAGATAAAGAAGAAGACGAGCTGTTTATTGATGCAGTAAGAAACGAATCGATGAATGAAACCTGTCATCTTTACAACGATTGACAAACACGGAATGTAACTTGAACACAACACATCCTACAAATACGAACCTGATTGAAAGAAATAATGATAATCAAATCCTTGATGACAGCAACACTCAGTAACACTCACAAAACAAATACTGTATATTGACAGTCATGTTACGTTATTTTTAAAATGTTCCCTTTTCTTTTTCTACCTTTTTTAACACACTACTTCTCCGCTGCGATACGCGGGTATATATATATGTATGTATATATATATCCCGCTCTACATACTCGAATAATGGATACTTTATTCGTCATCAATGATTGTTTTGGTAAAGCCATAATCAGTGTATTCATTAGATGAGCGGTAAAAAGTAAGAGCGAGGGAGGATGACTCATTGAGGCATGCAGGCTGTAGTCTTGGCGTCAACTCTATCTGAATTGCGCGATCACATTTGAAAAAATATATCTTTTCAAGTTCTATTTAGTCCATATGTGTCAAACTCAAGGGCAGGGCCACATCCGCCCGTGTAATTATATCCAGCCCGAGATCATTTTATATACTGTATTATTGTTATTAAAGCCCGGGTATATGAAGCGCTGGTAACACAATAAACTACAGATCCCATAATGCAGCGCTTCAGCTGCCTTGCCGAACACTTACCGCTTACTAGAGTTATTGCGCACTGAGTTTGCACGGCGCTTTGGTGACTTTGAAGAACAAAAAAAGTCCGTCTACATGTGGCTCGAACCTTGTGCATGTTTGGTAGCACATATCTGTGTGAGAAGCTCTTCTCAGTGATAAAAACTAACAAAACAGCACACAGGAGTCGCCTCACTGATGAGCACCTGCAATCCATCCTCAGAATCTCCACAACACAGAACCTCACACCAAACAGAAACGAACTTGTGGCCAAAAAAAGATGCCAGGCGTCCAGGTCTAAAATGACATATGAGCAAAGACAACTGAATGATTTGATTTGTTATTGCACGTAAGAGCGGGAGTCAACCGTTTTAACAAACAGCGTATTGCACTGATACGAAATCGCTGTGTGTGTATATATGTAGATATGTATGTATATGTATATGTGTGTATATATGTGTGTGTATATATGTAGATATAAATGTATGTATATATGTGTATATGTATAGATATGTATATATATATGTTTATGTGTGTGTGTGTAAATATATATATATATGACAACAACACTCATCACTCACAACAGTGACAAAACAATTACATTGACAATCAGGTTACGTTATTTTCAAAATGTTTCCTTTTCTTTTCATTGCTTCTTTAACACACTACTTCTCCGCTGCGAAGCGCGGGTATTTTGCTAGTCTATATATATTGTGGACTGGGACCCTAACAGACGGACAACATAGTTCCACCACACACTATTTATTTACAGTAATATGTACAAATTCGTGCTCACAAACCCCAGTGCCTCTTGCACCAATTCCCCAAAGTCCAGGCCACACTCTCAGTCACTGTGCCTCTCTCTCGACCGCCTCCCGTCCTCTCTCCAGCTCTGTCCTCTTCCACCCAACATCCACTATCGACTGAAGGGAGGCGGCCCCTTATATGGGAACCCGGATGGGCTCCAGCTGCTTCCTGGCACTCCCTCTTGGACACACCCCAGTGTGGCGGAAGTGCCGGCTGTGCACCCGGAAGCCGTCCGGGTGTCTCCTGTCTTCTTCTCCCCAGCACTTCCTGGTGTGGCGGAAGTGCTGGGCTCCAGGATTCCTCAGGCACCGGGCGCCGCCTGGCGGTGGCCACGGGTACCTACAGGGCTGGGCTTCCAAGCCCTCTACCCGTGGACCCCAATACAACCAGGGCGATCGCCCCCTTGCGGTCTGGAGGAGGCACAAGCCCTCCTCTGGTCCTCCTGGGCGTCCTGGCCGGGCACCACAATATATATATATATATATATATATATATATATATATATATATATATATATATATATATATATATATATATATATATATATATATATATAAGTGCTCAATCTTATGAAACCAGCAGGACCACGGCAGCTGAACAATGCAGACAAGTCAGAAAAGACAGCATTAGACTGTCGTCTGCTGCAACCATTTCCTGTCCGCATTGCCAGAGACTATTCCGAGCACGTATCGGACTAGTAAGCCATCTACGCACCCACCCACCCTATCTTTAACCAGATGACTAGATGGTCCTTGTCAATTCAACGGACGAATGAACAAATGAACGATATATATATATATATAATACACAAAATACAGTGGATTCAGAAACTTATTCAGTCACTTCCCATCCAAATTAATGAAGCCTGAGAGGATCTTCCAGGAAGAATGGGAAAAGCAGCCCAAATTCAGGTGTGCAAAGCACATAAAGGCAAAAGCTGGAATGGTTGCCAAAGGGGTTTCTACAAAGTACTGAATTAAGGATTTCAATACTTCTAGGAAGGACATATTTCAGTTGTTGATTTTTAATGCATTTGCAAAGCTTTTTGTAAACATGTCTTCACTTTGTCATTATGGGTAAAAAAGTTGCAAATGTATCCATCCCCCTTAATAAAAGGATAAGTATCTGTGTATTTGTGTGTCCAGCTGATTGGAGTCTCCATCATTCTAACAGATGGTGCATCACATACATTAACACTGCTTTTATGAATCCCATGCCTAATGGATTATAAAAGAGGACTGATGGGAAAAAAATAGCAAAGGCATCTATTTAAAATGAAAGGCACACACAAAAACTTTACATATTTCATCAACTATTGGTGTAATGCTTACGCCTCAGTGTAGGAGTGTCCTTTGATTTATGAAGGTTACCGGTTCAAATCCAATTACCCTACTCTGCTGGGCCCTTCACTTGAAAATTGCCCCAGAGGGCTATGTACAATGACTGACCCTGTGTTGTGACCCCCACCAAGGTCATGTGAAGAGACAATTTCCACCTTGGTAATTAATAAAGTATATCAGAAATTGAAATAAATTCAACAAAATGGAGTCAAAGTCCGCCATACCTATGAAGTCAGCTGTAACTCATTCAGCTGAGGATGTCGATCTCAACACGTCGTTTCCATTAAGAGAACATTCAAAGGCTGTACATTCAGTGGTCAGGCGGGAGATCTGAGTCTAGAAAGCAGCCCCCTTTTCTCCATTTTTTTAATTATTTGAGTGTAAAGTCATAATGGCTTTAGTAGGAGAGAGTTTAGAAAATGGATAGATGATTTATATTTTCATTTCTTTCCATCCCCCAGCTGTATTTTGTGTGTTCTTCTAGTTGATATCATAATTTAATGAGCTGGGCTCCTGCTTTGTTCCCTTCTTTCTCTGTGTTATTCCTGTTTATTTTATTATTGTTCAGTTGCTAGACATGCTGCCATTTGGGAGAGGGTTGCTATGCTACTGCTGATCTCTAGGGGGCACGTGTTACCCTGATGTGCGGCTGCACTTAGTGCCCAAGTAAAGATGTCAGTTGCTTTAGAGGAACACAATTCATTTGGTTCTAATATTAAGTGCCACTTGGCCATTTGACTAAAGATATGTGGGTAACGGTGCCCGTCTGACTCTCACCATCCTCTGTCTCCACTCTTTGACAGGCACTGACCACAAGGATTTATCAGGGGAGCAAAAAAGCTTTACAGTTAATGGAGTTGTTGGTACAATTTTTCATTTTTAAGGATTTTACATTTTGGTGACTGGTCACCCCTCAGAGGGGTGTGAAGGATTGGCTCAGCCACAGAGCCACAGCGAAATGCCAGCAGGATGCGATTTTTTTGCTTTGTGCACCTTGTGGCACAACACCCCTAGTGCACTAAATAATAAATAGATAGGAAAGGCACTATATAAAAGAAAGAGAAAGTTTGAAGGGCACTATATAATAGACACATAGATTTATAGATGGATTGGTAGGAATTATATAATAGACAAGTAGGTAGATGGACAGAGAGGAGATTATGTAATGGATAAATAAAAAGGCACTATATAATAGACAGAAATTAAGGACTGTATATTTAATAGATATACAGAAAAAACGCTACAGTATATACTGTAGTATATAGATTTGGAAGATGTTATATAACTAACTAGTAAAATACCCGCGCTTCGCAGCGGAGAAGTAGTGTGTTAAAGAAGTTATGAAAAAGAAAAGGAAACATTTTAAAAATAACATAACCTGATTGTCAATATAATTGTTTTGTCACTGTTATGACTGTTGCTGTCATCAAGGATTTAACTATCATTATTTCTTTCAATCAGGTTCGTATTTGTAGAATGTGTTGTGTTCAAGTTACATTCCGTGTTTGTCAACCATTGTAAAGATAACAGATTTCATTCATTGAAGTGTTCACTACGCTACTCGTGAATGTAAGATGTTTAACAGGCATTCCTGGTATTAATTTGTGCTAAACGTACCATGGTGTGACGTAAGGGGAACTGACTGTAAAAAGGCAAGGAGGCGCGTATTTTGACCAAAAAGGGAGAAGACAGCGAAGCAGCGGAAAAGTGAGAAGGAAAATTGTTTAAATAAAGAGCTAGAAAGGTGAATGGAAAGAAGCAACCAGCGGTAAAGGAAGGAAGATTTCATAATAAGGACGGTTCGGTGCACGTAGAAGGTGTAACAATAAGGCTTGTTCAGCGTCAGAGGGTTTCCGCAGTAGCTGCACTTATGAATATGCTAAGCACAGTCCTTCACCTGCGAATATTTACCTAATATGGGCAGGCACTCAATTACGTGAGAGGCGTGATGATGATGAGGGACGCAACTCCGCCTCACACGGCGACCGAGCTGCAGGCTATGGCCGTATATATGGACGAAAGCAGGTTCCAGTTATGATCATTACGCGTAGAATTTCGAAATGAAACCTGCCTAACTTTTGTAAGTAAGCTGTAAGGAATAAGCCTGCCAAATTTCAGCCTTCCACTTACACGGGAAGTTGGAGAATTAGTGATGAGTCAGTGAGTGAGTCAGTCAGTCAGTGAGGGCTTTGCCTTTTATTAGTATAGATAGATAGATAGATAGATAGATAGATAGATAGATAGATAGATAATGTGAAAGCTAGGGGGCACCCCAAACCCCATACACAATACACAAAACAAGTCCCAGGTTCAATACCGAGTATAACACACTGCAGTATAACAATTCCGCACGGTGTGTCTCTACTCTATTCTACTCTTCTTCTCTCTCTTTTCCGCACTGCTAATCCTCTGAGGTGATTGTTGCCCTCTCTGCTCTCGGCTCCGACTCACCTGACCAGGCATGTGGTCTCTTCTATTGAGGACTCAGGAGTACTTCTGGTGCCAGGGCTTCACCCATTGGAAGCACTTCTGGGTCATACAGAAGCCCCATGAGACTCCCTGCAGCACCCTCTTAGCGGAACCCACAGACTATAATTCCCAGCATTCCCTGCAGTTGTCTGAATGGGCACCGAGACCCAGGAATGCTGCCACCTGGTGCATGTGGTTGGGGGGTCAGGGAGACATAAGCTGGCATATATTCTCCCTTGTTCTTCAGTGTTATGGGAGTCCTGGTCAGGTAAGGATTCCAAAAAAAATTCCAGCGTACCATCACTCAAAAAAGATAGATTATATTGACAGAATAATAGATGTACATATAGGTACTCCGTAACAGATAGGATTTAAAGGCACATATGCTACAACTGTATATGACTAGAGAGCTAAGAAAGTCACTAAATGACACAGTGTGTAATACAGAAACAGACAAATTGCAAAGGTGCTATATGCAGTAATACTGTAGGTAGACAGAGAGAACCAGAACATTCCACATTGCCCTTATCTTCTTATACTCTATGATTTGTATCTATAAAGGTTCTACACTTCTGTGAAAGGCGCTATATGCCTGACGTCAGCTCAGTTCCGGGGGAGCCTTCCCTGTCTGAGGTGTTTTAGCACAGGTGACTCTGGCTGGAGTGACATTTTTTCGTGTTGTTTTTACTTTTTGACTCAACATCAGATGTTAAGCTCTCCTCGATAAGTTGGCCTGAAGCACAGAGAGGACTGGACCGGCCGTCTTTGAAGTAAAACAAAGCCATTACTGCTTGGGCTTCTGCCAAAAAAAATGGAATGGTGCCAGCTGAGCAAAGTGGATGAACTCAAACTAAGAGACGCATGCATCTCATTCCTAAATGTCACTTCTAATAAAGCTACCTTGACAAATGGCACTTCAGTGCTTTGATACCGGAGGCTGATATACGTGAACAGGCTGAACATGTTGAACTGCTGCCAGGTGCAGAGCCCCTCAAATCATTCTTAAAACATTTTGCTTTTCAAGTAATTGGATTAACAAATGGCGGCCAAAGCATCCTGATGGAATACCACACAATGTCCATTAGAAAGAGGGGCCATCCGCACACGTCTGCTTTCAGAGTCTCGGCACGCTTCGGCCTGCGTATGAGAAGGGAGTGCAGGCTTTTGGCCTCTGGTTCTGACTAATGGCCTTGGTGAACTATGAATTATGGAATGGTTGATGGGGCAGAATCAACTTAAGAGATGTTTCAAAAAGGACACATTAGTGACATCACCAGCAAAAATGGGCAGGTGTCAAATCAAGAAAGGGCAACCGCAACCTGAGAGAGAGAGAGGAGTGTGTGGGTCTGTCAGGAACAGCGAAAGGTGGGGAAGTTACTAGAAACTCCAGGGTGGTGACGGCTTTGTGTCACTACTGCCCAGCATCGCCCTGTTGAAGAGTGACAGAGGGCTGACTTGTCAATAAAGACCATAGGATTAGTGAAGTGACCTTGGTGACATTTCAGTGGGCAGTCAAACTGATCAATACGCCGTCTCTATTATATAGTGCCATATAGTGCCTTTCCTATCTATCTAATATAGCACTTTTCATATCTATCTATCTCTCAATCATATAGTACCTTTCATATCTAATTATATAGTGCCTTCCTTATCTATCTACAGTGGTGTGAAAAACTATTTGCCCCCTTCCTGATTTCTTATTCTTTTGCATGTTTGTCACACAAAATGTTTCTGATCATCAAACACATTTAACCATTAGTCAAATATAACACAAGTAAACACAAAATGCAGTTTTTAAATGATGGTTTTTATTATTTAGGGAGAAAAAAAATCTAAACCTACATGGCCCTGTGTGAAAAAGTAATTGTCCCCTTGTTCAAAAATAACCTAACTGTGGTGTATCTGTGGAGTTCAATTTCCTTAGAGGCCTGATTACTGCCACACCTGTTTCAATCAAGAAATCACTTCAATAGGAGCTGCCTGACACAGAGAAGTAGACCAAAAGCACCTCAAAAGCTAGACATCATGCCAAGATCCAAAGAAATTCAGGAACAAATGAGAACAGAATTGAGATCTATCAGTCTGGTAAAGGTTATAAAGCCATTTCTAAAGCTTTGGGACTCCAGTGAACCACAGTGAGAGCCATTATCCACAAATGGCAAAAACATGGAACAGTGGTGAACCTTCCCAGGAGTGGCCGGCCGACCAAAATTACCCCAAGAGCGCAGAGACGACTCATCCGAGAGGTCACAACAGACCCCAGGACAACGTCTAAAGAACTGCAGGCCTCACTTGCCTCAATTAAGGTCAGTGTTCACGACTCCACCATAAGAAAGAGACTGGGCAAAAACGGCCTGCATAGCAGATTTCCAAGACGCAAACCACTGTTAAGCAAAAAGAACATTAGGGCTCGTCTCAATTTTGCTAAGAAACATCTCAATGATTGCCAAGACTTTTGGGAAAATACCTTGTGGACTGATGAGACAAAAGTTGAACTTTTTGGAAGGCAAATGTCCCGTTACATCTTGCGTAAAAGGAACACAGCATTTCAGAAAAAGAACATCATACCAACAGTAAAATATGGTGGTGGTAGTGTGATGGTCTGGGGTTGTTTTGCTGCTTCAGGACATGGAAGGCTTGCTGTGATAGATGGAACCATGAATTCTACTGTCTACCAAAAAATCCTGAAGGAGAATGTCAGGCCAACTGTTCGTCAACTCAAGCTGAAGAGATCTTGGGTGCTGCAACAGGACAATGACCCAAAACACACCAGCAAATCCACCTCTGAATGGCTGAAGAAAAACAAAATGAAGACTTTGGAGTGGCCTAGTCAAAGTCCTGACCTGAATCCAATTGAGATGCTATGGCATGACCTTAAAAAGGCGGTTCATGCTAGAAAACCCTCAAATAAAGCTGAATTACAACAATTCTGCAAAGATGAGTGGGCCAAAATTCCTCCAGAGCGCTGTAAAAGACTCATTGCAAGTTATCGCAAACGCTTGATTGCAGTTATTGCTGCTAAGGGTGGCCCAACCAGTTATTAGGTTCAGGGGGCAATTACTTTTTCACACAGGGCCATGTAGGTTTGGATTTTTTCTCCCTAAATAATAAAAACCATCATTTAAAAACTGCATTTTGTGTTTACTTGTGTTATATTTGACTAATGGTTAAATGTGTTTGATGATCAGTAACATTTTGTGTGACAAACATGCAAAAGAATAAGAAATCAGGAAGGGGGCAAATAGTTTTTCACACCACTGTATATCAGTTATATAGTGCCTTTTATATCTATCTATCTATTATATAGTGTATTTCCCATCTATCTATCTCTTGATTATAAAGTGCCTTTCCTATCTATCTATCTACAAAACTTACACCATTCACCATTTCTTCAGATACACTCATCAACTACAACATTAAAACCAGTGCCTGGTGAAGAGAATCACACTGATGATATAATTCTCTATCTATATATCAATTATATAGTGTCTTTCATATCTATCTACCAATTGTTTAATGCCTTTCCTTGTTATCTATCTCTTGATTATATAGTGCCTTTTCTATCTGTTTCACTATCTACATATCAATTATATAGTGTCTTTCCTATCTATTTATCTATCTCTTGATTATAAACTGCCTTTCCTATCTATCTATCTATACTGCTCAAAAGAATTAAAGGAACACTTTTTAATCAGAGTATAGCATAAAGTCAATGAAACTTATGGGATATTAATCTGGTCAGTTAAGTAGCAGAGGGGGTTGTTAATCAGTTTCAGCTGCTGTGGTGTTAATGAAATTAACAACAGATGCACTAGAGGGGCAACAATGAGATGACCCCCAAAACAGGAATGGTTTAATAGGTGGAGGCCACTGACATTTTTCCCTCCTCATCTTTTCTGACTGTTTCTTCACTAGTTTTGCATTTGGCTACAGTCAGTGTCACTACTGGTAGCATGAGGCGATACCTGGACCCTACAGAGGTTGCACAGGTAGTCCAACTTCTCCAGGATGGCACATCAATACATGTCATTGCCAGAAGGTTTGCTGTGTCTCCCTGCACAGTCTCAAGGGCATGGAGGAGATTCTAGGAGACAAGCAGTTACTCTAGGAGAGCTGGAGAGGGCCATAGAAGGTCCATAACCCATCAGCAGGACCAGTATCTGCTCCTTTGGGCAAGGAGGAACAGGATGAGCACTGCCAGAGCCCTACAAAATGACCTCCAGCAGGCCACTGGTGTGAATGTCTCTGACCAAACAATCAGAAACAGACATCATGAGGGTTGCCTGAGGGCCCAAATGTCTACTGCGCCCTGTGCTCACTGCACAGCACCGGGAGCTCAATTGGCATTTGCCATAGAATACCAGAATTGGCAGGTCCACCACTGGCGCCCTGTGCTTTTCACAGATGAGAGCAGGTTCACCCTGAGTATATGTGAAAGACGGAAAGGGTCAGGAGAAGCCGTGGAGAATATTATGCTGCCTGTAACATCGCTTAGCATGACTGGTTTGGTGGTGGGTCAGTGATGATCTTGGAGGCATATCCATGGAGCGACTCACAGACCTCTACAGGCTAGACAACGGCATCTTGACTGCCATTAGGTATCAGGATGAAATCCTTGGACCCATTGTCAGACCCTACGCTGGTGCAGTAGGTCCTGGTTTCCTCCTAATGCACGACAATGCCCGGCCTCATGTGGCAAGAGTATGCAGGCAGTACCTGGAGGATGAAGGAATTGAAACAATTGAATGGCCTTCACGATCCCCTGACTTAAACCCACTAGAACATCTGTGGGACATTATGTTTCGGTCCATTAGGCGCCGCCAGGTTGCTCATCAGACTGTACAACAGCTCAGGGATGCCCTCATACAGATCTGGGAGGAAATGCCACAAGACACCATCCGTCATCTCATTAAGAGCATGCCCCGACGTTGTCAAGCATGCATACAAGCTCGTGGGGGCCACACAAGATACTGAAAAGCATTTTGAGTAGCAGAAATTAAGTTTTTGAAAAAATGGACTAGCCTGCCACATCTTCATTTCACTCTGATTTTAGGGTGTCTACACAATTGAGCCCTCTGTAGGCAGAAAACTTTTATTTCCATTAAAAGACTTGGCATCCTTTTGTTCCTAAGACATTGCCCTGTCGTTATTTGTATAGATATCCAACTTCATATTGAGATCTGATGTATCTAATGTGTTTCTTTAAAGTGTTCCTTTAATTTTTGTGAGCAGTGTATATATTAATTATATAGTGCCTTTCCTATCTATCTATCTACGAACCTCACACCATTCACCATTTCTTCACATACACTTATCAACTACAACATTAAAACCACTGCCTAGTGAAGTGAATCCCACTGGAGATGTCGGTCCAATGGCCCCAGTCAAGGGGGTGACAGCAAGTGAACAGTCAGTTCTGCGTAATGATGTGTTGGAAGAAGTAAAACTGGACAAGCGTAAGGATCTGAGTGACTTTGGTCACATTGTTATGGCTGGATGCCTGGCTCAGAGCATCTCTATAACGGCAGGTCTTGTGAGGTGCCCCGGGTATGAGGTGGTTAGTATCGACCAAAAGTGGTCTATGGAAAGACACCCAGTGCACTGGCAACTACCCAATATCAGGCAGGTGCTTTTAATGTTATGGCTGACTGGTGTATGTTGATGATTAATTACAGTCCTCTTAAAGTTGTGCAGCCCCCCAATTTCTTTCTGATAAGAATTGAGAGCTGTATTGTTTTTTTTTTTTGCCAGTACACTTTTAACAAACTTTTTCTTTCCGTTTCTTTGTCCCCCCTAGCACTCCAGCAGGTGCAGGATTCATCCATTTCCCAGAGAGTGTGCATGGCAGACTGCGTGACCACAAAGGGCTGAACGGCTTCTTGGAGTCGTGCCCGCCCGCATGGGCGCCAGTGCCAAATGAGACGGCATCACCATCAAACCCCCCCGCCCCCAAGCCCACCATTCAGATGCAGCGGGCCGCCTGTGCGCTTTTGTGCTTTCTGGTTAGCCACACATGCACACATACAGTGCTCTTTTTGTGATGGGCATCAATGCGAGCACCTGGATGGTACAAAAACAGGACCTTTAGAATTTGAAAAGTAAGAAAAGAGATCATCAAGAAAGGAGAAAACAAGAGTGCCAAAAGGTGCAGGGTGACCACTCAAAGGCAGTGGTGGGGGTGTGGGGATAATAGGACAGTTGGGAGTTATTGAGCTCAGTGCAGAAATACATTGAATGAAGGGGTTGTGAAATGCCTAATGGGCACCCCCTCAGTTTGATCTGAATCATCGTGAATAGGACCCCCTTCCAGGGGCACACATGTCCTGTCGTTTTTGTTTCATTTGTCTGGCTGGTGGCACATCCATCACTCAAACGATTCATGCTGTTCTTGGCCATTTCTGCAGATCTTTCTTTATATTTTGTGTTGCTGTTACACGGGGGACTCAATTTCAAGTGTTAAAAATGGCCACTCAGGACTACGACGAGCACCACTTTGGGACAGGGAGGGTGGGTTAGGGTCAGTCATTTGAAAGGGGAGCCCACGTGGGAGACCTAGAGAGTGCTGCCAAGTGTCAGTGTAGTTAAACAGCCACAAGGGGCAGTGTGAGAACAGAAGACTTTGGACACGCGAGAGGAGACCATTTGGTCCATCGTGGTCTTGTGCTTAGCGAGTGTTTTGTCATGAGGGGTGGGGTGACCCTGTACTCTTTATTATGCAGACCATTACAGAATGCCCCATCTTCCATACACTTATCACTCTGTCAGGGCTGACGCCTGCTGTTGTTCAATTCTTCCCCTTTTATCATCCTCACGTGTTGCACGTGACCAACGTGATAAAAGTGTAATTTCTATGGGTCACCACCTAAAATTGGTCTGGGGTTGCTGCCTTTTGGGTTGCACAGGGTCATAACTCACAGTTGTATTTAATAATAATAGTAACAATAATAATAATACATTTTATTTACACAGTGCCTCTCCTGTGTCTGGTGATTAGTTGCCACAGGCAGTTGACGCAAATCGACATTGCTGCGCTATGACTGTCCAAGGGGTACCATCCTCGATCTGACGGACATCATGGACTGCGGTCTCAAAGACAATAAGGAGGGCAAAGATTGGACTTCTACAGAAAAAAAAAAACAAAAGTTCAAGTAACACTGAGATATAAAACCTGAACAGGCAGGACAAAAGTGACACATTTATATATGTACTAGCTGTGCTACCGTTCCTTGACAGGTTGAAACCTAAATGATGAAAGTAGACGCCAGAGTTAACATTTACAGTATGCCATCTATTAGAATGGATGCTGTAATTCATGTAATAATAAAGTGCATTGCATTATTCTAACAGAAATACATATCATTCCTTACTACAAATGTTTGAGATGCACCATCTGTTGGAATGACAAACACAATGTTGACATCTGTGTTATATGCCATTTGGAATGGAATTTGTAAAAGCAGTGTTAATGTTTGTGATGTGCCATCTGTTGGAATGACAAATACAATTCATTTTATTGCAACAAAAGTTTGTTATGTGCCATCTGTTGGCATGACAAAGGCAATTGAAATGTCTGTTCTATTCCATGTGGAATGGGATTTGTTAAAGCAGTTTTAATTTTTGTGCCGCGTTGTCTGTTTGAATTACACATGCAATGCATACACCTCTGTTATATACCATTTGGAATGCAATTCATAAAAGCTGTGTTAATGTTTGTGATGCGCCATGCATTGGAATTACAAATACAATGCATTTTATTACAACAAATGTTTGTGATGTGCCATCTGTTGGAATAACAAATGCATTTGAAATGTTTTATGCCATTTGGAATAGGATTCGCAAAAGCAGTATTAATGTTTGTGATGTGCCATCTGTTGGAATGATAAACAATGCCTACATCTCTGTTATATGACATTTGGATTGGGATTCACAAAAGAGGTGTTAATGTATGTGATGCGCCAACTGTTGAAATGACAAATACAATGCATTTTATTATGTTTGTGATGCGCCATCTGTTCGAATAACAAATGCAATTGAAATGTCTCTGTTTCATGCCATTTGGAATGGTATTCGTAAAAGCAGTGTTAAGGTTTGTGATGTACCATCTGTTGGAATATCAAAAACAATGCATTTTGTTACAACAAATTTTTGTGATGCACCATCAGTCGGAATGACATATGCAAAGCATTTTATTACTACAGATGTTTGTAACATGCCATCCGTTGGAATGACAGAGATATATCAACTAGATGGACACACAGATACAAAGACACACAGACATTTAACGTTTTATCAAGGAGTACTAATGAACTATGTGGATCTCCGGGGCTTGCATTTTTCTGTCATTCTTGCATTCTGTATCCTGGTTTTGACTTTCAGCAAAGATGGCTCTGTTCTTCTTCATGCTCTTCTTCCTAATGTGAGGTTTTTCATCACATCATTAGTGTCTGCAATTTGCTGGGTGCTCAGCAGATTCTGCTGCTCTTCTTGTTCTGTCTGCCATGTTGTCACTTTGTTTGCCGATCACTATGCAGTGACAAACCCACAAGCACAGGTGAGTTTGCTGAGGTTACTGCCACCTCATATTTATGGACTTTCCAGAATGTTCTGGTCATAAGCTTTTGATCAAGATCAAGGTTCTAGCCCCAGTAGTTCCACGTGGCCCCCCAATCACATGCATTTCTCCATGTTTTTTGTTCTTGCATTCTGTATCCTGTATTTGACATTCAGCAGATGGTGCTGCTCTTCTTCTTCCTATTATGGTGTTCCTCATCACGTCACCGGCCTCTGTAATTTGCTTGATGTTCTGCACATGTTGCTCATCTGCTTTCTCTTCCTGACAAGTTACTTTGTTTGCATATCACTTTGGTTTAAGAAACTCAGGTGTTCAGGTCAGTTTCTTGAGATCAATACCATCTCAATTTTTTTTGAAGTTTTCAATCTAGACCACTACCAAGGTACCCGCCCTCAGTACTTTGTGAGTAATTGTGTGACAGATGGACAGAACTTAACATTTTATATATGAACACTAGCTGTGCTACCTGTCTAAGACAGGTTTAAATCTAAATAATCAATGTTGACTTAAATGTCAATTTTGCAGTGTAAAATCTATTGGAATGTATTTTGTAATGCGTGTAGGAATAAAATGCTTTGCATTTGTTATTCCAACAAATGGTGCATCGCAGACATTAGTAGTGATAAAATACATTACTACATATGTTTGTAATGCTCCATCTTTTGGAATGACAAGTGCAATGCATGTCTCTGTTATATGCCATTTAGGTATGGGATTCGTTAAAGCAGTGTTAATGTTTGTGGTGCACCCTCTGTTGGAATCGAGAAAAGAAATGCTTTTTTTTATTACAAATGTGCCATCTGTTGAATTTACAGAGGCATAGCAACTGAGCGGATACACAGAGAGACACGGACACACAAACATCCTGTTAGGTGGATTATAGAGAATGTACCCAAAGTAGCAGAGTACAATGAGTGCTGATTAAAATAATACAACCAGACAGTAGGCTACCAGGTGGCGCACTGTCTTATTTATTAGTCTTTGATCGGCCATGTCCCTTGATCCAGCACAGCCTTTGAATGAAGTGGCATAAAAAGGCAACATGGCCTCTCTGAATATGGTGGCTAAGAGAAAAAGAGAGATAGTCTTCTCTTCCTCCATGGATAAAAAAAAAATGGCAGTGGTAGGACCTGTAGCCATGCAGCGTCCCCTGACTGTCACTCTGCATCTCCTGAAACACCACCTGAATCACATCCCCAATTCTAGACCAGTCCTGCTGTGGCCTGTTCATGTCCTAGACATCTGTATCCCTCCAGGCTAGCTGGCCAGTTTCAAAGGATACGTTGACTTGTCCCCTCCTAAGGGGGTAGTGGCTAACAAAATGTCCTGTACAGATGGATGGTCAGCTCTCTCACTAACACAAGGTCTCATCTGATCTGGTGGGTCATAAACGCCCCTGAGCAAGGACTGGCTAATAAAGTTTCCCTGCATTTTAAAATGAGGTGCTTAGGCAATAACTTCAGACATGTATATTGTCAGACATCTATATATTGCATATATAAAAGTGTTGTCTCTCTGTGAAGCAAAATCTCACAAATCAGTTTGCCTTGAACCCTGACCATGGTCCTAATTGAGAGCTTTTGCTATGGTACACATAACATGGCCCTATAAATTGGACATGGGGGCTTCCTTGGCCACGTAATTGGCTTCGGGTCCTTCTCATGGCAACTGGCGGTTCGGTTATGCTGGAAAAGAACTTCAGCGACATCTGCTAATGGTGAAGCACATTGCACAGGCCAAAGAAATATGCATCAAGTTTACTAGTTTGCCTTGAACCCTGACCTTAGTCCGAATTGAGAGATTATGCTATGGTACACGTAACACGGCCCCAGAAATTGGACAGGGGGGCTACCCAGCCACGTAATTGGCTTTGGGTCCTTCTCACAGCAACTGTCAGTTCGGCCATGCAGGAAGAGAACTTTGGCAACATCTGCTAACGGTGAAGCACATTGCACAGGCCAATCCGATACATGTCAAATGTAAGTTCACACTGTTATGCCACGAATAACAACATGCAAGTCATATACTTGAGCAAAATATAAAGCAAAAAAAAAAAGGGTGGCAGCACCCTCAACAGAGTGACCTCGGCTGCTGCGTTTGATTACAGCCACATTTCAATCTGCTACCCGTCAAGCACATTGCACAGGTCACCCTACTACGAGGACAGAAGTTAAAGAGTTTGCAGTCAAAAATAAAATAAAATCAACCTATACATTAGATATATTATCCTCTGTTACAGATAATAGCCAAGCTGTCCCACCATCTCATCCAGATCCTTCTTAAAGGTTTCTCACGGTTTCTACTTCAACTCTATAACCCCGTAGTTTGTTCCAGATACCCGTTACATTTTTTGGCAGAAAGGACAGCTTCCCGTCTTCAGTCCTAAATCTACTTCCCCTTTAATTTCCAGTGAAGTCCTCAATGATTCACCATTTATTTGGAAGAATTCTGCTGGAACTGCTTTATCAATATCTTCATATTTATCCAGCGTCTCCCAATGGATTAGGAATTGCTACAGAAAAGTGGAGTTGAAGAAGAAACCCTGACAACCATCAAGGATCAGGATGAGCTATTGGGACAAACTTGAACGTTCTCCTTGCGTTTGTCACATTTCTCATGTTGTTATCAGGCCTCGCTGGCAGAACACTCCACTGGTTTCGGTTTACAAACTTAAATTGGGGACCGCCGTTAGAAAACATCACACTCACCGTCACTCACATGCAGACGGCTCTATGTTCCTCTCAGACCAAGTGACGTTTCTCCAGTGGTGTCCCTGATTTATTGTTTCAGTGAATTGAAAGAGTGGATGGATGAACACTGCAAAATACAGAAAAAAAAGCAGACATAACAACATTCTCTCAGTTAGAACTTGTAAACATTACATTAAACTTAGGCGTTAACACAATACGCCTAACATATCACGAAAGTTCTTTTTAACCCGTATAAAATTACCTGAGAATTACGGTGGTTTCTAACACCTTATAAGAAGTTCACAAATGAAAACAACCACCGTGGCCTCATCCGCTCACAAATCTTTACATCCATTTCCTCTCTGTTTGTCTACCTCTTCAACATCCATTTGCTCATCTCTCTACCCCATCGTCACTATGACTTTATTGTTACTCATTATCTAACTGACGCCTACATCAACTTACAACGTCTCAGATACAGGTATTGCTTCTGATCCTTTTGTTTGTTTCAGGTGGAGCACAGGGGCAAGTGAAGCGACTTGCTTGAGGTCACACAGTGTCAGTAGCGGGATCTGAACCTGCAGCCTCACAGGTCTGAAGTCCAAAGCTTAGGCCACTCTGCGACATGATCAGACTTTTATACAAACCTCCCTAAGAAGTGCCAGGTCAAGGTGTGGCGTGTAGACGAGTACAGAATTGGTTCAGGCACAGGAAGTAGAGGGGGATGGGGTGAAGAACCTCAGCAGAGCGGGGTGTAGTTAGGAGTGGTGACCAGCAGGGGGCAGTACTGGGGCCGCTGCCATTTTTAACATATATAAACAATTTAGATGGGAATATAAATAACAAGCTGGTTAAGTTTGCAGATGATACCAAGACAGGTGGATTAGCAGATCATTTGGAATCCGTTATATCATCACAGAAGGACTTGGACAGCAAACAGGCTTGGGCAGATGAAATGTAATGTCAGTAAATGTAAAGAATTACACATAGGAAGTAAAAATGTGAGTTTGAATACACAATGGGAGATCTGAAAATCGAAAGTACACCTTATGAGAAGGATTTAGGAGTCATAGTGGACTCTACACTATCAACTGCCAGCCAGTGTTCAGAAGCCATTAAGAAGGCTAACAGAATGTCAGGTTATATAGCGCCTTGATGTGTGGAGTACAAGTCGCGGGAAGTTCTGCCCAAGCTTTATAACACATCGGTGAGGCCTCATTTGTAGTCCTGTGTGCAGTTTTGGTCCCCGAGCTACAAAAAGGACATAACAGCTCTAAAGAAGGTCCAGAGAAGAGCGACTAGGCTGATTCAGGGCTACAGGAGATGAGTTATGAGGAAAGATTGAAGGAGCTGAACCTGTTAACCATTTAATGTCAGTACATGTAAAGTGTTAGATGTAAAGAGTAAAAATGTTAGGTTGGAATACACAATGGGAGGTCTGAAAATTGAGAGTTCATCTTATGAGAAGGATTTAGGAGTCATAGTGGACTCTACGCTATTATCTGCCAGAAGTCATTAAGAAGGCGAACAGAATGTCATGTTATATAGCGCCTTGATGTGTGGAGTACAAGTCACAGGAGGTTCTGCTGAAGCTTTATAATTCATTGGTGAGGCCTCATCTGGAGTCCTGTGTGCAGTTTTGGTCTCCAGGCTACAAAAAGGACATAGCAGCACAAGAAAATGTCCAGAGAAGAGCGACTAGGCTGACTCCAGGGCTACAGGGGTTGAATTATGAGGAAAGATTAAATGAGCTGAGCCTTTACAGTTTAAACAAAAGATGATTAAGAGGAGACCTGACTGAAGTGTTTAAAATTATGAAGGGAATTAGTCCAGCGGATTGAGACAGTGACTTTAAAATGAGTTCATCAAGAACATGGGGACACAGTTGGAAACTTGTGAAGGGTAAATTTCATACAAACATTAGGAAGTCTTTCTTCATTCAGAGAACCACAGACACATGTAAAAAGTGGCAAAGTAGTGTGGTGGGCAGAAGGAGTTTAGGGACCTTCAATTCTTGACTTGATGTTTCTTTTACAAAAATTAAGTGGACAGGACTGGGGAGTTTTGTTGGGCTGCATGGCCTGTTCTCATCCAGATAATGTTCTAATCTATATAATATAATTCCTTTAGTATCTATGTATGCACTTTCTTTCCTAAAGTATATGTATAGCTCCCTAATATAGTGTTAATTCATATCTATCTATTAGATAGACAGATATGAAAGGTGCTATATATCTATGTCTTATATAGTGCATTCACCTATCTATCTATCTATCTATCTATCTATCTATCTATCTATCTATCTATCTATCTATCTATCTATCTATCATATAGTGCCTTTCATCTATCTATCTTTCTAATATAGTACCTTTAGTGCCTATCTGTTATGCAGTTTCTTTCCTACATATCTCCCTTACCTTTCATATATTTTATTATTAATACTTATTATTTGCCAGACTCCTTTATCGAAGGTGATTTACAACATTTGAGATTTGGTTTGTCCCGTTTGTTTTAAGCAGGTGAAGTGACTTGCTCAGGGTCACAAGGCGTCATTAGCAGGATTAAACCCAAAACCTCAGTGTCTGAAGCCCAAAGATTCAACTGCTGTGCCACACTACAATCAAACTTTTTTATTTTACAAATCTATCTAATATAGTGCCTTTAGTACCTATCTATTATGCAGTGTCTTTCCTATAGATTTCACTAATATATTACTTTTCCCATTTATCTGTCTATCTATTATATAGTGTCGTTATTATCTCTCTAGTATGCAGTGTCTTTCCTATAGATCTCTTTCGTACAGAAGCTTTCATATCTATCTGTCATTGTTATTAGTTATCATTTGGCTAATGTCTTTATCCAAGCTGATTTACAGCATTTGAGACACAATTGGTCCCATTTCTTTTGTATTTAAAATTGAATTACAGGCAGGTGAAGTGACTTGCACAGTCTTAGTGTCTGAAGTGCAAAGCTTTAACTGCTACACCACACTAACCTGTCTATTTAGTATAGTGCCTTTAGTATCTGTCTACTATGCAGTGTCTTTTCATTATACATCACTAGCCATCTCCTGCGGCTTCGCCCGCGTATTAGTGAAACAGGACGGTGAGGAGGGTCCTGCCCGGTTCTCCCCTCCCCTCAGCCCGCAGCCTCTGTCTCAGATTAGTGCGAATATATCGCTCCTGCAAGTGAACTATGATTCTTAGCGCAATGAGAGAAGTCGCAAAATTAACCAGAATGTTCCAGCAAATTATAGAAAAAAAAAAAAATCTAAATCCGTTAAGCAGTTCTCTTGTTCGCTAACTAAGCAGAGTTAAGGTTACGCCCCGAGGCAGACGCGTGAGTGAGGAAATAACAGCCCGATGAGTCTCTGTCGAATTCGCACTAATACAACGGTACCACAAGTGAACTATGATTCTTAGTGCGATGAGAGAAGTCGCAAAATCAAGGGAATGTTCAAGAAAATTATAGAAAAAAAAAGATCCAAATGCGTTAAGTAGTTGTCTTGTGAAAAGCAGACAGACATCCAGACAGAACGTGCTTGGAACATGAAATTTTGAAAGCCATTTCTTAGTGAGCACCTATGGGCCAAGGGTAACTTACATTCCCTCATGGTTCGGGAGATTTCGTGATGAGTGCGTCAGAGGTATTTGGCTTTTATATGCAATATAGAGATTAATATATTCATTTTCCTATCTTTCTATCTATCTATTTTTTATATATTGCCTTTCATTTCTACCTACCATTATTATTAGCTATTACTTCGCCAACGCCTTTATGTAACGTGATTTACAACATCTGAGGTACAGTTGGCTCTATTTCTTTGGACTGGAGCACAGGCAGGTGAAGTGACTTGCTCGTGGTCACACAGTGCCATTAGCAGGATTTGAACCCATAGCCTAATGCTGTGACCACCATAAAGTTACTATCAAACTTTTATACAAATCTGTCTTACTTAGTTTCCTTTCCTATATATCTCTTTAATATACTGTAGTACCTTTCATATTGGTCAATTATTATTATTAGGTCTTTGTTGAGATACAATTGGTCACATTTCATTTATTTTTCCCAATTGGCGCACAGGCAGGTGAAGTGACCTGCTCAGGGTCACACAGTGGTGTCAGTGATGGGATTTGAACCCACAACCTCATGGTGTCTAAAGTCCCAGGTCTTAACCACTATGCCACATTCATTACTCCATCCATCTGTTTATTCTTCATTCGATTTGTCTTTCCATCATTTCATCCTTCTTCTGTATCGTTTATCTATCCCTCTTCCCACCCACCCATCAATCCACCTTTCTATCCTTCCATCAGCGGTATGAACCAACTCTGGATGGGACGGCACAGCTCAAGTACCACATCACCTCCTTGACCCCCTTACCGGGCCCATTTAATGCCAATATATTTAAGTATTAAACCACCCCCAAGTGGCAGACCCCCCCTCCTCCAGCTGCCCCCCTCTCGTCTTCTATAATCGCTGTTATCAAATGTTAACACAATCTGCCACAAAACAGCCGAATTTGTTCTTTATGCAGTTAGACGTAATCTGATCGGCTCACAGACTAACAGATGGACTGCTGAAAGTTCTACTTTTGAAAGGGAAAGGAGCCCCCCGCTGAAGGAAAAAGAACACCCCCACCCCCCATTATGAAGCAGGCTTTGCTTTTTCGGAGAGGCCTGCAGCATTTGACTGCCAGTAAATCTGTTTGGCGGGTTACCGGCTGCCTATCCGCCAGCTGCTGTCTTGGCACACGTAGCGTTTCTGTTACTATGGAAATCCCCAGCCAGGAGAATGACATGGAGAGCCTGGCATCACGCCAAGGTAATCGGCTGGCGCAGGGCTTTTTTTTTTTCTATTTTTTTCACGTGTGTGTGTGTGTGTGTTAATAGAGAGAGCAAAGCGGCGCCCGAGGTGGAGGTCCGCGCCAAGTTCAGACCCAATTAGCTGCCTCGACCAGCTGTTACTTTGTGCCTGCCAGGTCTGACAAGTGGCCAGAGTCGTGTGAGTGAAAGAAGACACGGTGGCCGCTGGCTCGAGTGCTTTAGGAGGGAGAAAGAAAGTCAGCAGGAAATGTCCTCGGTGACTTAGCGGTCAGGCAGTCCCAGAGTGAAAGGTGCTTAAAAGTCCTGACGGGCTGTTTGATATGCAGCTCACGGCCTTATTTGGTCAGGTTCAGTTTCCACCTGGGGTTTCTTTATCCACCTGTACTGCTGGTAGGCAACAGCTTGGATTAGACCCCCATAAGCACTTTGAGCGTGGGAAAGGTGCTATATAAATAAAAGGCAGTAATACTGTTTTCACCATGAGACACTTCATTAAAGCTGATGTCACACCACAGGACTTCTACTCAAAGGGTACGCCAGACTTGCTGACTTGAGTTGAGTGCACAGTCAGGCCCGCCCCTTTTTCTGACTGCCAATAGCGTGACAGAGCTGGTGCAGTGTGCAAGGTTGACAGGTACAGCGAGTTCAGCTGCATTCTCACGCCTTTATTTTTTCCCCAATTTTCCATTCAGTTGTGGTGCAAAACCCAAAACATCAGACAGACGAGCATCTCTTGGTTTCTATGCATTGTACTTCAGGTAAGAATCCATTGCTTGTCAGCTCTAGTGCACATACAGCCGCCCTGTGGCTAAAGACGAAATCACACCCGAGTTGTGCGGATGTCAGACTACACGACTGTCTCCACTCGCTAGGATTATGCAAATGAAGGCTACGGCTGAAAATCGCTGCAAAAGTCGTCTGAAGTGATGTGGCCTTAAGAAAGATGTGTTCTCCATTTAAAGGAATTCCCTGCCTAATCAACTTCCAACTTAAGGAAAGGATAACTGTCTGTCTGTGTATCTGTGTGTCCATCTGGTTGCAATGTCTGTGTCATTCCAACAGATGGTGCATCACAAACATTTGCAGTCTTAAATGCATTGCATTTGCCATTCCAACAGATGACACCTCACAAAATGAGCAATGCTTTGCTGAATCTCATACCATATAGCATAAAACAATACAATATAACTTATTTTATTTATAGCACTCTTTAACTGAGTGCAGGCATAGAGTGCTATGATAAATTCTCAGATAATGTACAAGCATAGATTATACTAATGCTGGGACTTATGCATTGCATTTGTCATTCCAACAGATGGCACATCAAAAACTATTCTTATAATGCATTTTACCACTACAAATGGAAAAAAAAAGGAAACAAACCTCAGGGACAATTTGGATTGCATGTCTATGGACTGTGGGAAGAAACCCACGCACACGGGAGAACACGCAAACTCCACGCAGGAAGGACCCGGAAGCAACCCCAGGTCTTCTTACTGCGAGACAGCAGCACTACCACTCGCCATTTTGCCGACCTCAATCAAAGAATCATTTTGGTTAAAAATACAAAACTAAACAAATATAAATATCACTCCAGCAGTTTGATTATTATGGCCAAGTACACATGAAAACAATATTTTTTATTGTGCCTTTCCTGCTCCAGGTTTTCCATAGTTCTACAATCATAATGCCGGCAAGCACTGGTGCCTTGGCAAGATGTACTAATGGCGGGCATTGGACCAGCAACTTTACCCTTTAAAGCTCAGCATATCAACCATCAGGGGCCACACTGCCCAGATAAGTGAATCCTTTCAGTCATAAATAATCTAATAATTATAATTATCTAATAATCTAATAGTAATAATTACTTCTTGCCTGAAGAAGGGGCCTGAGTTGCCTCAAAAGCTTGCATATTGTAATCTTTTTAGTTAGCCAATAAAAGGTGTCATTTTACTTAACTTCTCACTAAAGAGATAGATAGATAGATAGATAGATAGATAGATAGATAGATAGATAGATAGATAGATATTATGGAAATTCAATAGCGCTCCAGCACAGGTAACCAACTGATCTGATCATGGTGACCAAGAGGAGCACAAGGACACGATATCTGATGTAGTGCCTTTTCACTCCCAGGTTAATACAGTCAGCCATTAGTGCATTTGCAAAATGTTTTAACGGTGGGCATTGGACCAGCATCTCCTTTTTCAACCACTAGGGGGCCACACTTTCGAGGACAGCGAAGCCATTTGGCCAAAAAATAATAATAAATAATAATAATAATAAAATGGATTCAATGGACTTTAGATAGTAATTTAGCAGAGATAATTGACTGGTTTGACTGTGATGGCCAATATGAGCACAACATGACCTGCTAGTTCACATTTTACACAGTGCCTTTGCACCCCATGGTTTCTTATTTCTCCACTACCTTAGTGCAGTGGTCCTCAATCACGGTCCTGGAGAGCCGCAGTGGCTGCAGGTTTTTGCTCCAACCCAGTTGCTTAATAAAAAGCACTTATTGCTAAAGTAACACTTCTGCTTCACTTTAGTGATTTTGAGCCCTTATTGCTTAATTTTGTCTTAAACAGCTATTTTAATTGCTCCTTATTATCAATAACATGCAAATGACAAGAGAGCAGCATTTCTCCATTTAGCTTATTTACATTTACACCTGTGTGTATTGATCTGCACTATTGGGTTTAATTAAATACTTGGAAGAAAAATGAAGAGAAAAAAGTGAAGGACTGAGAATTACTCGTCCATTTTAGCCTTCAAATCATTTGCATGATAGAAAGGGAAAGAAAATCTAGGATATGAGAATGACCTGACATAGCAGAGTTAATTTAATTTCATAGCTTGTTAGTGCTTTATTGGCAAGAATTGTTTTCTAATTAAGCAACCAGGTCAGAACAAAAACCAGCAGCCACTGCGGCTCTCCAGGACTGGGACTGAGGACCCCTGCCTTAGTGCATTTACAAAAAGTGTGTTAGTGGTGAGAAGTGCACTAGCAGTTTAAAGTTCACTATATTAGCCACTAGGGGGCCACACTGCCCAGGTCAATGAAGCCTTTTGGTTACAAAAATGGGAGTGGAAAATTCAGCTAAATAAACTGGTGGGGTAGCTAATAGGTGCACAGGAAAACCAAAGCCAATGTCAGTCATAAAACATTTTATATGGCGCCTTTCCATTCTACAGTTTTCTATATTTTGACAAACTACAGTGTTTCCCTGAAAATAAGACCAGGTGTTATATTAGTTTTTGCTTCAAAAGATGCACTAGGGCTTATTATCAGGGGATATCTTATATTTATTCATGTACAAAAATATACATTTATCCAAATGCAGTCATGTCATCTTCTTCTGGCATATCGTCATAACTCCCCACATTCAAACCCTGAATTCCAGCCTGAATTTCTTGCTACTCCAGCCGTATTGCAGATTGGTGTGCGCACTTCAATGTTTGATGAATGGTTCGATGTGGTGAAGCGAAATGCCGACATACAAATGTATTCATATTGCTTTGATATTCAACAATATATTTTAAAAGTCTCACATACCATCTTCTGTGCCATCTTTTTTTTTTTTTTTGCCCTTTCACAATACTATCAGAATGTACGGTGGCATATTTGAGCCACAGAGAAAAAAAAAATAAGGGCATAATGAAAATGTCTATTTTATGATTAAAGTGATCTTCAGCTCTCTCTGGATCGGTTCGCAGCTGAGTGTGAAGCGGCTGGGATGAGAATCAGCACCTCCAAATCCGAGAGCATGGTCCTCAGCCGGAAAAGGGTGGAGTGCCCTCTCAGGGTTGGAGGAGAGATCCTGCCCCAAGTGGAGGAGTTCAAGTATCTCAGGGTCTTGTTCACGAGTGAGGGAAGAATGGAGCGTGAGATCGACAGGCGGATCGGTGCGGCATCCGCAGTGATGCGGGCTCTTCATCGGTCTGTCGTGGTGAAAAAGGAGCTGAGCCGTAAGGCAAAGCTCTTAATTTACCAGTCGATCTACGCTCCTACCCTCACCTATGGTCATGAGCTATGGGTAGTGACCGAAAGAACGAGATCGCGAATACAAGCGGCTGAAATGAGCTTCCTCCGCAGGGTGTCTGGGCTTTCCCTTAGGAAAGGATAGGGTGAGAAGCTCAGTCATCTGGGAGGGGCTCAGAGTAGAGCCGCTGCTCCTCCGCATCGAGAGGAGTCAGATGAGGTGGCTCGGGCATCTGATCAGGATGCCTCCTGGGCGCCTCCCTGGTGAGGTGTTCGGCACGCCCAACCGGGAGGAGGCCCCGGGAAAGACCCAGGACACGCTGGAGGGACTATGTCTCCCGGCTGGCCTGGGAAGCCTTGGGATTCTCCTGGAAGAGCTGGAAGAAGTGGCCGGGGAGAGGGAAGTCTGGGCCTCTCTGCTTAAGCTGCTACCCCCGCGACCCGACCTCGGATAAGCGGAAGAGGATGGATGGATGGATGATTAAAGTGGAAATATCAGCTTTAAACTCAAAATTTAACCTCATAGTTTACTTTATCATTAAGGCAGACCGTCATAAACGGCATCTTAAAACGCACCCAGTTGTTAATCGCTACGCGCTTCTGGGGCCTCCTCCTGACCTGACAGCAGCGGTAGGCAGCATCGCCACACAGGACTCATTACATTTATGATATTCCAGCTCTCTGCACATTTAGAATCCTTAGATTTATACTTGATATCACTTTCATGATGAAATGCATTAAAATATGTATGTTATATTTTACAGATAAGTCGTTAACTTTGTTTAAATAATGAATACTGTTAATAGTTACACATATGGGGTGGCATGGTGGCAGAGCGTTAGCGCTGCTGTCTCACAGGGAGTCACGTCCCTTGTGATCCCTGCCTGGAATTTGCATGTTTTCCTGGTGAGTTTCCACAGTGGGTTCAGTTTTCCATCCAAAGGCATGAAGGTTTGAAGATTTGGTGAAGCTACAATGACACCAGTGTTTGTGTGTGTGCTTGTTTTCACCTTGGAATGAGCTGATGCCCCATCCAGGGATTTTGTTTCTGTCTTGCACCGATGCTGCTGGAATGGGCAGAGAGCGGATCAGCGAGCGGAAGCAGAGAGCGGCGTCTCCCACAGGCACGTAGCCCTTTGAAAGCACATGAGCAAGTTCACCTGAGATAAAGCCGGCAGCTGACCAGTAGAAATAACCGGCAGTGAGAAATTAAAGTCGATCGCTTAGCGGGTGGTGGAAACTTAAAAGCGACGGTGATTCAGCTCAACACGGAAAGCGCAGAAGCACCTATAAAACGGCAAAGATGACTTCAACATTTAATGTAAGTTCTATCTGCTCTCTGCCCATCGAGGGCACGTTTATATGTTGTGTGTCCTGCAGTATGTACAGCTCAGGTTTTCCGGCCGACAGTGCAGATAGCTTCACCTGCCAAAAATGTTTAGTTAATTTAGAGTTGGTCGGGAAAATACGCGAATTGGAGGACCGCGTTAGGAATCTGATAGCGATTAGGCAAACCGAAAATTGGATCGACTCGGTTTGTTTAGACAATTCGGCTACATCTGATTCGGCTTCAGTCTCTCCAGGTCCCACTGTAGTCAGTGCGAGGCGAAATCAGCAGCACCAATTCAGCCACAGGGCGAGTGGGTAACAGTAAGACGGGGGTCTAAGAATCCAAAATTTAGTCCCCCAGCACCCAGGTCACCAATTCGGACCCAGAACAGGTTCTCAGCTCTCCGCAGCGCGCCTGTGGAAACTGAGAATAATAAAGTGCTCATAATTGGCGATTCCATAGTGCGGAATGTTAGAATTCCAAACTATGTTAAACCAGCAGTTAATGTTAAGTGCCTTGCAGGGGCCAAGATTTCTGGCATAAAGGCCGCATTGGACCGTGTTGCCGACGATGAAGTATCTACCTTATTGCTGCATGTCGGCACTAATGATATTTATTTACAGCAATCTGAGGTATTAAAGCGAACTTCATCTCTCTATGCACCAAAGCTAAAACAAAATGTCGGAATTTAATTGTATCTGGTCCCTTACCAAGATTGTATAGAGGGATGTGATTTATAGCAGATTGCATTCCTTTCACTGCTGGCTAGAAACCTGGTGTGCAAATAAAAGCATAGCATTTGTGAACAATTGGGATGATTTTTGGGAAAGGCCTGGATTTTTCAGAAGAGATGGTCTTCATCCTAACTGGAGGGATCTTATGTATTATCCCAAAATATGGCAGCAAAACTGCCTGGTTGACTGATTAGAGCACCATCCAGGCCGCAGTCATGTGATCTTAAATCACAGGCTGTTGTTTATCCCACCTGTTATTTTCCTGAAGCTGTTACCCATAATCCCTGTTGTGGGGCATCCAGTAAATTTAGTCTTGAAACAAACCATAAATTAATTGATAACCAAAAAATAAGGTGTATAATTAGACCAAGGGATAAAACCAGACACTCCACCAGGGGCATCTGTAATAGAAATTTAATTCAAATTAAAACAAAAATATATCAGCAGTTCAGAAAGAACCATGCAGTTTTAAATGCTGTTTATTGAACATTCGCTCTCTTGGCACTAAAGCTGTTTTGGTAAATGATATAATATTAAGTACAAAATCTGATCTGTGTCTTCTTACTGAAACCTGGCTTAGTAAATGTGACACTGTTCCCTAGCTGAGGCGTCACCAGATGGATACTCGTTCCTTCATAAGTCTAGAGATTCTGGTCGAGGAGGAGGCCTTGGAATAATTCATTGTAACAAAATGCAAATCACTCCTAAAAATTTAGGCAACTTTACATCCTTTGAGGCATTCATTTTAAATATGAAAACAGATTCCAACACAATTATAGTGCTAGTCTACAGACCACCAGGGCCATATTCATTGTTCATGACTGAATTTAGCAACCTTCTGTCTGATTTGGCTATAAATTATGATCACGTAGTTCTGATGGGGATTTTAATGTACACATTGATGTGGAAACTGACACTTTTAGCAAATGTTTTACTTATTTGTTAAATTCAGTAGGATTTTGTCAGATTGTCAAAGGTCCAACTCATAATCATAACCATACATTAGATTTAATTATAACTTACAAAGTTGAAATTCAAAATTTAAATATTACTCCATTAAATGTAGTTATTTCCGATCACTTCTTAATTACGTTTGATTTAGTTCTGCCCATGCCAGCACTCGCAGATTAAAACAAAGACAGTGCGACATCTAGATTGTAATTCTGCTTCAAAATTTATAGATACCTTGAGTAAGTCGAGTGTAATTGTGGAAAACCATTTAGATCAGTTAACATCAAATGTAAACGTGGAAAACAATTTAGATCAGCTAATATCACATTATAATGTGACCTTGAGAGATGCTCTGGACACAGTGGCTCCCCTATAAACAAAAGTGATCAAAGCACATAGAAACTCTCCCTGGTTTAATGAAAACACTCGAGCTCTTAAATTAGAGTGTCGAAAACTGGAGCGCAGATGGAGAACAACAAAGCTACATGTCTTTCAAATTGCATGGACAGAGAGTGTTAATAAATATAAAAAGCCCTCTTTAAAGCTCGCTCAGAATACTATTCTACATTAATAGATAGCAATAATAAAAATCCTAGGGTACTTTTTAGAGCAGTGGCTAAATTAACAAATGGGAATTCAGATCAACAGTGCAAAATACCAACAGATATTAGCAGTACAGACTTTATGAACTTCTTCAATGAGAAAATTAAAAATATAAGATCCCAGATCTCAGCATCACAGTACAAACCAAATACTAGCTTAGCAGACCCTGCTCACATTGCATTCAGCACTTTAATAATTTTAATCCTGTAACTGAGCAGGAAGTCTAAAAAATACTAAAATGAAGCCCACTACTTGTTTCCTAGATCCAGTGCCAACAAAACTAGTAAAAGTGCAATGGATGTTCTTGCAGCACCTATTCTAACATTATCAATAGTTCATTATTGCATGGCACAGTACCTGATGCACTAAAAGTGTCAGTCATTAAACCTTTACTTAAAAAGTCAGACCTAGACCCACACATACTAAATAACTATAGGCCTATTTCAAATTTACCATTTCTCTCTAAAATACTAGAGAAAGTAGTCGCCAGTCAGCTTCAGTCACACCTTACGCATTACAATTTATTTGAGAAATTCCAGTCTGGCTTTCGCACTGGTCATAGTACAGAAACGGCACTAACACGGGTTGTAAATGACATTCTGATATCCTCTGATGAAGGAAATTCCACTGTAATTATGTTGTTGGACTTAAGTGCAGCATTTGACACCATTGACCATTCTATTTTACTGCACAGGCTAGAAAACGATGTTGGGCTTACAGGCCCGTGCTCGCTTGGTTCAGTTCTTATTTATCAAATCGATTCCAGTATGTACAGAAATGTGCTGACAGTACTCCATCATTATACACAGAAGTTCAATATGGTGTCCGCAGGGCTCAGTACTGGGACCTTTACTGTTTTCACTTTACATGCTTCCACTGGGATCTCTCATTAGGAAACATAATGTTAATTTTCACTCGTATGCAGATGACACCCAGTTATACCTTTCATTTAAATCAAATGAAGTTTCTCCGATGTTGTCTTTAATTAGTTGTGTTAGTGAATTAAAGGAATGGATGAATGAGAACTACTTGTCTTTAAATACAGATAAAACAGAGATGTTAATTGTTGGAGGGAATGACGCTGATCACAGCAATATTTTGTCGTCATTTAACTCAGTTGGAATCCCAATTAATTTTACTGAATCAGCCCGCAATCTAGGAGTTATCTTTGACTCTAGCATGTCATTTAAAGCATATTACAAAGTCGTCCAAAACATGTTTTTCCATCTTAAAAATATTAGGAAATTAAGGCGCTTTCTAAATAAACAGGATTGTGAGAAATTAATTCATGCATTTATCTCTAGTAGGATTGACTACTGCAATGCGGTGTTCACTGGCTGTTCAAACTGTTCTCTATACAGCCTCCAGTTAATCCAAAATGCGCTGCAAGAATTATTACAAGAACAAGAAAATATGAACACATAACCCCAGTTCTTAAATCTTTACACTGGCTCCCAGTTAATTTAGGGCAGATTTCAAAATCCTCCTTTTAACATATAAAGCATTAAATGGCCAAGGTCCGCTTACTTGTCTGAACTTATCATGACTTACAAACCTGAGCACATTAAGATCTCAAGATGCCGGTCTGCTTAGGATTCCAAGGATTAATAAAATAACAGTGGGAGGTCGAGCTTTTAGTTACAGGGCCCCTAAACTGTGGAATGGTCTTCCTGCTTCCATAAGAGATGCCCGCTCGGTCTCAGCCTTTAAATCCCGGCTGAAGACTCACTACTTCAGTTTAGCATATCCTGACTAGAGCTGCTGATTAACTGTACATACTGCATCTCTGTTGTTAGTCATTAGCACTATAACATAAGTAACATGATAATTATATTTGAATACTAACCCTCACCTATTCTGTTTCTTTTCTCGGTACCCAAATGTGGCCATTGGTGCCACGGCCCACCTGCCAAGTTGTTTGCCTGCCTATGGTAAAGTCATCCCTGATGGAGGATCACAGGAATCATGGGAAAGAGGGTCCTTTCATCGGAGCAATGTTTCAGCCGTGGCATGGCCAAATGGAGATGCAGCTAGATGGATGAGGTCTCCAGGACTCTAAAAATATCCAAACCTAATTATGTCATATCATCTACTGTTAAACCGTAATTCTAAAATTTTTATTATGCTGTCTTAAGGAATTGTTCTGTTGTGTATATTGTATTGACCCCCTACTTTTGACACCTACTGCACGCCCAACCTACCTGGAAAGGGGTCTCTCTTTGAACTGCCTTTCCGAGGTTTCTTCCATTTTCCCTACAAGGTTTTATTGGGAGTTTTTCCTTGTCTTCTCAGAGAGTCAAGGCTGGGGGGCTGTCAAAAGGCAGGGCCTGTTAAAGCCCATTGCGGCACTTCCTGTGTGATTTTGGGCTATACAAAAATAAACTGTATTGTATTGTATTGTATCTCCTAACTGATGGATGTAATCATTAAACACCCTGTTCAGAGATAGTGTGGCAAGGTGTCCTCGGAATTTAATGGATGTTTCGGGCACACGTGTCGCATCGCGTGAAGTATAAACCTCGCCTTGGGTGCCTTACTTTTTAGCTTTTGGGGTAGGGATTATATTACAGAGCAGCCTGAAAATCATGCTAGGGCTTAGTTTCGGGGAAACACGGTAATCACCGTTGCTCTGAGTATATTAGTAGCGGGGTTAGTGGTGATGAGTGAACCTGCAACATGATACTTTACAGTTCAATATATTAGCCACTAGGGGGCCTCACTCCCCAGCACAGTCTAGCTTTAAGGTCAAACCAAATGTATTTAATGGAAAATGGACATTATTCCTACACATCTAAAAACCAATCAGGACAGCCTATTAGATTACCAACACAAGAAACCAAAAGAGAATCCGTCATTTAATTTTTTCACTAGTGCCTTTCCATCGTAAGGTTTCCCAGACTGCAACTTTTCTGCTGGCTGCTTTTAGTGCCGTCATAAAATGTGTTAATGCTGGGGATTGAACCGTCAACCTTACACTTTACGTTTCTGCATCATCAGCCACTAGGGGGCAGCACTGCTTGGCTCATTGTAACTTTATGGCAGGATGCATTCAACGGATTGAATGGAAATTCAATATCATTTCTGAAGAACTAAAAGGCTGATTTAATTATGATAGCTAAAGGTCATGGTCATTTAATATTTTACATAGTGCCTTTCCACCCAAAGTCTACAACATAAGCAAGTGAATTAGTGGCGAGGTTAGTTGTGGTAACTGAATATGCAACAATATACTTTACAGTTCAGCATATTACCCACTAGGGGGCTCCACTGCCCGGCTCAGTGTAGTGTAATAACCAAACCAAATTAATTTAATGGACATTTCACGTCCTTCCTGTGAAATAAGCTAATAGCCAATTTAATAAGCTAAAGTGATTATAATTAGTATGGTCATGAGGAATACAATAATCCAAATGGTAAATTTCAATAAATCATTTAATATTGTATTTTATGACTGTTGTAACTTGTAACTCACCTGGAGCTCTTTGCTTGTGATGATCGGTTTTGTACCCTTGTCCTCAAACAGCCCCCCGGCCTGAGGTTGTCCTCTTTTATAAATCACTTTGGATAAAAGTGTCTACTAAAGAAACAAAAGTGACCGTAAATTTATTGCCATTTCATTATAAGATTTCCAATATTTCACAATCTTAGTGCTGGCAGAGTTTAGTGTCTTCACAAAGTATGGGGCTCAGACTGGCAGTTCAGCAGATTAACCACTAGGGGGTGACACTAAATAGATCAATGCAGTCTTATGACACAGTCCAAAGGCTACCAGTATCAGAGGCTGGCTCGGGGTCACACCGTAAGATAGTCAAATGGATTGAACCTTAGTGCTTTCATTTCCGCATATTAAAAGAATAGTGGTGAGGCGGCCTTCTGCTTTTATGCACCTAAAATCTGTAATAGCCTGCCAATAGGAATTCGCCAGGCAAATACAGTAGAGCAGTTTAAAACACTGCTGAAAACACATTACTTTAACATGGCCTTTTTATAACTTCACTTTAACTTAATACTGATACTCTGTATGTTCAATTCATCATAATAACTATTCACAGTGGCTCCAAAATCCATACTAACCCCTAGTCTCTCTTCTGTTTCTTTTTCCAGTTTCTTTGTGGTGGCGGCCTGCGCCACCACCACCTACTCAAAGCATCCTGATGCACCAACATTGATGGACTGAAAGCCAGAAGTCTACGTGACCATCATCATCAGGTCCTTCCATGAAAACCCTAAATACAAAGAGGACTGTTTGACTTATGTTAGGTAGATTGCCCAGAGGGGACTGGGCGGTCTCTTGGTCTGGAACCCCTACAGATTTTATTTTTTTCTCCAGCCTTTGGAGTTTTTTTTTTTGTTTTTTCTGTCCACCCTGGCCATCGGACCTTACTCTTATTCTATGTTAATTAATGTTGACTTATGTTTATTTTTTATTGTGTCTTCTATTTTTCTATTCATTTTGTAAAGCACTTTGAGCTACATTTTTTGTATGAATATGTGCTATATAAATAAATGTTGATTGATTGATTGATTGATATTAGCCACTAGGGGGTGACACTAATTAGATCTTATTCCATTAGACACAATCCAAACACTGGCAGTATATGAGGCTGGCTCAGGGTAACACAGTAAGTTAGTCATATAGATTGAACCTCAGTGCTTTCATTACAGAATACTAGCCACTTACAGTAATTAGATCAATGCAGTCTTATGACACTGTCCAAACACTGGCAGTATACAAGGATGGCTCAGGGTCACACAGTAAGTTATTCATATGGATTGAAACTTACTGCTTTATGGCTCAACACACCAGGGGGTGCGGGGGGGCACACTGTCCAGGGCAATGAACACCACTGGGCTAATAAATACCCCTGCACGATTAATAAACTAATGTGATGAACAGGATGACCATGAGGAATAAAAGAAACCAAAAGCTAAATATCCATTCCAGGTTTGGTTGCTGCCTTTCCTACAATGCGGTCGGTGTAGGCTTCAGATCCTCACGACCCTGAAACAGACCTGGAAAGCAAGCTAATAAACTTTATTTATTAGCAAATGGTCATGCAGTGGTCTTTCTTCTTCTTCCAGGGTTGGTCCTTACAAGGGTACAAGTATGAGCTGTGGATGCTGACGACACACAACTGTATTTATCAATAGTGCCTGCTGACCCCAACTCTCCCGGCTCACTGACCCTCAATATCTTACTTGTGTTTCTGAATGGATGAGCCGTAACTTTCTCAAACTAAATAAAGAGAAACCAGAAATCTTAGTGACTGGCAAAAATGGATATAATGAGAGTATTAGAAATAAAATTGATCCATTAGGATTAAAAATCAAGATGGAGGTAAAGAATTTAGGGGTAATTATTGACTGTGACCTGAATTTTGAATAACATATATTAACATACATACATTAACATATCACATATTAATTTAGATTGCCAGGACTGCATTTTTTCACTTAAGAAATATAGCAAACATTAAACCCCTCAAGATGCTGAAAAATGAGTTGACGCTTTTGTTTTTAGTCGGCTAGATGACTGTAACGCACTCCTCGCAGGACCACCCAAAAAAGACATCAGTCAGTTACAGCAAGTGCAGAATGCAGCGGCCAGAATCTTAACTAGGAAAAGAAAATCCGAGCGCATCACCCCAGTCTTAGCGTCATTACATTGGCTACCCGTGTCATTTAGAATTGACTTTAAAATACTGCTGATGGTTTACAAAGCCTTCAATAACCTGCTCACTCCATCTTATATCTCAGACTGTCTCTCACCTTACACTCCAAATCGTAACCTTAGATCTTCAAATGAGGGTCTGCTTATTATTCCAAGAGCTAAACTTAAAAGAAGTGGTGAGCCGGCCTTCTGCTGTTAGGCACCTGAAATCTGGAATAGCTGACCGATAGAAATTTGCCAGGCTGATAAAAAACTGCTAAAAACGCATTACTGTAACATGGCTTTCTCAGAGCTTCATTTTAGTGTAATCATGATATTCTGTATATGTATTTAATTATCGTTTCTATCATGGCTCTCCAATCCTTACTAACCCCTACGTTCTCTGCTGTTCTTTTTCCCTCATTTTCTGTGGTGGTGATCTGCGCCCCCAACACCTGATCAGGGCACCTTGCAATCCTTACATTGATGGATTGAAGGCCAGATGTCCACATGATCATTATCATCATTATCGAATTCTTCTACTTGAAGCCTGTAAGCCAGGAGGACTGATTGAGATCATTGATGTGAGGTAGGCTGGCTGGGTGGTCTCAGAACCCCTGCAGAATTTATTTTTTTTTTCTCCATCCCTCTGGAGTTTTTCTATCCTCCCAACCATCGGACTTTATTTTTTGTGACTTAGTATTGCCTACCGTATATACTCGTGTATAAGTCCGGTCTTGAAATCCAAAAAAATCATTTTTAAAAAAATCAGACCCCGACTTGTACACCCGTTCAAAAATGCGACACTTAAATTTTCTTCTTATTGCCTCCTCCAATCTCGCACCAGTTTCTCAGACACATCGAATTTTGTTGCAGCAGCGCAGTTACCAATTTCTTTTGCCGCGTCAATGACTTTTAATGTAAAAACAGCTTTATATTTTCTTCTGATCGAACGCTCCGTCGTAGATAAAGGATGCTCTTACGATAAAGATGTATGAGGGTGTGAGATACAAAAAACACAAAGCAGTGCAAACGTCGCTTCGGAATATTTCAGGTATTACCGTGTGGACACGTAGGCACAATACATAGAAATAAAAAGGCCGTGTGCTCCGTGGTTACTCTCTCAGGTGGGCATTAGCATATCATAATCTCTTGGACCAATAGTCTGAGTTTTTCGCTTTCGACTTATACGACCGACATTATAAAATACAGTACCTGGATTATACAGTAAAATCAAGTCCTGACTTATCTGTGGGAGAACTGAACTGCGAGTATATACCATAATCGTATTTTATATTTTTCTTTCATCATCTTGTAAAGCACTTTGACCTACATCAGTTGTATGAAAACGTGCCCTAGAAATAAATGTTGTTGTTGACCGACAAGACCCAAGGGTGGTCTCATGCCCTCCCACTCCCCCACCGTGTGGCTTCATCGCTGCATTTCTTTTCTGTTTGGTTTTTCCCCTCACCGGGATGGAACAGCCATTTAAATTCCCATGCAGTGGTAAGATCTGAGGCCAGGGGTGACTTAGGCAGCCATCGGAGAAAGTGATGCTGTCATCGCACAAAGACTCTCACTGCGTAAGAAAGGATGTCACAGCATTTACAAGAAAAGGTTTCCTTTGTCGAAGAAACGCTGGCCACAAGCATCTTAGTGTTGCAGCTTTAGGTGTGCCTGCACAGCGCTGCATGGGAAAGGAAATGCTCAAGGTGTGAGCAGACCACAGCGTTACAAACATTCGGAGGTGATGTTGACAGAAGATTTGAAAAGGAAAAGGTAAAGAAAAGACAATAGAAAGTGAGGCGTGACGGCAATCAGGTGTCGGGCCAGCAGGGGACCCTCTGGAGACTTGCAGTTCAGTTTATGTTTGTATATATGCCCCTCACTGATTTGGGCTGGGGGGCCTTTCAGCTCCCGCTTTTAGTCATGCCCACAAGCAGTGGTCTCAGAAAGTATTGAGCCCCCAACACCTTCTGGGCACTTTATTATGCTGTTGACCTAATTTTAAATGGAGAAACTGGAATCATTTTGCCCATCAATCTACACTCCGTAACGACAAAGTGACATCAAAATTTATTAAAGTGACACAAATTTATTAAAAAAATCAAACACTGGACTCTCTCATTTCCTAAAAGTATTCAGACTTTGCTGTGGCATTCCGGTCCATCCTGGTGGCTTTCATTTTCATCCTTGAGATGTTTCTGGAAAATGATTGGAGTCCACTTGTGGCAAACTGAATTGATTGGACATCATTTTAGTGCAGAGAAGATCCCACCATGCACACTGCATGTCAGGATAAAAACCAAGTCCTGAAGTCCAAGGAACTCACTGTAGACCTCCATGATCAAATTGTGGTGAGGCGCAGATCAGGGCAAGGGGATCAAAATATCTATAAAGCTTTGAGTGTTCCCAGGAGCACAAGAATTCAAGAATTACAAAATGGAACCACCGTGACTCTTCCTAAAGTTGTCTGTTTGGCCAGACTGGGTACCTGGGCCATGAACCCAATGCAAGAAAGGTAAAGAACTAAAACTATACGAGAAATACGCTCACCGGCCATTTTACTAGGTACCGGGTCGGACCCCCTTTTGCCTTCAGAACAGCTGTAATTCTTCATGGTGTAGATTCAGCAATCCTCAGGGATTTTGCTCCATATTGACCTGATAGCTTCACGCAGTTGCTGCAGATTTGTCAGCTGCACATCCATGATGTGAATCTCCAGTCCCACCACAACCCAAAGGTGCTCTACTGGATCGAGATCTGGTGACTGTGGAGGCCATTGAAGTCCAGTGAACTCATCGTCATGTTCAAGAAACCAGTTGCAGGTGATCTGAGCTTTGCGGCATGGCACATCATTAGCTGGAAGGAGATGGGGACACTACAGTCATAAAGGGATGGACATGGTCAGTAACAATACTCTGGTAGGCTGCAACATTTAAACGATGCTCAGTTGGTACTAAGGGGCCCAAAGTGTGCCAGGAAAATACAGCACTACCACCAGCACCAGCCTGAACCGTTGATCCAAGGCAGGATGGATCCATGCTTTCATGTCGTTGACCCCACCTGAATGTGGCAGCAGAAATCGAGACTCATCAGACCAGATGTTTTTCCAATCTTCTGTTGTTCAGTTTTGCTGAGCCAGTGTGACTTGTAGCCTCAGTTGCCTGCTCTTAGCTGACAGGAGTGACTCCCGATGTGGTCTCTTGCTGCTGTAGCCCACCTGCTTCAAGGTTTGATGTTTTATGTGTTCAGAGCTGTTCTTCTGCACACCTCGGTTGTAACAAGTGCCTATTTGAGTTTGTGTTGTCTTTCTATCAGCTCACACCAGTCTGGCAAACATTCGGAGGTGATGTTGATGCTGACCTCTGGCAGCAACATGGCATGTTCACCCGGAGAACTGCCACTCTACTTTCCTTTTTTCAGACCCTTCTCTGTAAACCTTAGAGATGGTTCTGTGTGAAAAGAAAAGTAGATCAGCAGTTTGTGAAATAGTCACTCCAGCAACCATGCCACATTCAGAGTCACTTCAGTCTCCTTTCTTCTCCATTCTGATGCTCGGTTTGAACTTCAGCAGGTCGTCTTGACAAGGTCTACAGGCCAAAATGCATTGAGTTGCTGCCGTGGGATTGGCTGAAGAGATCAGAAATGGATTGAGATGCTGCCGCGTGATTGGCTGATTAGATATGCACAATGTATTGAGTTGCTGCCATGTGAGTAGCCGATTAGATATTTGCATTAACAAGCAGTTGAACAAAGTGGACATGAGTGTACATCCTTTGTATGAAAATGAGCTACATAAGTAAATGTTATTGATGAGAGGAGGAAGATACTATTGTCAGCAAACTTTTCTTACCAATGCCCATCTCCCACAGTTGTTCAGTTTGATGGCCAGTTCTAGGAAGAGTCACTGTTATTCCAAACTTCTTCCATTTAAGAGTTATGGAGGCCTCTGTACCATTCGGAACCTTCAATGCTGCAAGATTTTTTTGTTTTTCGTCATCTTCTCCAGATCCATGCCTCAACACGATCTGATCTCTAACATCTTCAAGCAACTCGTTCAACCTTATGGCTTAGTTTGTGCTCACCTGGTGGACCCTCCATTGACAGGTGTACCTGTATGTGGCTTTTACTAATGAGGTCCAGTCAATTGCACTGACCACAGGTGAACACCAGACAAGGTGTAGAAACATCTCAATGATGAGCAATAGAACGGGATGCACCTGAGCCAAACTTCAAGTGTCCTAGTAAAGGGCCTCAATACTTTCGTCAATGGGATATTGTTAGGTTTAGGGTTAAGGTTAAGATTAAGATTAATCTTAGGGCTTGCCAAAATTTCCAAAGCCCAGTTTTCTCTTCGTTATTCTGGGGTCATGAGTGTAGGTTGATGAGGGAAAACAAGAATGGAAATGATTTTAGCACAGGTCGGCAACATAACGGAATATGTAAAAAGTGAAGGGGTCCGAAGACTTTTTAAAAGTGCTATAAGAACGGACCAACTTTCTCCAGGAAGAATGTTTCACATCCCGGGCTCCCTTCAGTTCTTATGCCAGCAGGTCTGCTGAATGCAATTTAAGTGACGACAGTTAAACGACACTGCAAGATGAGAGCAGCTACAATGAAGTGTTTTCCTCGGGCTAAGGTCAATGTCATTATTATGTTTTGTTTTCTTTTGTGGTCAGCAGACGTCTTTTTCATACATGTCTGATGTTTCCACACTTTCACTACAAAGTCCCCTTCAGCCTTCTGGAGCCACATTGATACCCAGTCATTATGGCACTGTGGTAGGGAAAAAAAAAAAGATTTGAAAACCTGACAGTGGAGAGAAAGGAAAAGTAAAGTCAAATAAACTGGCAGGAAGTGACAGCCACTCGCCCTGGAAACCCTGGTGACGGTGATGCTGCTTCAGGGCTGGCGGCAGGTAAATTCTGTAGGCAGTGCAGCTGAAATTCTGATGTGGGCGGTGATATTTCGGTTGAGGTGAATCTGTTGCTGCTCAGCTTTTACTTTCAGTCTCCATAACTGGCACATGACAAAGATGTTATTACAAAGTCGGTCTGATTTGTGCTTTTGCAATTTATATTCATTATTTTATTAATAACCTTTGATCAAATAAAAACATTATGTGGTTATATCTCTGAGTTCCACCAACATGCCTTATACAGATTCATGGCTGCTGAAGAGGACGTACACTCCCAGTCAAACGTCTGGAAACACCTAGAAATGTTCGTGTATTGGACAGAAATTGATGCCTGTGTTTAATCAAGATACCATTAAAGTGATTTAAAAGTACAGCTAAGACCAGTGGTTCCCAACCTTTTTTTGTCCATGCCCCATCTAGGCCTCTCTAAAATTATGATGTCCCCCACTTTAACATATACCTTATTCTTATTATTACCAATTCAAAAAGTGAACTTCTACTCACGTGGAGAAAGCCCATAATGTCATTAATTTGGTCTAAACAAGCTTCCAAAGGACATGGAAACAAAACAGTGAAATGATAGTTGAAGTATAGACAGTGGGTAGCGCTGCTGCCTCGCAGTTAGGAGACCCGGGTTCGCTTCCCAGGTCCTACCTTTTTGCATGTTCTCCCTGTATCTGCGTGGGTTACCTCCCACAGTTCAAAGACATGCAGGTTAGGTGCATTGGCGATCTTAAATTGTCCCTAGCGTGTGCTTGGTGTGTGTGTGTGTGTGTGTGTGTGTGCGCCCTGCGGTTTGTTTCCTGCCTTGCGCCCTGTGTTGGCTGGGATTGGCTCCAGCAGATCCCCGTAACCCTGTAGTTAGGATATAGCAGGTTGCATAATAGATGGATGGACGAAAATACAGCAAATACAGTTTTGAAAACATATAAGAGACGTCATATTCATAAATATAAAATAACTTTAATGACAGCTTTTTCTGTAATATTTTGATCATTTTATATTTTTGTTATATTGCAAAATCATTATTACAATTCATATTGTTTTAATGGTAAAAACAATTTCTAACTAGAAAAACCCAAGCCAGTTGTAAAATCATAAATTAAAGGGTTCTTCACCATTCCTTCTATGTTTATATAAATGTCTCTGTAAAATATATATATTTTTTTCATTTTGTAAATTGTTTATAACTTACCTATAAAAAATCAAGTTTCCCCCCAGTGGGACATGCGCCCCACATTGGGAATTACTGGCTAAGACATTACGAGTGTTTAAAATGGTTATTACTGCTTGAAGTGATTGGTTATTAATTTATTATTCACATCTGACCATAAAACCCGATTTTTCAGCAGCCATCCTTTCAGTGGCCTAATCGTCAACTCGCTTAGCTTATCCTTAGTTTATTATGTGTGAATGCTAATTGGTTATTAGAGAAACCTTTGTAATTGCATTAGCAACACTGAAAGCTACTATTCTGTTCACTTGGGTTGAAATGTACCAGCGTTCCTAATGTTCAGTTCTGGATTCAAAAATGGCCAAAATGAACACAGCTGTTATTGCTTCTTTAATGGAAGAGTAACCAAACTGGGATGGTTGTTGCATACAGTCTATCTACATATCTATTATAGAGCTCTTTCCATATCTATCCATCTCTCTATTATGTAGTGCCTTCAATATACACTTCATCTATTGTCTTCATATCTGCCTATTTTGATAGTGTGTTTAATATCAATGATATAGTGACATTCATCCATCTATCAATTTTATAGTACATTTCATCCATCTGTTCCCTTTAATGTCTCTTTGTTATGTAGTGTCTTCATTGTATATTTCATCTACTGTCTTCATATTTGCCTATGCTTTTCTGTGAGATTCATATCAATCTATTTATACATTATAAAGCACCTTTCATATCTGACTGCGTACCTATCATAGAGCTCTATCTATACAGTATCTACCTGTCACCTTTCATATTTCTATTATGGAGGGCCTTCAATATACATTTCATCTACTGCCATCATATCTGCCTATTTTGATAGTGTTTCATATCTATCTATGATATAGTGCCTTTCATATCTATTTATCTATGTATCATATGGTACCTTCCATATCTATATCTCTGTGGGCGCCCACTTCTCCCCCACTCTGAACTGGCCAGCCATTTGCCTCTTCAGTCCTCAGCCCCCTTTGTCTTGCTAATGACCCTCCACACAATGCGGTTCCCTGCCTTTCTCTGACCCTCTATCCATGTTCTCCACTGATTTGGAGTGTGACAATGGGACTTGGAGGAGTCGACGCTCAGAGAGCCAGAAGGTCACCTCTTTTTCTCTTGTTTAAGGTCTAGGATGGCACAGAGACAAAGACGAGGGCACAAAAGGATCAAAAGAACCCGCGGAGGTCATTAAAGTGGGAGGAAGTGATGGCAGTGCATTGTGGCAGACGCTATGTTAATGGTGGGATGTGCTCCCAATGAAGCTTTGAAGCCTCTCTTTATTACTGTGTCGCCTGGCCTGGACCATTCAGCTCCATCTGACATTCCCGTTTGGTTCTTCAGGAAGTCACCCATCGAGGTCATTTCCAAAGAGACCTATTTAACCTCCTGACATCAAATGATGCTTCCTGTAAGTAATGAAAAACAAATGGACCTTCCAAGACTAATCGGCATTGACAGGCGCCTGACCTTTTAATGCCGTGTCCCTACTTTCAAATTCTAAAAGGTTGGCCAGTTTCTTGTTTTGGATATAGAAGTGCTGCTGTCCACCCCTGCCATTTCACTGAACAGTTGCTGTTAATTAATTTCTTTTCTGATTTTTCCCACCCATTTTCAAACCTGTTTAAACCGAATGGCTTTTTCTTTGGTGCTGGGTAAGAGACAGAATAAAGGTGGCAGCATGAGGTACCAGGAGATGAGGCCAGTCCATTATATGCCCACTCACACCCAAACTGAATTAATGCCAGTTTACCCAATATTGGGACGTGTCATGAAAACTGGAGGACCCAGAGGAGAAACCACAGAGACCTGGGGAGAACTTGCTAGATACAACAGGGACACATTGGGCACAGGATCATGGAGCTGGAAGGCAGCAACACCAACAACTGCTCCACCATGCGGTCTCCCGTCAGGACTTTCAGTTGTTTTTTATTAGCACCATCAGCTCCCTGCTGTGCTCATCAGAAATAAAACACAAAGACAAGAGGATGAAGGCTTTTGGGGGATCTCATGCCATGCCACAAAAACACCCCAGGGTTGTCTTCAAATAAGCTGGAGGAGGAAAACTTTGCATTGTTGGAAGCTGAGCAGCCAAAGCCTTTAAATTCAACTAAGATACAGTGATCAATATAGCGCCTCTCAGATCTATCCATCTGGAATGCCTTATGCATTTATTGGTTATATCTTACCTCTTATGTTTTAATATTTATTTTGTTGTTATTCTACTTACCAATTAAATGGGGTAACCCTGTTGGTGCCACAATATTCTTTTTGTTTCCCTTGAACACTATATACATATACAGTACATTATATACATACACGCGCATCTTAAGAGTTTTCTATTCCTAAGCTTTCAACAACATATCAGGTATTATCATCAGAGGAAAATGATTAGACATACAGGAATCAAAGGCAAGATATAGCAAATGAGAAAAGGGGAGGGGGGTATGTTGGTGTAAGAGGGGCAGATTATTAAGGTGGGGTTTGGAGGGTGATGGCCTTAAAGTTCTTTTCATTATTTGGATGTTCTTCATTTTAAGCCTGCATATGCTGGGTTCTTGTCCAAGTGTCTGTTAAATGGTGTTTCTGTTTGATAGCCACGATTCAGTCGGCTCTCTGGCACTTTTAGGATTGGCCCTGAATTTTACTTGCACCGTGCCCCAGTTAATCGTGTGCCTGGTTAAACTGGTAGGTGTGTGCATCAGAGACCGTGGGTCCTTCCTTGTGACAACATCGTGATGTTCTTGCATTCTAAGTGTTTTAGATGTTTGTCTCACATATACTTGCCTGGATTCTGCACAAAATGGAAGGGCTCCAGCCGACTTGGGCAAGAGACTGGAAGCAGCTCCCGAGTCGACTTTAAAAGGAAGCCCACTGTCTCATTTTGGTTGAGTCAGAGTCGGGACGCAGTGGGCAACGCTCTTGGAGGATGAGGAAGAATTGTGGCTGGTGAGTTTTTTTGCTGGTATTTTTGTGAAGAAAGTGTTGGAGTCAAATAAAAACTCTTTATTTGAGCCAAAAGTGGGAAAGTAGGTCTGGGTATTATTGTACCTGTGGTTTGGGGCTCAGTGGCTGCCTCTTGTGATTGTAATATATATGCACACACATAAACACATATCTGTCTATCTATATCTAGTGAAAAGTCAAGCAAAATGACACTTTTTATTGGCTAACTAAAAAGATTACAATATGCAAGCTTTGGAGGCAACTCAGGCCCGTTCTTCAGGTGAGATGCAATATAGAAACTGGAGTCCCTTATTTACACACTAGGACAAGAAACAACATTGGTAAACCTTTAAGTGAGAAATCTTAAATGTAAAAAATTAATAGACTCCTTCAGGCTAGGGTTCATTTAACAAGAGAGAAGAAAAATGTACGGTCAAGATCTTCGGATAAGAGGACTGTCCAACAAAGTCTTTTGAAGTTTCTAATGAGTTTTTCAATGCAATGTGGATCTGTAGTCAGGTTGCCTGTGTCAGTCTAAGAGATGCAAACAATCCTCATACCTGGTGTGGATGCGGCCCGGACACAGACAGGCAGACATGTTGTAATCCACCACCACACGTTTATTTACAAAGTACTATTTGCAAGTTTCAAGTGCACACAAACCCCAAACACAGTCCTGGCCACACAACGACTTCTCCTTCGGGCCTCCTCCACTCTCTCTCCTGCTTTGTCCTTCTTCCACCCGACTCCAACCTCGAATGAAGGGAGACGGCCCCTTTTATATCATCCCGGACAAGCTCCAAGTGTGTCCCGGCATTCCTCCCTGGACACGCCCCAGTGTGGCGGAAATGCTGGCTGTTTTTCCGGAAGCTCTCCGGTGTCCCTTTTCTTCTTCCCCCCAGCACTTCCTGGTGTGGCGGAAGTGCTGAGGTCCAGAGTCCCCAAGGCATTGGGGCGCTCCCTGGTGGTGACCACGGGTCCCTACAGGGTTGGGCCTCCAAGCCCTCTACCTGTGACCCCCAAAGCAACCAGGAAGGCAGCCCCCACGTGATCCAAGGTGGGCATTGACCCTCTTCCGGTCCCTCAAGGCGTCCCGGCCAGGTCGTTGCCCCTGGCATCCCTGACACTGGCCATAAAACTCATGTCTCAATTCAAGCCATGTTGCAATGTGTTAAATTTTAGCATGAGTTTGACTTCCCATTCTTTTCTCTCTTGTTGTGTTCTGAAGTTGCCCATAAGCACTGTGACGTTAAAGTCCCTCTCACAGTGTACATGGCTGTTAAAGTGGGCTGCTACAGGAACATCTGTGTTGCCACGTTTAATGTGGACCCTGTGTAAATTCATTCTCTGGCGGAGTGTTTGTCCAGTTTCTCCCACATAGAGTGCAGTGTTAGGACATTTCATTTTCACTACATTCATAATGGCTAACACGGTACAAGACCCTAGTACTATATCTATATATATATCTACTGTATATCTAATGATACAGTATCTGTCAAATAATACAAAGAGTACATGACACGTGTCATGTCATGTCACCCTCATTGAGGCTTGTCAGGTGTACAGACTTTTGTCTTCCCTTAATAAGGAATAAATAAGTTAACCAGCAGCCGCAGAGCAACTTCAGAGGCTTTGCCTCAGGTGCAACGTCTGAAGTTCGATCCCTGTTATGGGATGCAAATGTGCGTATACCTGACACACCCCAATAAGGGCGGAATACGTGTCACGTACTCTTTGTATTATTTAGGAGACACTGTGTCACATATCTATGATCTGCTTTTCGCAACTGAGAGGATGTGGCACGTTTGCGGATTGGCTGACCAGCACATACATTTGTGTGTGTATTTACATACACACTGTGATAAAGGCGCTATATAGCACCTGACCCGGCACAGACTGGCGCTGAGACGCGTGTAAAATCACACAGGCTTTTATTTGTTTCTTCAGTCGTGGGGCACGTCTTCCCCGTGTCCCACAGGTCCAACACAGTCCCAAAGCACTATAAATACACCACCAATAACTCTCCACCTTGCACCACCACAACTCCCAGGCAACCTCATCCTCTTCCTCCCAATTCTGGCTCCTGAGTGGTGGAGGCTGGCCGGTTTTATAGCCCACCCGGAAGTGTTCCAGATGCTTGACCACCTGGTCCCAATTGCACCTCTGCGTGGGGCTGATGACTCGTCCATCCAGGTTCTTGAGTCTCAGCAGCACCCCCTAGCGGCCACCCCAGCTCCCAGCCAGGCTGTGGAGGACTCCATGTCCCATGGAGCCATGCGGGAGACTGGGGAATCAACATCGGCCAGGGAGGCTGCCACGAAGTGTCCCGGGGAAGGTATTGAGCTGTCCATGGTGGCTCCCCCGGAACATATGCAGCAGGGGCGTCCCGGCCGGGGCACACAATACATACATACTGTACATACACACACACAAATGTATTTACATACATACACACACATACATCCATACATAAAGTGGATTCAGAAAGTATTCAGACCCCTTCACTGCACACTCATACATTTTCCATTTTTGCCCATCAATTGACATTCAACCCATAAAGTCAAAGTATTTGTAAAACCATAAACTGAAATCTCACATTCTTATAAGTATTTTGGCCCTTGAAATGTTTCTAGAACTTGACTAGAATCCATCCATGGTAACTTAACTGTTGAAGACATTTGCCATTTTTAGCCATTTAAAATTAAATATGCAATACAATAAAGCGTGATGAAAGTGAATGGGACTAATAGATATAGATATACACTAGGGGGTTCACCCCTGCTCGCCAAACCCCCACCACCCACCAGGGCCTGCACTACGCGCCAGCCACTTGGCATTTCTGCCGCAGGTGTTGTGAAGAGGGGGGCTGAACGCACCCCAAGGAGATGCGGTCGCTCCTCTGAAACCCCCTCTTAAAACGGTGATGCAATGGGAAACAAATAGTTACTTTTTTACCCACTCTTTGCTCGATCATCTGCTGGCTTGCTGCTGCTGTAACATGTGATCTGCATTTCGCACGGCACTTCGAACATTTAAAAGCCTGTACAGCAGCTGTCCTACTCTGTCTTTTATTTCTGGCCCCGGGCGTGGTTAAATGTATTGGCACAAAGTCTTGTCTCGTGGGGATAGATGGATAGATAGATAATACGCTACCGTGGCTGTTCGTTTGTCTGTCCAGGATTTTAAGTCACCTGTAGCTCGCAAACCGTTTCACCCTGTTGACCTGAAATTTGGTACACATATACTATATGACGTCTACTATCCGCTTTTGGGGTGATGATTTTTATTCCTCTTTTTATTTTTATTTTATTGTAGAATCAACTCTCGGCAGTGAGCAGCAGGACGGCTGTGTGGCGCATGCATATGGGTGCCGTTTCCTAACCACCTTTGCCATCACTTCCCCTACCTCTTCATATCTTACGTCATTCTTGAGGCAGTTTGAAGACTTAAGTGCCAGCTTAATAGAAAAATTAAGAAAAACGTACTATGTGATTGCAACACGAAAACTATCTTAATCAGTTTTAACGTGAAAAGATGTCGACGAAAGAAGAGATGAAGCAGGCTGCTAGGGTGGGAACAAGAAGAGCTGCTCAAGAAGCAGCAAGTGCATCAACCTCTGAGCAAATGGATGCTAAACGTACAGAAAAAAAGAGGATGAAAACTAGGAATGATCAAGTCAAGTGTATTCACTGCACGTTATCGTTACTGGTATTATACACTCACCTAAAGGATTATTAGGAACACCTGTTCAATTTCTCATTAATGCAATTATCTAATCAACCAATCACATGGCAGTTGCTTCAATGCATTTAGGGGTGTGGTCCTGGTCAAGACAATCTCCTGAACTCCAAACTGAATGTCAGAATGGCAAAGAAAGGTGATTTAAGCAATTTGGAGCGTGGCATGGTTGTTGGTGCCAGACGGGCCGGTCTGAGTATTTCACAGTCTGCTCAGTTACTGGGATTTTCACACACAACCATTTCTAGGGTTTACAAAGAATGGTGTGAAAAGGGAAAAACATCCAGTATGCAGCAGTCCTGTGGGCGAAAATGCCTTGTTGATGCTAGAGGTCAGAGGAGAATGAATGGGCGACTGATTCAAGCTGACAGAAGAGAAACTTTGACTGAAATAACCACTCGTTACAACCGAGGTATGCAGCAAAGCATTTGTGAAGCCACAACATGCACAACCTTGAGGCGGATGGGCTACAACAGCAGAAGACCCCACCGGGTACCACTCATCTCCACTACAAATAGGAAAAAGAGGCTACAATTTGCACGAGCTCACCAAAATTGGACAGTTGAAGACTGGAAGAATGTTGCCTGGTCTGATGAGTCTCGATTTCTGTTGAGACATTCAAATGGTAGAGTCAGAATTTGGCGTAAACAGAATGAGAACATGGATCCATCATGCCTTGTTACCACTGTGCAGGCTGGTGGTGGTGGTGTAATGGTGTGGGGATGTTTTCTTGGCACACTTTAGGCCCCTTAGTGCCAATTGAGCATCGTTTAAATGCCACGGGCTACCTGAGCATTGTTTCTGACCATGTCCATCCCTTCATGACCACCATGTACCCATCCTCTGATGGCTACTTCCAGCAGGATAATGCACCATGTCACAAAGCTCGAATCATTTCAAATTGGTTTCTTGAACATGACAATGAGTTCACTGTACTAAAATGGCCCCCACAGTCACCAGATCTCAACCCATTAGAGCATCTTTGGGATGTGGTGGAGCGGAGCCGTGCCCTGGATGTGCATCCCACAAATCTCCATCAACTGCAAGATGCTATCCTATCGATATGGGCCAACATTTCTAAAGAATGCTTTCAGCACCTTGTTGAATCAATGCCACGTAGAATTAAGGCAGTTCTGAAGGCGAAAGGGGGTCAAACCCCGTATTAGTATGGTGTTCCTAATAATCCTTTAGGTAAGTGTATAAGTGAATATGCACACTCACACTATATATTATTGTAATAATGTAATGTGATAATATGATGTGATTTTGATGCTGGTTTATTCTTTTTCTGAGGTTTTGGGATATGTTCTTTCCAAATACATTTTTATTGCATATTTTAAAGTGTGTTGAATTTGTTAATCTGTTTTACTCCATTTACAACAATGCCATTTTGGGCACAGCTACATTGTACACACTTACACCCATGTCACAGCTGGTGATGTCACTGCATGTTCCATTATAAATGTGCTGGTGACTGCTGTGTTTTTGGTGTCCCATGCTAGATAACTTCCATCAAACTTTCAGACAGTTTAGCATGTGGAGTTCTTTTCGGTGTGGACTTTGGTGTTTTCATCCACGACATTCATTCTTGTTTGCTCCTGTTCTGATCTTTCTGGATAAGACCGTTGCTGTACTCTGACTGCTCTTTTGCCTGTCCATTTGTGATTATCTTCTTATCAATGTCTTCATGCTCACAATAATGTCAGGACTTTTCCTAACAGGTAAGGTCTTGTAACAGATCAGTAAGTGACTAATAAACACACTAGATATGGCCTGAATTCCAACATGTTGTCATTATTGTGTTACAAGTCTCATTATTATAATTGGGTTTTGTGCCCCTAAGCTGAATAACAATTTGAAGTACTTCATACTGTGACGGATGGCCAGGGCCCATGGCTGGCCAGGATGCCCCTGCAGCATATGTTCCAGGGGAGCAAGCATGGGTAACACAGTATCTCCCCCTGGACGCTAGATGGCTGCCTCCCTGGGTTGCAGCGGTGCCTCGGACTCCCCCAGGGCTTCAAGGGGGTTGGAGTGTTGTGCAGCCCCGTTGGGTTCCGCAGGCGTCGCCAGGGGGTGCTACAGCAGGAGCTGCTAGACCCTTCTGGGCACTGGTTTCGCCACACCCGGAAGTGCCGCCGGATGTCAGCAATCAAGCACCTGGAGCACTTCTGGGTGCCTAATAAAAGGAGCCAGCAACCACAACGCAGTGGCCAGAGTCGGGTGGAGAAGGACAAGGTTGCCTAAGAGGAGTGGTGGTGCAGAGGAAGAGTGCGTTACTTTTGTGTGTTGGTGCTTTGGGACTGTGTTGTGGCTGGGGGACACGGGGAAGACGTGCCCTCCAGCTGAAGAAAAATAAAAGTTTGTTTATTGTATACGTGCCTCCGTGTCCAATCTGTGTCGGGTCAGGCGCATATATAGTGCCTTTATCACAATGCCTAGTGCAGCAAATATTTGAAGCATACAACAAACCACTGTCAGAATTTAGATCTGTGACTTTTGGAGGATTGCAGTCCTAACCCTCTTTTGATAGCTCATATTGAATTTTATGTAACATACAGTAAACCGTGGGGAAACAAATCTGGATTCCATAAGTCACTTAAGTGACACACTAACAGAGACCCCACACTTCCCACTGCTTACCTCCTCTTGCAGTGTGAGGCAGCAAACTGACTTGAAGGCAGACAATGACTAAGCGACCGTTTCAAATGGGAAGCATATGGTTTCAGTTCCTTTCCATTAACCTCTGGGCCACCCAGTCACCTCAAAATGTAACAAACTAATATGGCAATAAAATGGAGGTGGGGTGTAATTAAAGTGAAGGTATGATCAGCACTTACCATTCAGCTTACAGTTTAATCACAGGCCCGCCACAATTGAAATAACAGGATTACATCCCACTTTGGGAGGAGGTGTCTTGACATTCGCTGTTCTATAATCTGGAATATCATTAAAGAGGAAACGTTAAATTACACAGCTGCCTGGAACACAGGATATGGCTTGCAGAAAAGCTAATAAAAATGCCACAAATTCCTGCATATAAATAAAAGTTGGTGCATGTTGTGCTTTTCTAATAAATTTTCATTTGCATCTGTAAGGAAAGCACATTGCAAGCAGGCTGCAGAATTTGACACTTGGAATAGGAAAAAAAAATACTAAGATTAGTTTTATTATTGGATGGCATGTTGGCCTTGTAGCTCAGAGACACACTCTCTCTCTGTCTATATATCTATGTTTAGAACACCTCAGTTTCTTCAGGTTTTATGGAAAGGGATGCAGTGTAATGTCTTAATACTTCATGAAATCAAGGCATAGAACAAAAAAAACAATAGCAAATAAAAAAATGAATAAGTCAAGGAATCATTAAGTGCACAAAGTTTAATTCAAATTTTTAATTCATCAAAGTGGCCATCTGTTGTCAATATAACAGCTAAACTTTGGTAACCCTTTGGATTCAGAATGCCAGTCACCAACTCTGCTTCCAGCAAAAGGACTCCAGACCACCACATCTCTTCCTCCATGTTTGACAGTTGGTGTCACACACTGAAAAACCATCCTGTCACCAACTCGACGGCGTACAAACACCCTGTGTGATGAACCAAAGATTTCAAATTTGGATTCATTGGTCCATAAGACTTTCTGTCCAGTTAGCAGTGGTCCACAGCCGATATTTCCCTAACCCTAACCCTAAGGCCCTATTTTGTCCTTTACAGAATGGCCTGAAGTGGTTTGTCACGTGGTGGGTGCAACAATGTGCTGTATCAGTGCATGCTCCTATCCTCCTCATCATCCTCCTTTCTTACCGTCACTCACCCTGTCAAACCTGCAGCACAAACTCTCCTCTTCATGATAGATAGATAGATAGATAGATAGATAGATAGATAGATAGATAGATAGATGTGAAAGACACTATTTAATATATACAGTGGGTACAGAAAGTATTCAGACCCCCTTCAATTTTTCACTCTTTGTTATATTGCAGCCATTTGCTAAAATCATTTAAATTAATTTTTTCCCTCATTAATGTACACACAGCACCCCATATTGACAGACAAAAAAGAATGTTTGAACTTTTTTATTAAAAAAGAAAAACTGAAATATCGCATGGTCCTAAGTATTCAGACCCTTTGCTCAGTATTTAGTAGAAGCCCCCTTTTGAGCTCATACAGCCATGAGTCTTCTTGGGAAAGATGCAACAAGTTTTTCACACCTGGATTTGGGGATCCTCTGCCATTCCTCCTTGCAGATCCTCTCCAGTTCTGTCAGGTTGGATGGTAAACGTTGGTAGACAGCCATTTTGAGGTCTCTCCAGAGATGCTCAATTGGGTTTAAGTCAGGTGACAGATGAGGGTTCGCAGGCTCCATGTACCATGGAGCTTTGACTTTCATTTCTTACTTTGAACTTTAGTTTGGTGATTTCCAAGAATGACAAAGTGAGGACCATACTACCAGTACAACCACAACACATAGCTGACAGCCCAAAAAAAATGTCTACACGTGACAGGAAATGAGTTCAGAGACTTTCTGAACTTACTATAAATGGAACTGACTTGACTGGTGCGGTCCAGATTATGTACATGTATTATGTAGCTGCCTAAAATAACAGAATTAAGCATGGAAGTGCCATTTTAAAATTTCCTATGTCTACATACAGTAGGTTAAGCCATGGCACTATCTTCCTCCATCTTATCGTCTTCCTCCTACCTCAAGCAGTGTGGATCAGCAAAAATGTCAAGGTCTTATTTTATCTCCGCAACCCCTAAGCTGTGGATCAGCACAATCCTGACACCCAACTTGTTATTATCTGTCCTCCTCCTCCTCTCAAATTCAATTCAAAATAAGGAACTGCCTCCAAAATCTAACCTCAGGCATTAAATGAAGCCTAAAATAAAATCAAAAATAAGCCTTATCCCCAAAAACTCACTCAAGCAGCAGGATTTGTAGCTTGCACAGCCCCATAAAGAGGCAAAGCTAAAAAAAATAAAAAAAAATAAAAAAGCTACCAAACGCTCCAAAGGGAGAGAGGAACCGTGAAAGCTCTTGCCCACAGTAACCAAAACAATGTTCCTATTTATATTTCAAGATTTATTAACAAAAGGAGCAGAACACTCCACCCCAAAGACTTCAAAGAGATTTGCAGAAAGCAAAGCAAAGCAAGTCAACAATTGAAAAGTTAACTTAAAGAACAGAACTTAAAGGAGACAGAAACCAGAAAAATCCAACAAGCTCTCAGAATAGCAATCCACAAAAGACAACAAAAGTTTTCCTCTTTCTGCTGCGGTGTCAGCGTCAGACTCATAATTAAGAATCATAAGAAATTTGACAAAACGAGAGTAGACCATTCTGTCCATCAAGCCTGTTTGTTTAGCTGTCCCAAAATCTCATCCAGATTCTTCTTAAAGGTTGTCAAGGGTTCTGCTTCAGCTCCAGGTCTCGGTAGTTTGTTCCAAAGTTCCACAACTGTTTGCGCACAGAAGTGCTTCCCGACTTCAGCCTTAAATGCACTTCCTCTTAATTTCCACTGATGTCCTCAAGTGCCTGATTCACCCTTCAACAACAACAACATTTATTTCTATAGCACATTTTCATACAAACAGTAGCTCAAAGTGCTTTACATATTAAAGAATAGAAAAATGAAAGACACAATTATAAAACAAAATAAATCAACATTAACATCGAATAAGAGTAAGGTTCAATGGCCAGGGGACAGAAAAACAAAAACTCCAGACGGCTGGAGAAAAATAAAATCTGTAGGGATTCCAGACCATGAGACCGCCCAGTCCCCTCTGGGCATTCCACCTAACATAAATGAAACAGTCCTCTTTGGATTTAGGATTCTCACGGAAGGGCTTGATGATGATGATGGTCACGTAGACTTCTGCCTTTTAATCCATCCATCATTGTTGGAGCATCATGAAGCTTTGAGTAGGTGGAGGTGGCGCAGGCCACCACCACAAAGAAACCGGAAAAAGAAACAGAAAAGAGAGTAGGGGTCAGTACCGACAGATGAAAGAGTTCTGCTGGATCTCCTTTATCAATGTTTTAATGATTTTAAATACCTGGATTAGGTCTCCACACAAGTCTCCTCTGCTTGAGACCATACAGACTGAATTCTCGTAGTCTGTCTGAGCATAACATGTCCTTAACTCCCATGATGCACTTGATGCTCTCCTCTGCACAACTTCAAGTGCTGCTTTGTGTTTCTTTTACTGTGGTGACCAGAACTGCACACAATACTCCAGATGTGTTCTTACGAGGGCTTTATATAGTCTGAGCACAACATCCCTTGACTTAAATTCAACAATGTGTATGGTTTAACTTATCATAAATGCAACAAGGCATATAAGGCACATCTTATATAATACGCAACCATGGCTGTCCATTTGTCTGTCCAGGATTTTAAATCGCTTGTAGCTCGCAAACCGTTTGACCGATTGATCTGAAATTTGGTACACATATGCTACATGACGTCTACTGTCCGCTTTCGGGGTGATGATTGACCTATGAGGTCAAAGGTCAACCCAGGAAGGTCTAGGTCAAAAATCAAATAACCTCTAGCCTGAAATTTGGTACACATATACTATGCTGGAACTCTGCATTACACTACAACTTTATATTAAAAGTGAAGAGTTTTGGAATTATTCCTCTTTCTATTTTTATTTTATTTTATTGTAGAATCAACTCTTGGCAGTGGCCAGCAGGGCAGCCGTGTGGTGCATGTGTACGGGCGCCGTTCTCATCGCTAACACCTTCACCGTCACTTCCTCTACCTCTTCATATCTGAAATCATTCTAGAGGCAGATTGAAGACTTAAGTGGCAGCTTAAGTGAAAAATTAAAGAAAACGTACTAAGTGGTTGCAACACAAACACGGACTTAATCAGTTGTAGCGCAAAAGATGCCAATGAAAGAAGAGAAGAAGCGGCAGCCGCTAGGGCGGAGACAAGAAGAGCTTCTCAGGGAGCAGCAGGCGCATCAACCTCTGAGCAAATGAATGGTAAACGTACAGAGAAAGATAGAGGAGGAAAACTAGGAATGCTCAAGGCAAGTGTATTCACTGAATGTTATCGGGCAGTATGCCGTTACTGGTACTTAACATAATACAAAAAAAAAAAAATAATAACAGCAAAAGAAAACTTACTAAAACTAATAAAGGACGCAGACAGAAAGAAAACCCAACCGGGACTAACAAAATATTATTTAAAAGGAAAACACATTAAAAAAAATAAAAAAATAAAGAGGAGACACTTGAGCAAGAATTAAATTTATGACTACACCTTAAAACTCCAAATCACCCATAACACAATTCTGGGACCCCCTATGACTACCTCGATATCATGGGACACAGTGTCAGCTCTACAGGTGTGTGTGTGTGAGGGTGGTCTCCCTGAGATGGACTGGCACCCCGTCCAGGACTTGTTCCTGCCTTGTACTTTATGCTTGCTGGGACAGAGCCCTCGTGACCCTGCTCAGGATTAAGTGGGCTTAGAAAATGGCATGGTATGGTATTCATCACTAAAAGCTGCCTACTTGGGTTAGGTTATGATTAAGAAATTCAGACAGTAGTAAAAAGAACTTTTTTTTTTATTTAAAAACACCATACTGGCTGCTTTTAAAGTGGCTTATTAATTTTGTACTTTTTGTATAACAGAACAAGCAGCAAATCTGCTTTATTTTAATATGTTCAAAAGCAAACTCTTTGGTCAAAACTGAGGCTAAATATTGTGTGGTGGGGCATCACATATTCACTTATGTATTATCATGAATATTATGAGACTTAGCAGGAACATTTATTGGGTTCATCTACTCTCGCCCTTGATATACACACACACACACATTTATATATACACATAATATATATATAAATACACCCACCTAAAGGATTATTAGGACCACCATACTAATACGGTGTTTGACCCCCTTTCGCCTTCAGAACTGCCTTAATTGTACGTGCCATTGATTCAACAAGGTGCTGAAAGCATTCTTTAGAAATGTTGGCCCATATTGATAGGATAGCATCTTGCAGTTGATGGAGATTTGTGGGATGCACATCCAGGGCACGAAGCTCCCGTTCCACCACATCCCAAAGATGCTCTAATGGGTTGAGATCTGGTGACTGTGGGGGCCATTTTAGTACAGTGAACTCATTGTCATGTTCAAGAAACCAATTTGAAATGATTCGAGCTTTGTGACATGGTGCATTATCCTGCTGGAAGTAGCCATCAGAGGATGGGTACATGGTGGTCATGAAGGGATGGACATGGTCAGAAACAATGCTCAGGTAGCCAATGGCATTTAAACGATGCCCAATTGGCACTAAGGGGCCTAAAGTGTGCCAAGAAAACATCCCTCACACCATTACACCACCACCACCAGCCTGCACAGTGGTAACAAGGCATGATGGATCCATGTTCTCATTCTGTTTACGCCAAATTCTGACTCTAGCATTCAACAGAAATCGAGACTCATCAGACCAGGCAACATTTTTCCAGTCTTCAACTGTCCAATTTTGGTGAGCTCGTGCAAATTGTAGCCTCTTTTTCCTATTTGTAGTGGAGATGAGTGGTACCGGTGGGGTCTTCTGCTGTTGTAGCCCATCCGCCTCAAGGTTGTGCGTGTTGTGGCTTCACAAATGCTTTGCTGCATACCTCGGTTGTAACGAGTGGTTATTTCAGTCAAAGTTGCTCTTCTATCAGCTTGAATCAGTCGGCCCATTCATTCTCCTCTGACCTCTAGCATCAACAAGGCATTTTTGCCCACAGGACTGCCGCATACTGGATGTTTTTCCCTTTTCACACCATTCTTTGTAAACCCTAGAAATGGTTGTGCGTGAATATCCCAGTAACTGAGCAGATTGTGAAATACTCAGACTGGCCCGTCTGGCACCAACAACCATGCCACACTCCAAATTGCTTAAATCACCTTTCTTTCCCATTCTGACATTCAGTTTGGAGTTCAGGAGATTGTCTTGACCAGGACCACAGCCCTAAATGCATTGAAGCAACTGCCATGTGATTGGTTGATTAGATAATTGCATTAATGAGAAATTGAACAGGTGTTCCTAATAATCCTTTAGGTGAGTGTATATACACATATATATACATGTATATATATTATATACATATATATATATATATATATATATATATATATATACACACACACACACACACACACACACACACACACACACACATATATATATATATATATATATATATATATATATATATATATATATATATATATATATATATATATAACCTACCAGACAGCGTCCTGAGTGGTGCCAACTTGCCAGTCACTCTGCATAGGGACAAACACACAGGTGTCCTCATGGCATACAGAAAAGCACAACTCCTCTTTTGGATTTATGCCACTTACTGTACTCTGTCTAGCTTTTACCACAGTTGTTCTAATTATTGACGAACAATCTCAATAGCCCTGTGAATGAAAAAGTAGCCAACTAACTCACACTTTGTACCCTTTTATTATTTCAGTCCCTCTAGATCAAGGGTCTCCATCTCCAGTCCTGGAGAGCTACTGTGGCTGCAGGTTTTCATGCTAACCCTTTTCTTAATTAGTAACCAGATTTTGCTGCTAATTAACTGATTGCCTGGTTGGAACAAAAACCTGCAGCCACAGGGGTTCCCCAGGACCATGTTTGTGAAGCACTGCCGTAAACGAATTTGGTAATTCCTAGTCCTATGGCAGGGGTCCTCAATCACGGTCCTGGAGGGCCACGGTGGCTACAGGTTTTTCATCCCAGTCAGTTTCCTAATTACAACTCAGTCCTTGCTGATAATGAAACTTGGTATTTAACGCTATGCCTTGTTAGTGCTTTCATTTATCAAAGACAAATTGTAGTTAAATTGTAGATCAGAGGTCCGCAATTACAGTCCCG